>NC_046323.1:5512264-5821906 GCF_009819535.1 Lacerta agilis | reverse complement strand
CCCACAGTTTGGCCAAACTCATGTTAGTAGCTTCGAGAACACGGTCCAACCATCTCATCCTCTGTCGTCCCCTTCTCCTTGTGCCCTCCATCTTTCCCAACATCAGGGTCTTTTCCAGGGAGTCTTCTCTTCTCATGAGGTGGCCAAAGTACTGGAGCCTCAACTTCAGGATCTGTCCTTCTAGTGAGCACTCAGGGCCAATTTCCTTGAGAATGGATAGGTTTGATCTTCTTGCAGTCCATGGGACTCTCAAGAGTCTCCTCCAGCACCATAATTCAAAAGCATCAATTCTTCGGCGATCAGCCTTCTTGATCAGTACTTGCAGACTGGGAGATAATGTTTACACCTGCCAGATGTGTGAAGGCTGCTTGCCTTCACACATTGGGACAAATGGGGATTCTTATACTTCTCTCCCTTGACTCTTATTGACTCCTTCCCCTTGAATGCATTTGTACCAGGCCAGGACACAAGTATCTTCATTTTGTACACAGAGAGAGCTGCTTTGATTTCCTTAATTCAGGGGTTTTCATTGTGTCAAAGTTTCGGAACTGTCCGTTTGACCAGGATGAAACAAACAAGTATATTGTGCCGAGAATGACTTTGGGTCTCTGTGGATTCTCTGGTACATTCCAGGTACACCCTGTTCCTTGGTGGGACGACGCCAGCTGGCCAAGTGTGAATGAACTTGTCTCTCTGCAACTTGGCAGACTGGGCTTACGGTTGAGTTTAGGAGGTGAGGCCAAGGCAATCTGAGGCAGCAGTGAGAGCTAGTTGCTCTGGTGAGTGAGCAGCGCGGAACAGTCCTGACCCAGAAGGCCTTTATAGGGGCCAAAAGGTTACCCACCTGACCTGTTCTGGCTTACTAGAATAAATATTAGGCTTCCTTGTTGGTGCGGCTGGTCTCCCTGCATTTCTCACCATTTCACCACAGTTGAGTGGTGGCACACAGATAGAATTTCTGCCTGATCCTCCTTAAATTGCTAGTTGGAGACTCACTGTGGATTTGAGTTCTGGACTCTACTACACTGTACCTGTTCTGTGGATGATTATTCATATATATATATATATATATATATATATATATATATATATATATATATGTCAACCTTTGTAGCCCTTGGAGGAGTGTAATCTATTGGACAGCCAACAATAACTGCCTCCTATTTTTAGATCAGTTGCACTGCATGTCCTGTAAAAACCACAGAGGATATCCAATCAGTTCTGCTTTCTACACCAGCCATGGATGCCAGGTTGCCTTGCGCCGTTTAGATAAACGATCTCTCCTTCCCTATGCAGTGCTATAAATCCTCGCTCAGTGCTTATGCTTCTTTACGAGCCTCATGTTTTCATGAGTCAGCACAGGGGTTTGGCTAAAGTCAATGGCGAACTCCTATTTCTGTCTCCCTGCTTCTCTTTCTACATCATTTTGGGGCATGTGGCTCTATCTGCGTGCACCCATTCTAAGAAAAGGTTGCCAGAATCAATTTGGTTTTTATTAGGCAACTTTGTAGATGGGTTTAATTATACTGTACAGAGCAGCCTATTCGAGTAATGACAAATGGATGCAGTAACTGCTGTTGTTGTCATTAATAGTATTTTATAAATTCATGAATCACCTTTCACATGAGCCTTAGGGTGATTTACAAACCTAGCATAAAAACAACTAAAAATGGTTTTCTACAACAGGAGAAAAACAACCAAAGTTGGGTTTACAAATAATACAAAAGGAACGTCTATGGCAGAAACCTTTTCACCCAGCTGCAAAAGCTAATTGAATCAAAAAATGTCTTCCGCTGTTTCTGGAAAGTACAGATTGTGAGCACCTGTCTTATCTCAGCAGAGATGCTGTTCCACGCAACGGGGGGAACCCTTCTCTAAATTACTGTGGAGGGAGCTTTTGTATGTTAAGAGAGCCAGTTTGGTGTAGTAGTTGAGAGCGGTAGACTCGTAATCTGGGGAACCGGGTTCGCTTCCCCACTCTTCCACATGCAGCTGCTGGGTGACCTTGGGCTACTCACACTTCTCTGAAGTCTCTCAGCCCCACTCACCTCACAGAGTGTTTGTTGTGGGGGAAGAAGGGAAAGGAGAATGTTAGCCGCTTTGAGACTCCTTTGGGTAGTGATAAAGCAGGATATCAAATCCAAACTCCTCCTCCTCTTCTTCTTCTTCTTGAAGGAGAAACTCTCCTGCACGTTGTAGCGCCCTTCTGAGTATTTAAGGCATAAGGCAGTCTCTCAAGCAACTCGATTCAGTAGCACCTCATATGCTATCACCATGCAGATCCCACAAACAAGGTGTTATATGCTGGTGCTAGTCTGTCTCCATAAGCAGCCTAGGTGCTGTTCTGCCAGTGCACCTGTAGCCTCTGCACTAACCTCAAGAGTAGCCGCACCAAGAGCCCATTGCAGTAATCCAGTGTTGAGGCTACCAGTGCATGGACACTGGTGGTCAAACTACCAAGATCCAAGAATAGTCTAACTGCCTTACCAGCCAAAGCTGTTAAGAAGTACCCCAGCCACTGAGGGCAACTGTGTCCACGGTGATGGATCTAGAAGCAGCCTCAAACTATGTACCTTCTCCTCCAGGGTGTCCTGAGTCTCTTGCAGATGTCATGGAGGGTGGTCAGAGGAGTGAGAGGCTATCAGGAAGCTGGAAGTGGGCGACCACAGGGAAGGTCACAGTAGGCTGGGGAATGAGAAGATGGGATCCCAAGAAAAATTTCACCCAGAGAAGGGCCCCAGCAGGCTGAGAGGAGGAGGCCCAGATCCCAGAGACATGCCTAGAGGGCTTCCACAAAAGTATTCAGCCCCACAATGCTGAATACCCCAAGCCCAATGCTGAATACCCCATTAGCCAAGAGGGCTCCCCTCCTGGGGAAGCATCTGGGGCAAAGCTGGTCCAACTCCACCCCCACCCCACCCCCGTCTCCAATTGTTCCTGGGTTCGCCACCACTGTGCCAGAGGTGGCCTTCAGCAGCATCCCCAGTCTATCTCTTATGCCCAACACCAGCGCCAGGCCCTCAATACCAAGCCAGGTGAAGACGTTTCCTGGTATGTAAGAGAGGATTTATGGACTCCAGTGGCAGTGCCCTCCTCTCTTGACCGTCATGTCTATGATTTTGTGGACCATATTGTCAGGGATTGCCCAGCTCCTCACGAGGAGAGGGAGAGGGGAGGCCCTACTCGGGAGGAGAGCCGGGGCAAGGGTATTCCTTGGGAGGAGCAAGGAATCCTATTCAGAATAAGGGAATTTCCCTTAAAAAGGGGGGGGGAGTTGACAGCTATGCAGATAGTGGGCTTTTGTGAACCATTATCCCAAGAAGTGGTGGTTAGCAGTAGCTGGAGTGACTCTTCAAAAGACAAGGATCGGGCAAATTTGTAGGGGGTGAATATATTTTGATTAACTGTGACAGCAAAACGGAGCTTCTAGGTTCAAAAGCAGTAGACCTATTAATACCTGACTTTCAGGATAAATCACAGGGGTTGTTTTGCCCTCTGCACGACTTGCTTGTGAGCTTCCCAGAAGCACCTGGTTAGCCAAGGTTGACCCCCCCAAAAAATGCTTCGCCACTTTGCTCCCTTGCGCTGATCTAGCAAGGCAGCTCTTAAAACAAACATACCAGTCCAGGAGCTTCCTTTCAGATGTAAATAAAGCAACTCCCACCTCAGGCTGCTGGTTCTTGCATGCAGCATTTTGGTATGATAGTTGGGTTCTCAGCCAAGAATCTGCTTACGCATGCTGCAACAGAGCGGTCAAGGTCAGCTGTGTCCAGTGAAGTAGCGTAAGCTCTTGCAGATCGTTCTTTTGCAAGATAGATGGGGATTTAATGACTGCGTGGGACTGCACCGTTGTAAACGGACTGGCTAGCGTGCCATATAAGGGTTTTCAAACTTTCAGGAGCTAGTTTGACTTGATTTTAAAATGACTTCTTTTGCTGTTTTTCTCTCTCTCTTCTAGCATCAAGCTTTTGGCTGTGCAAGAGCTGGTTGACAGAGATGCACTGGAAAAGGTATTTTAACCTGTTTGTAGAGCTGCACACATCTTTTCGAGCACAACTCTTCTTTTAGTTATAGGATTCCCTGTTTACTGCGATTCATATAGTATAGATCCCCTTCGCTTCATGCTACATATTGCACCCAGATATAACGCTAGTTGACCATGGTAAGGATGGACTGCAGTGACCTTTGGCCTCGTGTGGCCGCACCCCCTCCCCCTTCTCTTTTGTGCAACTATTTACAGCAACTTGTGATGTTATCTGAACCTGAACAAACTACTACAAAGGAATTTCAGAAATAGACTAGAAAGAGAAGTTGCTGAATTACAACTAATTGCCAAACTTAAAACCACGGAGAGACCTGGTCTGAACAAAGACATTGGATTCTTATCTCATTATACATGACAAAGCTATCTTTAGCCATCTCACCCCTTGCTTTAAGACCAATTGCAGTCGTTAACAGTCGTCAACAGGTTTTCCACACCTATCAGCCAATCACCCATTCCCACCACCCTTCTGAGTAATACCCCTCCCCACTCTCTCACTATATATAAGGTTTTGGTGATATCTGTTTCAGTGTATCTGAAGAAGTGTGCATGCACACAAAAGCTCATACCAAGAACAAACTTCGTTGGTCTCTAAGGTGCTACTGGAAGGAATTTTTTTATTTTTTATTTTCTTTTGACTATGGCAGACCAACACAGCTACCTACCTGTAACTGAACAAACTGGTTAATCTTAACTGTGGTTAGTGGAAACCGGCCAGCTTGAAACTATGGTTTATGAAGCTGGCTTGTTTTTAATGAACCATGGTTAAGATTAGCCACAGTTTAAGTTTCAGAGAACATGTTACAATCATAGAATTGTAGAGTTGGAAGGGACCACGAGGGTCATCTAGTCCAATCCCCTGTAATGCAGGGCTCGAATCCATGACCCTGAGATTAAGAGTCTCAGGCTCTACCAACTGAGCTATCCCAGCTGTTAAACTGTAGTTAATCTAAATTTCTGATCTCCTTCTGATAGCCGTGCCAGATGGGAGGAGACAGTGCACAACCTCAAGGCTTGTTGAGACTTATTATTGTAGTGCTAAACCATGGTTTAGCATGACACCTGAATGCAGCCAGTTGCCAGAGGAAATTTGGTTCCTTCTTATGTGCTCTAAGGCAGCGTGTAAAAGAGTAAGAGTCTTCTGCTCTTTTTTCTCTTAGCATTCTCTAGATTTCAATTATTAACCACATGACTATGTACTGTTTTCAACACGCTCACGGGATCTTTGACAATGCTGCACAGCAAACCACTTTTGAAAGTGAGCTGAGTTTCAGAGCTTGTGATATGACTGTGTTTGTGTGTTTGAGAGAGAGACAGACACAGACAGAGGGAGAAACTCTTTTGTCTTTTCAGATGGGGGGGGCGGGGCTAAAAAATTCTCTACTGGGTGCGTGTAACCCTTTGGGCATGCCTAAAGTAATTCTAAGATCATGGCCACTGGTCCCACCACCTCCTGGCAAATAGAAGGGGAAGAAATGGAGGCAGTGGGAGATTTTACTTTCCTGGGCTTCATGATCACTGCGGATGGTGACAGCAGTCATGAAATTAAAAGACACCTGCTTCTTGGGAGGAAAGCAATGACAAACCTAGACAGCATCTTAAAAAGCAGAGACATCACCTTGCCGACAAAGGTCCGTATAGTTAAAGCTATGGTTTCCCCAGTAGTGATGTATGGAAGTGAGAGCTGGACCATAAAGAAGGCTGATCGCCGAAGAATTGATGCTTTTGAATTATGGTGCTGGAGGAGACTGCAAGAAGATCAAACCTATCCATTCTGAAGGAAATCAGCCCTGAGTGCTCACTGGAAGGACGGATCCTGAAGCTGAGGCTCCAATACTTTGGCCACCTCATGAGAAGAGAAGACTCCCTGGAAAAGACCCTGGTGCTGGAAAACTGGAGGGCACAAGGAGAAGGGGACGACAGAGGACGAGATGGTTGGACAGTGTTCACGAAGCTACCAACATGAGTCTGACCAAACTGCGGGAAGCAGTGGAAGAAAGGAGTGCCTGGCGTGCTCTGGTCCATGGGGTGACGAATAGTTGGACATGACTAAACGACTAAACAACAACAAAAGTATTTCTTTGGATCCCTCTTCACATGCTACAGTACAAAAACTAGCTTTTCTCAAAGCTTCCTGATTTCTGCAGCTTTCCACATTGTTGTGGGAAATGTCACACAATTGCAGACCACTCCCCATTTTCATGTTTTCTTTTAGAACTGTCTATCAACTGATCACCTCAGTCCTCATTAGGCCACGGCTGCTGTTGTTTAGAGTGCAAGGAGGGTGGATTCTCTTGAGTTTACTGTTGACAAAATGTTGTTATTTCTGCAAACATGGTTGTTCCTCTGAGCATACTGCTACCTCACTTTCTCCCTCCCCACCTTTGTGGCCCCTTTTTTGGATGCCTTCCTGTTCACCACCTGAGTTCACTATAAGAAGGAATGGCATGGAGACGTATATTCGTTTATATACGAAGTGGGGAGTGTGTGCGTGTTTTGCAAAGTTTCGAAAAATTAATTTGTATCATTTGGCCGGCTTTCTGTTCTTTGCCTAACAAAATATAGACATGTGAAAACAAGTTTAGGATGGATGGATTTTGCAGCTTCCTCGCTCTGATAGAAAATTTCTTTCTCCCATATCTGGCATGGAACATAACAGGTTCGACAAATGCGCTCTCAGTGGCTTTCTTGTCAGCTTCATACATTTCAGCCAGATCAGTGTTTCATCGTGATTAAACCCATTGTTATCTTTGTTAGTCCTAAATCACTTTCACGGCAAAGCAGACTGTTCATGAGATGACTGTTAAGCGGAAGAGAGAGCTATACCCTGCCCAAATAACGCTCCTCCTTTCTATGGACTCAAAAGTGCCAAAGCCCTGTGAGTTCTGTGAGAGAACATGTAACTTTTCTGCACACGCAGCATGCTTGTGTGTAACGTATGTATGCATATATACTGTATTCATGCACAGATAAATAATATTGGGACAGGAAACTGGTGCATAGCAAGGCTTTATTGCCACAATAATTGATTTTTTGCGGTTTTTCTTTAAAACTTAAATGTAGATATGAGTTAGCATCTCCTCGCCACAGAAGCCTCCTCTACTCAACCTTTTAAGTGCTTCCTCCCATCCCCAAGTGACCACTGTCTTCTCTTTGGTCTTCCACCGACTCCTTTTTCTAAGAGTTCATCAAGGCTAAATGGAAATCAGAGCCAGCTGGAGCTATGGAGTCACATAGCCAAATCTGGACTTGCACTGCATACACACTATACTTTTAAAGCACGCCTGAAGCATACTCTTCCCCTCAAAGAATTCTGGGCACTGTAGTTTTCCCGTCACAGAGTTAGAGTGAACCAGCAACCCTGTGCAAAGTACAGTGCCCGTAATTCGTTAAGGGAAACAACGTGCTTCCAGTGTTATTTAAAGGTATAATGCACACACAGCCTTGGAAATACGTCCTCCCAGTTCATCGTCCCTGAGGTCAGTGGCTGGAACTGACAACGACATTTGCCCAAGCAAACAGGCAGAAGAAGCCAATAGTTGTAACTGCTTTGGAGAGCCATGGACTGCCTGCCGGCCAGTGTCCCGGAAGTACCTTTAACGGGAGCCTGACACATTTTCTCCTTTATTGTGGGTGTTCCCGACCAAGCGGGTTTCACCGAGCGAGGCTGAATCATGTGTCTCAGGCTGAACAAACTGGTGAATGCCAAATGCAAGGAAAGCAAGAAAGATATGAAGCGGAATCACAGTTCGCTGGAGAGCTCAAGTTGACTTGCTGCATTAAGTTTCACTCACCTCACTGTGAGGGAAATTATACTGAAACTTTCATTTGTCGGAAGCAATTCTCTGTGATACTTCCAGTCTAGGTTTTTTCCTTTCTCCGGCCTTATTTTGTGACCATCTTTCACTCAGGAAGAACAAAATGACTGATTGGGCAGCTTCTTGGTCTTCTTCCTATATACCGTATTTTTCGCTCCATAGGGCGCACCTCGTTTTTAGAGGAGGAAACAAGGAAAAAAATTTTTTCCTGGTTCTCCTCTAAAAGCCCTGTTTTTTTGAGGATCAGCTAAAAGTTTTGCAGCTTTTTTTGCAAAGGGAAAAGCCCTGTTTTTCTGAGGATCAGCTAAAAGTTTTGGAGCTTTTTTTGCAAAGGGAAAAGCCCTGGTTTTTTTGAGGATCAGCTAAAAGTTTTGTAGCTTTTTTTGCAAAGGGAAAAGCCCTGTGTTTTTTTAGGATCAGCTAAAAGTTTTGCAGCTTTTTTGCAAAGGGAGAAAAGCAAAGCTCCTTTTGCAAAGGGGGAAAATCAAAGAGGAAAAGCCCCATTTTTTATGGGGTTCAACTCACATTTCTGCAGCTTCTGAAGGAAAGGGAGCCATTTCTACAGTTTCCAGACAGATAATCTAATCAGCCAGTCACATGTCGCTGGGGAAACAAACAACCTCCCTCTGCAGCACATTCACCAAAGGAGGGCGGTGCTGAAAGGGAGCCAGGACTCTTATCTCTCTCCCGATCTCTTGCTGATCAGCTGCTGAGGGGGGTCCTTTCAACACCCCCCTTTCTCTTTGTAAAATAAAAAGCACGATCCTCTTTTGGCCCCTGGGCAATTCAGCTCCAGGGACCACCATTCACTCCATAAGACGCACAGGCATTTCCCCTTAATTTTTAGGAGGGAAAAAGTGTGTCTTATGGAGCGAAAAATATGGTATTTTATATTTATAATGCAGGCAGTGTATGTCGTGAAGAGAGAGCTTAAGGACAAGCCCAGGTTTGGAACATACACTAAGCAAAAGCATGGCTTAGCTTGGTGCAGGTTGACAGTAAAAAGGACCCAGGAAGAGCGAAGAAGCTGCAAGCTCTTCTCTGGGAGCCTATGCACTCTCCTGGTAAACAATGGTTTGGTGTCATGCCAGAGAAGAAGTGCTTTTTCCATGTAATCTTGCAGCGTTGTGTTGCATTGAAAGACCTTTTCTTTCCATCCGCTTTCACCGTACCATGGAAATTTTTTTTGCACTTCTACAATCTCCTGACTTACTCACTGTTTTTCTAAACTAAAAGGCTCCCAGTGTAGTAACTACGCAACATAGCTTGTCCCTAGTTCAACTGAGATCTTAAAGAGTTGAACTCCCAACTTGTTCTTCAGCAGATGACTGGCATTAGCTCTGGAATCCTTCCTCTTGTACACATCCGAGAAAGAGAGTGAGTTTTCCTGCAAAAATTACAGAACAAAATTTAAAAATTGCAGTACATGAGAAAAACTTCAAAGTTTGCAAACATTGCAAATGCTCTCATCGGTCTTGTGTAATTCACTTAGCTTGCATGTTCCGTCTAGCCAAGATTAATTGTTTAGTCATCCAGCCAAAACTAACCGAATGAGTACATATTGTCTTTGATTTCTGCAATTTGCTGGTTTTATCAAAGTTGAAGCGAATCGAAATTAATTAAACCCAGTTGACCCGAGGAAATTGCATCGTTGCAAATGCCTACATAAATCTCCCACTTTTAATTTAAGGCTTGAACCTGAAGACGTGTGCAAGCAAATGAAAGAGTAAAGATGGGTCACGTTGACCTTCACGCCACGGAGCATTACAAATGCGAGGATATTGTAAAAGGAGTGCCATTGTGTGGCATCAAGAGAAAAGATAGCCATCTCTAGGCTCTTGTGTATCTAGCAGTGAAAGATCTTTCTTTAATGACTTTCGATGGTTGATGGCTATAAAATAGCAAAGACGTTTGACCTGCTTGGGTAAGAACTGGCAAAGAACACTTTGGCGTTTGGAATATAGCCAGCCAAGAAAACAAAAGTCTGTGCTTTCCAGTTGACTAAGAAAAAAGCCATATTGGGGTGGAGAAAGGACCGCCAGCTTTTTCTTTTCTGAGAGCTGCTTTAATAGTCTAGATTGGGCTAATCGATATTTTGCTCTCCAGATCCAATGGGCTCCATCTCAGCCTCAGGTAGCCTGGCTAATAATCAGGGAAGGTGAGATTTGTCATCCAACCAGGACACCACATTGGCTGTGTCTGGTCTAAGCGGTCAAAGTATTGTCCATCTAGCCCCTTATTGTTTACCTTGCCTGACAGTGACCTTCCAGGGTCTCGGTCAGAAAGGTGTTTGGAATCAACCCAATCCTTTCAGCTGGAGCTGGCAGGAGTTGAACATGAGGCCTTCGGCATGCCAGCCAACCACACAGCTCAGGTTCCTCTTGTCGCGCTTTCTCTATCCTGCCCTCTGACAATAAGAACATCATATTAAAAATTTCCCTAACAGGGTATTTGAAAAAGACTTTTCTTTGCTGCTAGGAAACAGCTATCAAAGTTTCTTTGATATTGTCTGACATAAATAGATGTTCTTTTCTGGATCCATTGATTCATCTTTCATTCTCCATTCAATGTGAGCAAATCGGTCTCCTTTTTTTTTCTTTCCAAAAGTGCCAACCTGTTGTTCAGACCAATGTCTTTGGATGTGCAGCCCACAGGTGCTCTTCATAGTAGTGACGGATGGCTTGAGAGAGAGAAAAAGCAGTCAAATGTCTCTTGTTTTTTTTATTCTGGGTTGCTCTTTTCAGGCACCTGCACCATAAAGATAAGAACATTCCCTTTTCCCATTTACAACAGAGCTGCCTTATCTCAAATATGTTTCTTTTGTTCTGTGCGCCATAAAATCATTAAATATTAGAGGGGTGACGAGTGTTACCTTGAGTGTGTGGCTGAAGGAGTTTGGGGGGCGACAAAATCAAAGATTTGCTCTTAACTTTTAATCTTCTACCTGGCTGTCAATTCGCCTCCTTGTCTCCTGGCATTCCACACCATTGAGTTCTTAGGGGGCTCATCCTCAGCAAGAATGCTAATTGCAAAAAACTGGGAAAGTAAAACAGTACAAACAAAAAAACAGTGGCAAGAAAGATAATGATTGCTTTGAGCTGGCAAAAATGACGGATGCAATTAGGGGACGGTCCAAACCAAAATTTCAAAAAGAGTGGGGAAAGTGCAGAGATTTTTTTTTTAAAAAAACCCAGTGCCCTCAAATTAAAGCCTGGACTTGCTTCAAATAATTTTTGCAAAACAAATTACAGCTTACAAATACAACATATGGAGAAAGGTAGAAAAGACGAAATGAGAAAGAAACAGTTTATCAAGTTTAAAATCAGACCCGCGTTGCAGAGGATGGAAGTCTATTAGAATAGAATGAGAATTAAAGATTGGATAACATAAGTCCATGTGCAGATACTTGCGGATTTATGGATATATGTTTATCATTTGTTTTGTGTTTTCTTTCGTAGTTTGTTTTGTAAGTGTTGTGTGTGTGTGCGTACTGTAATAATAGGTTGTTAAAAAGCATTTGCAATTTTTTTAAAAAAGAGTTCTTATGGGGCTGTTTTATTCCCTGCTCCCCCCAGCTTCCTTTCCTATGGTTTTTTTTGGGGGGGAGGGGGGCTATTTCTACAAACTTTGAGGTTCCCCTGAATCTGCCAATGCTTCTTGTGCAGGAGGGCTGCAGAGCACAGCGCAAGTCTCTCCTGAAGTTCAGAGATGTGTCAGCGATGCCGATCTAAACTGCTGCTGAGTGTAACTCCCCAGGATGGCTAGCATTGCCTCACAGAGTTCAGGATGTGCCAATATGTGTCCCTGTATCATTTTCCCAGATGTTTTATTTTTATTTTATTTTTGGAGCCATTAACATTAGCACTGCACGTCAATTATAGGCTGGAACAGAACAGACAACGCATCTTTGGGGCAGGAACATGTTTTCCTTTGTTGTGTCGCTGTGTGTAAAGCACACTGTACATTAATGACAATATTACAGTAATCGTCAGCTTGGCTCGGATCCTTACCTTCCTCCCACCAACAAAGCACAGTTCATGAAACTGCGATTTTCACCCTTTCTTTCTCTTCGCTCTGCAGCCTCCTGTGCCTCCTTGAAAATTGGCTTCTGAAAGTTGGGGGACCCTTGGGAATGGGGTAGAATATGCTGTGGGATGGGCTTCAGGTGAAGGCAGGAGTTGGTGGAAATCCCCCCCCCTCCTTTACATGAATAAAGGAGCCATTTAGGATCCAGGTCTATATTTTTTATAAATTGGTAGCTTTTGGTTCAGCGTAAACCCAGTCCTGTTTGTCAGACTTAAGAAGAGGTGACATTGGTTTATGTTGCCGGAAATGGGTGCTAGAAATATACCGGCTAACATTTAACACTGGCTACTCCTGACTTAACTGAGAATCCCATTTTTTGAGCCCAATCGGCAATATGCAATATAGCTCTTTTTTAAAAAAGGGTCAGCTGGGATGTTCAGAGAGCATGAGCCTGGACTGAAACTCTTGGGAGACTAGCCAGCTCCCCTTCCTATGGAGAGGACATTCATTTTTATTTTTATTTTTAATAATAGGCTCTTTATTCTTCGGCTTGTTCTGACTGTGGAGGCCGCCTCACAATCCTCAGTCTGGCATAAAGCAGTGCCACTTCACTGGAAAACTTTATTCTTCTCCCCAGTGTTTTGAATTTTGTTGAATCGTGTTTTATTTTTTTTTAAACACAAACAAAACACCCAACGCTGGTGCTCTTGTTGTGAAGCCTTTCTTCCTTCCCCGCTCCCCTGTAGCTTTTGTTACACCTATTTATTTTCCTTAAACGGTTTTGGCCTCCTGTTAATTTGCAAATTGAATTCAATTAAATTAAAATTTGCGATTTTAAAGGCTACCCGTTTGCTTTTAACGTGAAGGTCTGCAATGCGGAACGTGAGATAGCAATGCTGACAAAATTGCGCACGGAGAAAAGGAAGGGGTGTGAGCCAGCTAAAAAAGGAAGCTTTTGGGAATACTCTTCACCAGGTAGCCTGGGTTAATCCACTCCTCTCTCACAAGAGGGGACTCCTCCATCCCCATATGTAATGGCTGTTATTTGTTTGCTTGGTCCCTTTATAGTTTTGCATGGAGTTGAACCAACCAACTTTGCCCAACATCCGGAAATGGAAGGGCCCTCGAGGATGCTGGAAGGCAGCTGTTTCTGAGAAGTCCTCGGGCCAGCCTCAGAAGGTACTCTAGACCTTTCCACAACGTTGTTGTTGTTGTTTTTGTCCAGCTGAGGACATAGCTACCCCTTGTTTTGAGCAAAAAGCTTCTACGGTTTTTGTTTTTGCCAAGGACAGCATTTCAGTTCTGCTTTGAGCTGACTTCTCATAACTGGACCTTGTTACTGATTTTGGAAATGCTTATTTCTGTCCGACTGCAGCAATTTCTGTGCCAGGAAAGCAAAGAGTTTTTATTGTCAGTGCATTTTAAATATAAAATGTATTTGTGCGTATAATGTCCCTGCTAGCCACAAACCCGCACAGTCTATTTCTTTGTTTATGGGTTTCGAAGCGACTAATCTAGTGGCTCACTGACAATGTGAAAACAACTATTGAAAAGTACCTGCGCATAAGAGGATATCCTGTTGAATTGTAAATATAGCATTATAAATATGTGGCATCCTTCTGGAGATGGTAATAAAAGCATACATTTACCATAAAAAACCCAACACCCTGATCACAGTTGTAAGCACTCTCCTACTCATAGTAGACCCATCGAGGTTAATAGATACAGCTAATGTCAGTCCATGAATTTAAATGGGTCTACTCAGAGTAGATACCACCCACACTCATACAAATTCAGTTTTGCTGTGTTGTACATGGATCCGACTAATCCTTGCTTTGGACCACATGGCTGTCAATTCAGTTGATTTTTGGAAGCTCATTGTTAAGCGGGCTGAGGGGAGGGGATCAGAGGGTGAGTGGATCTATATATTTTTGCATATCAGATTGTCTTCCTTTTGCCTCTCAGTGCGTAGAATATTCTGGCTTCCTGTGGGACACGACGGCAGGGGTAGAGCTGAAGGATGCCATCTCCCATGAGAACCCCCCCACGAATGGCAATGGGAGGCAGGCGTATCCTCACCCTTACGTTGCACATTTCAAGGTAACGGTGCGCAAGAGTTCTTGAGTGAAAGAAATCGAGAGCATGGGCATGTTCTCAGTTGTTGTATTACACCCTCGAGGGAGGAATTCAAGCGGCACGCTATGTCAAAGGTCTGTCAACGCAAGCCAAGGGCGGCACATCCTGTTTCACCGCTTGAGGCAAAACAGGAAGTGCCGTCACTGCCACATCCCTTACCTGGGTTGCGCCATGGCAGCAGGTTCCATTGAGATCTCGCGTGACTTCTGTGAGATCTCACAAGATCTCGCCGGAAATCGGTGCCAATGCTGGAGAACGGAGATCGTTATTAGCATACAGTGGTACCTCGGTTTAAGAACAGTCCTGTTTAAGAAAGATTCGGTTTACAAACTCCGCAAAACCGGAAATAGTATCCTGGTTTGAGAGCTTTACCTCGGTCTAACAACGGAATCCGAACGGTGGAAGGGCACCGGCGGTGGAAGGCCTCAGTAGAGAAAGTGCGCCTCGGGTTAAGAACGGTTTCGGTTTAAGAACGGACTTCTGGAACGGATTAAGTTCATAAACCGAGGTACCACTGTATATCATTTTTCATATATGTACAAACAGAACAACCATTTACTTATCTCTTTGTACATATGGGATGGTCATCTTGGAAGTAATTGCTGACGGGTGAATGTGAATAAGGGAATGTTTTTTAAAAGGTGCCATGCTTGAAGTTTGGCATCAATGTCTGTATGAGGGCGTATTTCTTAAGGGAACAAATCTGGGTTATTCAAACATGTGTGTGCATGTCATTTCTGGCCACAAAAAGCAGTTTTCTTGGAACTTAGTTTTGTGGCTGCCAACACCTTTGCCGTGTTTCCTTCAAGACATTTTATGTAGTAAGCAACAAATAAACGTAATTAATACTAACACTATGCTTGCACCTGTCTAGGTCGGACTGAATGACCTAACACTGGTTAACCTTCATCTGACTCCTTTGCCCTCAGTGGGAGAAAATGCTGTGAAAAACCACGATAGTCATAAATTAGCAGCCTTTGCACAGACGCTGCAGGAAACACTGAAAGGTAAGGCCATGTTTTTCTTCAGCGCCAACCGGTTTGCTTAAAAACAATAAAAACTGGCGGATGGGACTCTTCATCTACTTAAGCTGCAATCTGCACACACTTGCCTGTTAAGTGGGATTTATTTTTGAGTAGATATGCGTAGAATTACACTGTTTATTTTCAAAAGCTGTGTCAATTCTCAGCAGTTTCATATGCCCCAATAGTTTCTTGGCGAGGGGTGCTTCTCTGACGCGAGCCCCTTAGAGGTTGCCCATTTGCAGGCTGGATCCAAACCACCCCTGCAATCAGCCGTTTTACCTTTTCCAGGCTGGGAATACCTAAAGGTAAAGGGACCACTGACAATTAAGTCCAGTCATGAACAACTCTGGGTTTGCGGCGCTCATCTCGCTTTACTGGCCGAGGGAGCTGGCATTTGTCCGCTTCCACAGACAGTTTTTCTGGGTCATGTGGCCAGCATGACTAAGCCGCTTCTGGTGAAACCAGAGCAGCGCACAGAAACGCCGTTTACCTTCCCGCCGGAGCGGTACCTACTATTTATCTGCTTGCATTTTTGGGGGCGTGCTTTCAAACTGCTAGGTTGGCAGGAGCAGGGACCGAGCAATGGGAACTCACCCCGTTGCGGGGATTCGAACTGCCGACCTTCCGATCGGCAAGCCCAAACGGCACAGTGGTTTAACCCACAGCGCCACCCGCGTCCCTGGGAATACCTAGGAGATGACATTTTGGCATCATCAGAAGACCTACCGGTACATCAAGTAGACTGGTATCCGATTTAAAAAGCCAGTCAATGAATCACATACATTTTAGTCAATTCATTGATTAAATGTGCATAAAATTTGAATATGGGAAGGAACAGTTGTTAAAAAAAAAGTTGTATTCCTTTTTAGATGGCATCTAGGAGGCATCATTTTAAAAATAGCACCCCCCCCCTGGTGTTAGGGAAAAGATAGAATGGTATTTCAAAATGGTGCTTGTCAATTACAGTTTTCATAAGCAATTGCATTTAAACTATTCCTCTTTTTTTTACCTTAAATCTGCTAAATTAGATGCAGATAGATTCTGGGAAGCCATCCTGATTTCACCGTAGTTAATGTAGTCCTTGGGCTTCTGTTGGGGAACAGGAGTGGCCAAGCACTTTGTTTACTGTTTAACAAAGGCCAAAAAATGTTGGATGACTTAGCTCAATTTTCCAAGGTCAGCAGCTTAAAATATTCTGGATCAACACCCATCTCCAGTTTCAGAAGAGGTGTGTGAAGAGTACAGCTAACAAATACTCAACTTGTCATTTTTGTTTTGAGTTACGGGGCATCAATTGTGTTTTGCTGGATTTGATTACCCTTTTGTGAGTTTTTTTGGGGGGAAGGGGAATTAAAGAAAGTTCTGCAGATCTGATTTGGACTCAGAAATACTTTGGAAGACTGAAGCTACTGGAGTTGAAGTCAACAATTTAATTAGTGCCTACCTCCATTGGTGTTGTGTTTTGTTTTTGTTTTTAACATTTATTTTAAAGTTAGAAAACCGCTTCCAGAGCTGTTTTTCTCTTCTCCATTAGGCAAGTATTGATTTCTTTCTGGTTCAAATGGAGTTGAAAATAGTAATGTCCTTTCTGTTAAATGGAAGCACTCTCAGCAACATTCTGAGGTCTGTGAGGTTTCCAACGCGGTCCAAAGTATATTTACTCAGAAGGAAGTCGCACTGACTTCAGTGGAGCTCAGTACGATGGTGAAAGTTGCAGTGAAAGTTGCATTTTCAAGTCGTCACCCCCCACCCAAGAGCCGTAGTCAAATTTATTTGTATTCCACAGACCAAAAGCAAAATGTTTGATTCCATACAGTAAAGGCAATTTATAAAAAGTGCCTGGTACAATTTCTAACTCTTCACTATAACACGGACATAACACGTTTCAGATCTGGAATGCGGTTAAATCTTGAAATTAAATAAAATCATTTAAATAGCTGAGGGGAGAACATTGAAATGAGTTAGCGTAAATGCTTTCCTGTTTTCACATTCCCAGGGCAGGGTGGTTGCCCCCGCTTTCGTGGCTACCCCCCACCATGGAGGTAGCCAGGATTTTTTGGAGAGGCAAAGTTGTTCAGCTTTTTTTAGGAAATCAAAGCTGTTGAGCTTTTCTTAGGAAATCACAGGCAAAAAGTACACTGTCAATAGGACATTGCAGGGAGCAGACTTCTGCTGGGGGTGGTGACCCAGAACCTCAGATAATTTAGCACTTTCAATGCCTTTCAATAATATTTGTGGATCGGGGGGGGCAGGTACCCCCTGCACCCCCCTTGGGCCCCACCCCCTGCTATTCTGGCTCATGTCTAAATATTCCACCCATCTGATTGGATCACATAATACAATTATGCACCACAAAGTCACCTCTCCTTCTGTCAGCCAGGTGGAATCAATATGGCCACATTGGCTGTTACTAAGAGCCAGCCCAGCTGCATGGAGATCTGATCAAATATTATGGAGCTGATCCCAATCAGTGACCTGGGAAGAGGAGCCCCATATTTTTTTTCTAATCCTCTGTGTAGAGCCCCTGCTCCAATTGTTGTTGTTCAGTCGTTCAGTCGTGTCCGACTCTTCATGACCCCATGGACCAGAGCACGCCAGGCACGCCTATCCTTCACTGCCTCCCGCAGTTTGGCCAAACTCATGTTAGTCGCTTCGAGAACACTGTCCAACCATCTCATCCTCTGTCGTCCCCTTCTCCTTGTGCCCTCCATCTTTCCCAACATCAGGGTCTTTTCTAGGGAGTCTTCTCTTCTCATGAGGTGGCCAAAGTACTGGAGCCTCAACTTCAGGATCTGTCCTTCTAGTGAGCACTCAGGGCTGATTTCTTTGAGAATGGATAGGTTTGATCTTCTTGCAGTCCATGGGACTCTCAAGAGTCTCCTCCAGCACCATAATTCAAAAGCATCAATTCTTCGGCGATCAGCCTGCTCCAATTAGTCTCGTACAATGTCAAAGAACTCTGTATTTCACCCACTTCCAAGTCCAATGAAGGCAAGCCTTAACCCGAGACCCCATTGTGGGAGAGCATCAAGAACTTTAACGGTCTAATGCAGGCATAGGCAAACTCGGCCCGCCAGATATTTTGCGACTACAGTTCCCATCATCCCTGACCACTGGTCCTGTTAGCTAGGGATGATGGGAGTTGTAGTCCCAAAAATCTGGAGGGCTGAGTTTGGGGGTGCCTGGTCTAATCTGACAGCCCAGAGAGATGAGATCTCTTTTGGGGGGGCCCAAGGATGATGTGGTACCCTGAAAGACAAATACTTTATGTTGCTTGATTTCTTCCACACACATTACAGGCCTCATGTTGGATGTAGAGTTGCTATTGTCAAATGGTGCACATGGTTAGAATTAGGAGAAGTACTTTTTTAGGGGGCATGGGTGGTGCTGTGGTCTAAACCACAGAGCCTAGGACTTGCCGATCAGAAGGTCGACGGTTCGAATCCCCACAACGGGGTGAGCTCCCGTTGCTCGGTCCCAGCTCCTGCCTACCTAGCAGTTCGAAAGCATGTCAAAGTGCAAGTAGATAAATAGGTACCGCTCCGGCAGGAAGGTAAACAGCGTTTCCATGTGCTGCTCTGGTTCGCCAGAAGCGGCTTAGTCATGCTGGCCACATGACCCGGAAGCTGTACGCCGGCTCCCTCGGCCAGTAAAGCGAGATGAGTGCCGCAACCCCAGAGTCGTCCGCGACTGGACCTGATGGTCAGGGGTCCCTACACATGGGTACAAAGTACCAGCAGCTCCCCCCCCCAAAAAAAATGTTTAAAGTGTGGCACATACTGTAGCAAATTAATGCTGAGTCCCAGAACTTTTTCCCCTTTAAAACAATAAGAAAAAAACCGAAGATGAAATGATGGGTGCTCTATAGACTGTGAGGTTTGAATGGACAATGGGTGCATGTCTTTTGAAAACTGCTATGTGCCTGCACTTTTCATTTAACATCTTTGTGATGTTTACAAGACTCTAGTGTTGTGACAATAGGGTATTTACTGGACCATGTGATATTTACAAAACTCTTACCTACTGGTCCTTAGTCAAATACTGATTTCTCTCCCCCCCCCCCCGCTTCCCCCATCGGTCTTACTTTGTTGTAGTTTTGGATGGGTATTTGCTCAGCTTTGACGTTGGAAGATTAGACTAGAGAAGCCCATCCGTACTGGAAAGCACAGTTAAATCCCATGTGGCAATCACATACCTGTCAGAAATAAAATGACCGGCATCGTAATGCCTTTGTAGCAAGTATAGTGTGAGCACACTTGGGATACAGTGGACGGTTCCAGCCACTGTGTCTCTGCAATGATATTTAGAGCTGGAAAAGGTCCAAGAAAGGATAACCAAAATTATCAAAAGAGTTCAGTGTGAGGCCATCCATGGCAAGTAGTTATGACTATGTCCTGCCTGCAGGGACAGAGGCAGGATGGGGAGAGGGGGGTTGTCCTACTGTTTCTGGACTTCTCATAGACCAGGGGTAGGCAACCTAAGGCCCGGGGACCAGATGCGGCCCAATCGCCTTCTCAATCCAGCCTGCGGACGGTCCGGAAATCAGCGTGTTTTTACATGAGTAGAATGTGTCCTTTTATTTAAAATGCATCTCTGGGTTATTTGTGGGGCATAGGAATTCATAAAAAAAAAAATCAAAATATAGTCCAGCCCACCACATGGTCTGAGGGACGGTGGACCGGCCCACGGCTGAAAAGGGTTGCTGACCCCTGTCATAGACATTTCGTTGGCCGCCGTGGGTAGACGGATGCGAGGCTTGGTTTGGATTTGGTTGCGTTCAGCAGGGATTTTTGCACGTTCTTCTTCTTTCACAGTGTGCACCCCATGCACACAGGTGTGTTTTGCCATCTGTAGAGATCTGAATAGGGTTTGCATGCTTCCCCCCCCCCCTGCACAGAAATGCAATCGGTGTAGGAAGTTTTTGCATCTGAAGCAGCTCTGCTAGGTTGCAATAAGGCTGTGCTCTTTGAGCACTAGATAGTGCTGTTGGCTAGGAGCACCCTCTGCTGGCTGATGGCCTGCATAGCAGCTGAAACATAGGAAGCTGCCTTGTACCGATTTGGCCCAGCTAGCTAGCTCAGTACTGGCTTCTCTGATTGGCAGCAGCTGGCTGCAGAAACAGGCTGGCAGCAGTCTTTTTATTATTATTATTGGTTTCAGTTTAACCCTGATGTTTCATTCTTTTGGTGGGCTACTTAAAAATGAGACTGCAGTCTAAATTAAATTTTAAATTGTATTTTAATCTGCATTTTAATTAATTGTTTTATGTTTTTGTTGTGATTTTTATTGGTGTTAGCTGCCCTGAGCCCGGTTTGGCAGGGAAGGGCAGGGTATAAATTATTATTATTATTATTATTATTATTATTATTATTATTATTATTATTATTATTATTAATTTCCCCTGCCCTATGGGGAGATGCTAGAGCTTGAACCAGGCGTCTTCTGTGTCCAAAGCAGGTGTTCTCAGCGCTGAGCTACAGCCCTTCATCACAACTGTATCCTTATGAATCAACAGGAGATATTCTAAAAATATATTCTACTCCGAACAGGCACCTAATAGTCTTTGGAATATTTGCCACCTGGTTTCATGCAAGCAGAAGCCAGCATTTGCAATGTGTGGGTGCATTTCTCAATGTACAGTATTATGGATTCTTAGCATGTTAATTACGGACGTTCATCGGATTTTGAGGCTCTGGTTTTTGTCAGCACGGCATCCTTATTGAGCCTGTCCTTTGGAGTTATCTGGGAGCTAAGCATGAGGCTCCATCTTGCCAGGCAGAAGGCCAGCACTGTCAAATGATGAAACTCGGAGGGGGAAAAGAGGGTTGGCAACAGATTATACGGAAAGATCAAGTTTAAACAAAGCAGGCTCACTTAGAATTCAGCCGCAGTGTTGCAGTTGGAGGAACGGTGTTATACACAGAAATTTAGCAAAGTTATATAGTGTCAGCAAAATTTTTCAGCAGGGGGCCAGTCCATTGTCCCTCAGACCTTGTGGGGGGCCAGGCTATATTTTGAAAAATAATAATGAATGAATGAATTCCTATTCCCAACAAATAACCCAGACATGCATTTTAAATAAAAGCACATCTTTTCTACTCATGTGAAAACACCAGGCAGGGCCCACAAATAACCCAGAGATGAATTTTAAATAAAAGCACACATTCTACTCATGTAAAAACACGCTGATTCCCGGACCATCCGTGGGCCGGATTTAGAAGGCGATTGGGCCGGATCCGGCCCCTGGGCCTTAGTTTGCCTCCCCATGATATATACTGTCAAAATCTAAAGACAAAATAAGTACATCCCAAAGAATCCAGGGAACTATAATGCTGTGGATTGTAGCCCCATAAGGCAAACTGCAGTTCCCAGGCTTTGGGGGTGGTGGTCATGTATGGTGTGTTTGCGGGCTGTGTAACTTGGAAGAAGAATGGAAGTCCCGCAGCTTTTCAGTTCTTAGAGGTTTACAAAGCACACTTTAGAGATGAGACTTGTCAAACCAATCTAAAAGTTGGGAAAGGGAAGTTTATTGTTCTTTTATAGCATTGTAGATGGTTAAAGGTCTACATAAAATTGGTTCTTGATGAAGTCTTGGAGCAACCACATACCTTCCCAACATTTTTCCAATGAAAATAAGGGTGTCCTATTCGATAAAAACAACAACAACAACAACAACAACAACAACAACAACAACAACAACAACTTTACTATTTATACCCCACCCAACTGACTAATAATAATAATAATTTATTTGTACCCCGCCCATCTGGCTGGGTCTCCATCTGGCATGGGAAATCTTTTGGACTCCAGCAGAACCAACCAGCATTGCCCACTGGTCAGGGTTGGTGGAAGTTGCAGTGCAGAAGGATCCAGAAGGCTACAACCTCTCCACTCCTGTTGTAGGCCTCGTCCAACCTGCTTCTTGAGGAACCCAGAGATTGAGCAACCCTTAACAGAGTCTGAGGAATAAAGGTCCTGGACCAAGGATACAGCCGCTTTCTTGACATGCTCCAGAATCCCTATCACTTAACTCTTCATGTATTTATTTTTTACTCTCCGCACTCTTAGGAGAAAAAGACATGATCATTTTAGGCGACTTCAGTCAAGCCCCCGACAGTAGCGACCACGACCTCTTGAGGAAGGAGAAGTTCCATCCTTTGGTCCCCGCCAGCACATTTACAAACATCAGCACAAAGAACCCTCAGGGCTCCAAGTCCGTGGATAACATCTGGATCAGCCGTAGCTTGAAAAAGGTTTTCACTGGTAAGGGTTCGTTTCGGGAGGAAATTTTTAAATATCAAGCTTTGATTATTATTTTTTAATATCTTATTGTTTATGACAAAGGTTGTATGTGGCTTGTTAAGTGGCAAATTTCATGTCAACTTCTCCTAGCCTATTTTACACTTTACAAGCGACATACACAACGTTCAAGTTTATTATGGGTGTATGTTCACAGAGTTTGATCTGTGTTTGTTGGAGTAAACATATGAAGCAGAGATGTGTCTCTTTATAAAAATAGGGCACACACAGCTGGGATCTGCAACTCATCCCAGCTCCTCTGGGTCTGCCGCTACATATTTCCCCATGTTTGCAGATCCACATCTCTCCTTCTTAGTTTACACGTTTACCTTTGTCAAGATTTCCTTCAGGGCCACGAAGATTAGAAATGTAGCTTTTAAGAGTGCCTAGAAATGTACTATTTCCTCTTGATTTTTAAAGAAATGCATTAGTTGCCGTTAGGATATGCCTTTATAGGCAGAAGAAACAGTGACACATTCACTTTTTGGGGTTGGTTTTTTATTTACTATCACTTTATGACCATCTTCTGAATGCATGAGCAGTTTTCCTGAGTCTCCTCGTGGTCCTCCAAGGAACTAGTTAGGTGCAAAGCCATTAGATCAGCCTTTCTCAACCTTGGGTCCCCAGATGTTGTTGGCTACAACTCCCATCATCCCTGACCGCTAGTCTTGCAAACTAGGGTTGATGGGAGTTGCAGTCCAACAACATCTGGGGACCCAAGGTTGAGAACCACTGCATTAGATGCATTAGATTCACTCAAAGGTCAACATTCATATTTTGCGTTGTGCCATTGGCGGTTTCCCCCAAGTATTCACGCCCATCTTTCTCCTCTGTAAACTTTTCTTTACCCAGGTCATTGGGCAGTTGTGAGAGAAGGTCTTACGAACCCCTGGATCCCTGATAACTGGTCGTGGGGTGGAGTTGCATCGAGCCACTGCCCCGTGTTAGCTGAATTTTACACCGAGAGGGACTGGAACAGAAAGGAGATAACACGGAACGGAAATGGCGTGATAGTGGAATGCAGCAGCGACTCAAATGCTAAACACGAGCGATGATGAAAGAAAATGCAAACCATGCCCTTTTCTAGACGGGATGGTCAGAAGAACCCTTTGCTCAAGGCCTGACAGTGAACCGGAACTGCCTTTTTTCTCATTTAAAAAGAATCAGCTTCTGCTTTTAACATCTCCCTTTTCCATTCCCACCTCTGTGTCCCTTAATGGATGTTTAGGGTATCCCATCTTTTGTGTTTTGTGACTTTTTACGGGGACTTGGTGGACACGGATGTGCTTGGATACCTGACAACTCCAAATAAAATGCACTTTTTAATACTGTACAGTCATGATCTCCCTCTCTGATTTCTAATGAAATGTCACACAGTAACAGATAAAGAGAAGCCCATGAAAGGGCAGATTAATTTACTGTTATATATGTATAGCATATGTAGGATATTTCAGTGATAAACAGACTAGTGAATGCTGTCTGTTTGCTATCCTATCACTTACAGTAGGAATTGTGGCAGCATACTGAAACACCCAAGTCTGCAGCTTGGCTTAAGGAGTTGCTCTAAAAACTTGTTCCATCTACAGGCAAAACTGAAACCTGAATAACTATTATCTATCCAGTCAAGCCCTTCAGAGCAGGCACCCCCAAAGATCGGCCCTCCAGCTGTTTTGGGACTACAACTCCCATAATCCCTGACCACTGGTCCTGTTAGGGAAGATGGGAGTTGTAGTCCCAAAACATCTGGAGGGCCGATGTTTGGGGGTGCCTGCTCCAGACCGTGTATGGCATTGTAAGGAAAAGGATAAACTTTCACCAATGAACTTACGCTTTCATGAGAGCTACTGTATTTTTTGCTCCAAAGGGTGCACCGGACTATAGGGCACACCTCATTTTTAGAGGAGGAAACAAGAAAAAAAAAATATTTTTCTGGTTTTCCTCCTCTAAAAGCCCTGTTTTTTTTGAGGATCAGCTAAAAGTTTTGCAGCTTTTTTGCAAAGGGAAAAGCCCTGTTTTTTGAGGATCAGCTAAAAGTTTAGCAACTTTTTGCAAAGGGAAAAGCCCTGTTTTTTTAGGATCAGCTAAAAGTTTTGCAGCTTTTTTGCAAAGGGGGAAAAGCAAAGCTCCTTTTGCATTGTAAGGAAAAGGATAAACTTTCACCAATGAACTTACGCTTTCATGAGAGCTACTGTATTTTTTGCTCCAAAGGGCGCACCAGACCATAGGGCACACCTCATTTTTAGAGGAGGAAACAAGAAAAAAATATATTTTTCTGGTTTTCCTCCTCTAAAAGCCCTGTTTTTTTTTGAGGATCAGCTAAAAGTTTTGCAGCTTTTTTGCAAAGGGAAAAGCTCTGTTTTTTTGAGGATCAGCTAAAAGTTTAGCAACTTTTTGCAAAGGGAAAAGCCCTGTTTTTTTAGGATCAGCTAAAAGTTTTGCAGCTTTTTGCAAAGGGGGAAAAGCAAAGCTCCTTTTGCAAAGGGGGGAAAGCAAAAAGGAAAAGCCCCGTTTTTATGGGGTTCAACTCACCTTTCTGAAAAATCTTAAGGAAAGGGAGCTGTTTCTAACTGTTTCCAGACAGATAATCTAATCAGCCAGTGACATGTCGCTGGGGAAACAAACAACCTCCCTCTGCAGCACATTCAACAATGGAGGGTGGGGCTGAAAGGGAGCCGGGACTCTTATCTCTCTCCCGATCTCTTGCTGACCAGCTGCTGAGCGGGGTCCTTTCAACACCCCCTTTTCTCTTTGTAAAATAAAAAACACGATCTGCTTTTGGCCCCTGGGCAATTCGGCTCCAGGGACCACCATTCGCTCCATAAGACGCACAGATATTTCCCCTTACTTTTTAGGAGGGAAAAAGTGTGTCTTATGGAGTGAAAAATACGGTACTTCATATATTCCAATTCTCACCTGCAAGCTGTATTTTATATAGCTGAAACGATAACATTTGAAAAATACCTGCATTTTTCAAAAGTATTGATCTCTGCATAAATATACTAGTCCATAATTATTCCTGTAGTCTTCTTTGGCGATCACTCATAGCCGAGTAAGATTGTCTTCCATAAACACAAGATTAAAATGGTCTAATAGAAAGGGCCCATTTGGGGGAAGCTTCACTTATTTGAACTCCAGAGTTTTCCCAAGTTTCACAGTGGAAACTTTGGTCTTTGGTTCTACAGCATGTTTTACTGATGGGGAAAAATAGTCCTGAGTGTTCTCTAGCATGATCCCAGACCTCTGAAGTTTCTTTCCTTATCAAGCTCACCAGAGCCGTTCCTGATCTGTTTATTATAGGAAGCAAGTGAAGACTTGTTTGAAAATAAGTATTTAAACTATGGTTTTTACTGTGTGTTACTGAAATGTTCTTCTGACTTTATATTTCACTTCACAGAATATCACTGTTCTTCTAGAAACACAGCTGATAAATTTTAAAAGCAAAATAACTAAATCTATTTTGGATACGGATGCACTTCAGATGTCCATCAGTGGCAGGTATGCAAAAATGATATGTAAGGAGTAGCTGTTAAAACTGTAATTTGAAAAAGTTAAACCCATGAGCCTGCTGAGCAGAATACAGCCTTGTGTTTAGATCTGCAGACTAATAACTCCCTGTTAAACCCATACACCAAGGTAAGATTTTTCTGTTTTGGTAAAACGGAAGCTTTTCTAGCAAAGTAACTTGGGGACATATGAGAGACTTTCCTTCCTAAATTACTAAGGTAAAGGTAAAGGACCCCTGGACGGCTAAGTCACTTTTCAGGCCGAGGGAGCCAGCGTTTGTCCACAGACAGCTTTCCGGGACATGTGGCCAGCAATGACTAAACTGCTTCTAGCACAACAGAACACCATGATGGAAACCAGAGCGCAATGGAAACGCCATTTACCTACCCGCCAGAGCGGTACCTATTTATCTACTTGCACTGCGTGCTCTCAAACTGCTAGGATGGCAGAAGATGGGACAGAGCAATGGGAGCTCACCCCGTCGTGGGGATTCGAACCGCTGACCTTCCGATCAGCAAGCCCAAGAGGCTCAGTGGTTTAGACCGCAGCTCACAATATCCTTCTGGCATCTTTTCACTGATGAATTCTGCATGTAACTCCTGTGATAGTTTGTCGACCCTTCAGATGTTTTGGGACTACGACTCCCATCATCCCTAGCTAACAGGACCAGTGGTCAGAGATGATGGGAACTGTAGTCTCAAACACCTGGAGGGCCGGGTTTGCCTATGCCTAAGGTAGATCAATGGGTGAGATACAGGCTTGATGCTGAAGGTGCCCTGCTGTAGTTTTGTGTTTTACTTAGGCAATTGTCCTAAAGAAAAAATCCAAAGAAAAAGTGCCTTGCCTCACGGGGGTAGGCTTGGAAGGTGAAACTTCTATGTCTAACAGTTGTAAGGTGTGCTAAATAACTGGTGTGTGGTTGAGGTTTAAGTCTTTCATGTTTATCTTTCATTAGGAAGTATCTTATCTATCAGATAAATCCACAAAGCACAAAGCAACACGCCAGCCTTAGTGTGACTCAAAAGGACTAAACTGATTTAAATCCATATACTTTGTGTGTTAACTATTTGGGAGTCATGAGCACTGTCTACTTTTTAGTAACGGATCTAATAGAACCTTTTTGGCATTCAGCTAACTTATTTATTTCAGTGTATCCAGCTATCACAGATTGATCAATGGATACAATTCAACTGGATTATGTCGTTTACCTATGTGATTCTCCAGATAAATGAATAAAGTGGTTCTGCCATGGTTTGATTTGCTTGTAAGCATTAAAAGTAGAACAGCCTAACAGTTGAGCCCTAAACTGCTCACTTGGGCACTAACAATCTGTTAGGCACTAACCACGTGTCAATCCAGTAACAGGCTTATCTGAGAGTTTCGGTGCCTCCCCAAACTCTGAAAGGCAGAAGTGTCTTGGGGCAGGAAGATTATGTCTACAATAGGATGCTTAGATGTTTTAATCTCTGGATTAAAAAGTAAAACGAGATGGTTCAGAGCAGGGGTCAGCAACCTTTTTCAGCAGGGGGCCGGTCCACTGTCCCTCAGACCTTGGGGGGGCGGCTATATTTTTTTGGGGGGGTGAACAAATTCCTATGCCCCACAAATAACCCAGAGGTGCATTTTAAATAAAAGGACACATTCTACTCAAGTAAAAACATGCTGATCCCCAGACCGTATGCGGGCCGGATTTAGAAGGTGATTTGGCCAGATCCGGCCCCTGGGCCTTAGTTTGCCTACCCATGGTTCAGAAGCATAAAAGAGAACCTTATAAAACGCTTATTTTGGCCACCATCATGGGTTGGCATAAAATACCATATTTTTCCGTGTATTTGGACGAGGTTTTTTTGACTCAAAAAACGGGAGAGCGGCTTCCCCCAATGCTGGAGCGATCTGGGGGGTGTTTCCTGCCCACAGCTGCGTGGGGGTAGAGGCTCAACAACTTCGGGGCATCTCCCCTCATTTTCCTAAAATTGAGTCTGCAAAAATAGGGGGTGTCCTATAGATGGAAAAATATTTGATTATCCAGGCTGTAATCGAAAGGACAACTGGACAGAAAACTGCCATTTATAGTGCCCTGCTGGTGGCAGAGCAGCAATCTTGCACTCCTCCATCTCCTCCCCCCCCCCCCCCCGTCCAACACCATTGAGAACAGTGGGAGGAAAATACATATGGCAGCTCCTAGTCTGGTGTGGTTGTCCCTCTGGTTTGGGGGCATGTCAGGGGACTTGGAAGGCTATGAATCCTTCAGATCCACGCCTTCCCCGATCTTGCCCCCTCATACTGACACACCTCCCCTGGCAAGGACCCTGCCAGTTCCGAAAACTGCAGGGATTTTCAGAGTAGCATGGAGGAGCGCTGTGCTGTTAGATCTCTGTGTCTGCCCCCAGAGAGGGAAGATTTGAAACATCCTACAGCCCCTAGGACCAGCCTCCCAGGGAATCATAGGCTCCTGTCATTTCATTTGTATTCAACTGTCTTTCTAATCCATCCCATTTTTCATTTTTGAGCAGCTACAACACTGAAGTCAGAGGAACCGTAACCAACTTTCTGTCATAGGTGGTTTGGTCCTGTGAAAAGTAGAATATGCTTTCCGATACACACCGGGTGAGGATATTCATCAAAAAGGGTGCATGTCTTGAAATGAGGTGAAAGCATGACAGATTAGTGGGCCAAAGGCTTTTGATAACTGCCAAGAGAATCCATTTCAGATTTCAGAGTGGGGCAGGATGCGAGGCTAAATTGTTTGGTTTTAAAGCATTTCAAACACAGTTATTATTTTCCCTCTTGAAATATTCTGTTAAAAAGCTTCAGAAACACGAAACAACCGGCATCCTTTGTGAAGTAAGGGACTTGCAAATTTGGCATACATGGCGTCAGAACCTAAATTATTCTGCAAGAAACTCATGCACGCTGCTCTCAAGCTAGGACATTTCTGCCCATGAGGTTTTACAGCCTCTGAATCTGCCTCGGCAGAGTTTTACTCTTTAAAGCAGACCACAGTCCTCCACAGATTCTGCTGAACTACAACACCCATCAGGGATATAAAGACTTGGACTACGTTGGGTCAGCCTCAATCTTCATCAGGAACATCTCCAAATTCCACACAGCCAATACCTGAACCTATTTCTTTTAGCTGAAACGTGTACTATTTTCTACTACTGCATAACTTCTGCTGAAGATCAGTCTTAACCAGATGTGGTTTAGCGTGCTCTGGGATGAGGGCTCATCCAGATGAGGGCATATAGCTGGTACTTAAGACTCATTTAATTGTTTATCTATCAATAGCCACCCAGTGGACCAAAGCACTAATCTGGCCTGAAATAAACTTGCTGCTAAGACATATTTGTATGAATAAATGCTTAAGCCAAGAAAGAACTTAGCATATGAAGTTGAAAGTGTGCAAATGTACCAAATCTCTGAGAAAGAATATTTTGAAGAAGAAGACTAGATGTTCTAGTTTAGATGAGATGTAACATGTAAATTTGTATGTATGAATATACAGTAAATCCTGGGAAAGAATTTACTGAAGAAGCCCAAAATTGTCCATGGGCTAAACAGGGGACAAACACCTGCACCCTGTCTAATTTGTGTAATTTGTCTAATTTGTGTGTGTCACATCTTCAATATTCCATCTGATTGGACTTGCTTCCATCTATCAACATCTGTGCGTATCATCTGATTGGACCTATTCTCATCTATATCTACAGGAGCCTGGCTAAAGACATTTAAAGACAGAAATTGTCCTGTTGTACTAACTTGAATGAGTTTTCTGTTTGTGGCTTCTTTGTTTGACTTTTTGCATTGCTCTCTTTTTTATTGGACTACCAATATAGAATTCAATACATGGAATGGTTTGGTAGATTTGTGTGCGCCGTTTTTGTGCTGCTTATTGTATACTGATTTACCACAAGACATATTTGTATGTCTGAATGAACCAGAGATGACAGGGCAGCTGTTGTTGGTAAAGAGTATGGAGAGTATTATACCAGATAGGCAGGGTATAAAAAATAACATTATTATTAGAATTAGAGACACTTGTCATTGAGTTAGCAGTATAAGGTTTCTCCACCAATAAAGCGCAGGTATAATTGCTCTCTTTATTGAAACTCTGAAGTCCCCCCCATTAAATTTTAGAGGCGCTACAGCTCTAATAGCTAAGATGTCTTGTCAATTATAAATAAACAGCACGAGACTTTCTGGTGAGACCCATACACATACAATACAACCCTTATTTATTTTGGAACTTAACAACAGGTTGTCACAATATTTAAAAATCCCAAAAGGTTTACAAAAGGACCGTTACAAATCTACAACACTTTATATAACAACATTGGAGCTGGGGGGGGGGAATCGCCTGAGGTGGGGTTTTGTGTTGTTGTTGTTTTTCTGCTGGGCAAGTGATTTGCTGACTTCAAGAGTTGTGACTTGCACTGAACGATTATCGCAACATGCTAGGAATAATGTGAAGTGAGTCGAAAGCATTTAAATGGCACTAGCAATTTGTCGACTGCAAATAAGATGCCTGCATTGACAGAACACAGGGTTTGTACCTTTATGCACTACAGTTATTCTGTTTGTCTTACGGAGGGTGATTTCTGCCTGTGCCATAAACAGCAACACATTGCCACACGTTCAATTAACTGTTGTAAACAGCTCTTGATTATTATTTTTAAATGAGGGTCAGTATATAATTGTTTAGATAAATAAAGTTAACAGCAACTATGCTACGGAAAAGACCATGGATCAAGTACGGGCACGTGAATGTGTGAATCCACTTTTGTGTATTTAGGTAGATACAAATAGTATACAGGAACCATAGTGCTGGTTGAAATACAGATAATTACTCTTTGCGGCTATTTACAGTACTCAGCAATCTTCTCAAAGGCTTTTGTATTAAAATTATACATCAACGCATTTGGTAAACATCCAAGGAGGCAGGAGTGTACAAAGCTGTAATGTGCTAAACATATTATCATTCAAGTTGTTACCCCAGAATACTATGGAGTTACTAATACTCTGTGCTGTAGTAACTTCTGGTACAATATCCTGCAACCTATTGACCACATGGCTATAAAAACCCAGTAAATACTGATGTGGAGGCTTATGCTAAGCTGCTTTAAGCTCTGTTCCTTTGATTAATGCATGTATAAGGCTGCTGATGTGTTAACTGTGTTAACCGTATAGCCATGCGACATCCACTAAGTTATGGAGCTGATTTACGCAGACGACATGAAAGCTGACATCTGTAGGGAACAGGAATCTGTTCAAAACAGAACCGTCTGTATCAAGAGTTAGATGCACTTACAGCAACAGGAGTCTCTTGAATTCAACGACAGACAGAAACTGTATTAACAATAGAAAACTGAGGCTGCCGTATGTGTTCTTGGTCCATGTTCTGTAAAATATTTTGGTTAAAAACTGTACTTCATCACCCTATTGCAGAATACTACGTCCAGGCATCTAGCTCAACGTATATTATTAAATTGGAAAATATTCAATTTTTTCCACTGCCTGTGATAAATGAGATTTTAATGACAGGCTATAAGATTATAAGCCAATTTTTATAACTTTAAATCAGGAGTGGTCTCCATAGTGCTTGAATTCATGGTGGGTGGTTATGCCATTATTGCATCAATGGGTTCCAGGCTCTCTCTTTTTTTAAAAAAATGCAAGCAACTTTGTAGAAGAGTGAAAAGATTTGGAGGTTCTAGCCTAGTGTATTCTTCTGGGGTTCTTCATATTTTGAAAACCTCTTTTTAAAAAACAAAAACCGCATTGTGGTAGTTGAGCGATCTGGACATGCACAAGAGAAATGTGTCCTGCCTTTATGGTGCTTGTAGATGGGTCCTGAGCACCAAAATGCTTTTGATGGGTCCTGAGCAGTTCTGTTGCTTTCTCCCCCACCCCACTACAGCTGTAACCATGCTCAAACAGCTGTTGGTCTAGCATGAGGATATGCCTTCATCCAGCATCAGCAACATGAACAGAAAACTGCTTGCTTAGATATGCTGGTGCCTCTTGCTAGAGGGGGGTGCTTGTCTCCAGCAGCACACAATGAGCTTCACAGAGGCAGGTCTTATCAAAGGGCAATATAATGGTCAGGAAGCAATGGAAAGGAGCCAATTATTTTTTTTTAAAGGGTGAGGGAGTGCTGGTGTAATTGGCAGAATAGGTGGAGTTGGGGAGGTGCTAAACTGATGAAACCAGTAATTATACCTGGCAAGTAGAAAACTAGTTACTAAGGAAGGTTGCGCCACTGCCGATGCAGTTATATTTCTATTGAGAAAAGCATTAGACATATAAGGGCCATGAATTACATATCTTTATATGTCTGCACATTTCCTATATGGATTGATGGTTATGAAGCATTTTCACGATACAGAAAATGGATATTTTGCTCCGCAAAATTTTAATGATCTGTGATACCTGCATCTTACTATTACAAAATCCAATTCCAAACACTCTCTTTCCCTATTTCCTCTTGATGCACACTCAAAAAAATGTATTGTAATAGGTGAGAAATCCTCTTACGGAACTCTCTAATAGAATACTATGAACAATGGGAGAAAGCACCTTCTACCATTTCACATATATTCCACCGTTATTGAAATGCATATGGGGGGGGAATCAATGTCAACAAGACCATACTATTGCAACTGCCCTGTGAACTTTCACCACAACCTAATCTTCGCACCACCTACTTATGGAACGTTCCAACAGATTCCAACCAGACCTTTGAAGGGTATGCATGCAGATTAAAGATTATAAACTATGGCCAGAGTTGCATCACATGAAGCCAGGCTGCCTGTAGTGTCCTGGTTTTCCGAGGCAGTCCTCCAATTGCCACAGCTAAGCACAGATTTCCTTGAGCCTTGAAAGTCAGATCACATTGTAGGTAGGCACTGGTCCCTCAGAAACAACAGCACACTGAGAGTCATGATGTGTCAGTTTTGACACAGAATCAGGGTGGGAAGAGACTGGCCCCACTACTAAAAGCACCTTGATTAGGGATTCATTCATGAAGAATCTTAGCTAACACACGAATGGAGCCTGAGAAATGTAGTAAACTTTTCTCTATTAGAACTGAGAAATGCACCTTGCAAGTGTATTTCTCCCGCAGAAGATGCCGGAAACATGGAAGATGAGTTCAAACAAGAGTTGGCATAGTAAAGTGTATATGCAAATCACTTAACCCTTAGAAAACCGCTTAGCTAGAAATACTGCACAACCCGGAAACCAACCAACAAGTGAATGGGGACAACAAATTAGAAAATGCTACATTCTAAACATTTAAGTATTATGTTGCAAATAGCAATATGCTAGAAAAGAAATCATTCGAAAGCCTGTAGAATCGGCAAATGTCAGTAAAAGAATCTACACAAAGAATTTCATAAAGGATTTTCCAGCTATAATTTAATCCGCGAGTTCCAGCTATAATTTAATCTCAAAAAATTTACAAAATCTTTCATATTCCTTGAGAATGGGGTAGAAAGGAGCATTCCTCCCACCTTTGAAAGTAAACAACTTCTGGACTGCACCTGTGCATTTTACCCCCTTAGGAAAAAAAACATACCACCACCAGAGAAGCAGATTTAAAGAATATAGATTTTTGCCAGGCATCAAAAATAAGGTTATTTACTCCACTTCTGTGAGTCAGGATTCACTGCGTTCCAGACTGGTATAAATGACGCAGGTGGAAAGCAAAAATATGAGTGGCGGTTTAGGGCAAAAGAAGTCTAAGCTCCATGTCAGACAGATCATTGACTTCCATGATCTTCTCTAGCTGTTCCATGTACCTCGCGTGGTCTTGCAAGAAGTGTGGCACCCTCATGTTTTCAATCACTCCTAAATCCTTCAGGCGATCCACATCCTCATAGGAGACCTAGATATTAGAAAAAGAGGGTTCAATGCAGCGCGAGCATCTAGTTCTCCAAACGTGGATTCGGTGCCACTTTAGCACTAAACCAAAAGCACAGGAAGACAACCTTGGAAAGGCAGATACCAGGCAAAGTAGGAGAACTTTATGCCAACTTAGGTATGGCTGGGCCTGCTATCATCCCGAGAGACCAAGATGGAGTGCTGGAAGCAGAGTCAGAATCCAACCCACTTCTCTCCAATGGGCGTAAACCCGCCCCAGGCTTATAAGCAGGCTTATACATCTCCCACTTGCATTTCAATGTTCTCAAATCTTCAAGAGTATACTGTTGGCAGGGAAATCTATGATTCATGATTGATCTATTATAGATCAGTGTTCCGCCCAGCAATTTCACCCACCTTTCCAAGAGCGGTCAGCAAGCAGAAATCGATGGTATGTCGGTATCTCAGAATGCGGAGGATGCCATCCAAGTAGACCTGATCTTTACTGAAGCAACCTAAAATTATTGGATTCGTGGTGGCGAGCCCAATTTTAGGAAAAAGCAGAAGATTTAGCAATGCACAAATGACAATTCAGGCAGGTAGCCGTGTCGGTCTGACGCAGTCAAAATGTAATAAAAAAATTCCTTCCAGTAGCACCTTAGAGACCAACTAAGTTTGCTCTTGGTATGAGCTTTTGTGTGCATGCACACTTCTTCAGATACACTGAAACAGAAGTCACCAGACCCTTATATATAGTGGGAGGGTGGGGTGGGGTTTTTCTCAGGAGGGTAGTAGGAGATTGTCAGGGAACTGGCCTGCTGAGGGGAATAGAGGGTCTGTTAGCACAGTGTTTTTCAACCTTTTTTGGGCAAAGGCACACTTGTTTCATGAAAAAAATCACGAGGCACACCACCATTACAAAATGTTAAAAAATTTAACTCTGTGCCTATATTGACTATATATAAAGTAATTCTCTTGAATAGGAATCAAATAAACAAATTTTTCCCACAGCACACCAGGCAACATCTCGCGGCACACTAGTGTGCTGCGGAACAGTGGTTGAAAAACACTGCGTTAGCATACAGAGAGCCACGACGTCAATTGAGCAGCAGCAGCTCTTCCAGGGGGGAAAGCCCCCACACCTCCAATGGGGAGGAGAGGGAAGGAACCAGCTGCAACGAACCTCCGCTTCACACTCTCCCCTTGTTACTAAGTGAATTTCTAATCAGGTGTTCTGGGTCAAATTTCAATCCACCCCACCTGTCCCTCTGAGGTCCGTCTGTGATGTCAATCCCCTTTTATTTATAATCTGGGAATCACTTGGTAACGGGAGTTTTCCTGTCCAGCGGCCGTGGCTGGTTATATCCTCTGCTCTGGGCTTCAGGGGTTAAACTCTTCTCTGCCTACAGTTCGGGGTCTCTCTTTCATTAGTTCCCTCACTATATCAGTTAGCTAAGCCCTCTTAGCCAGTGTTTTTCAACCTTTTTTGGGCAAAGGCACACTTGTTTCATGAAAAAAATCATGAGGCACACCACCATTAGAAAATGTTAAAAAAATTAACTCTGTGCCTATATTGACTATATATAAAGTAATTCTCTTGAATTTTTCAATTTTTCCCACGGCACACCAGGCAACATCTTGCGGCACACTAGTGTGCCGCGGAACAGTGGTTGAAAAACACTGCTCTTAGCAACTCTGTGGCAATACCAAGGTTTCCACCCGCTAGCCCCTCCTGAGGGAACTCCAAGACACAAACTATCACCCTGCAGGTCATTTTTGTCCTTTCCCTGAGTTCACCTCCTCATGAGCATACATAGCTAGCTGGACCAAATGAACGACGATATTTTCTTAGCTCAACAATAAGAAGTCTTTATTTCTTTCAGAACATAACGGATTCAGTAATGGTTTATAAGCTTAGTTTCGTAACAGTGTAAACTCTTTCTTTCAGCGTCATATACACATCTTCAATGTATCCTAACCTATCCTAAACCGTGGGCTTCTGAAAATCCTTAATTTAGATCCGTTTCGTTACACCAGCCTGGCGGGGAGAGGGCTTAGGGATGTTGCTGAGACCCTGCGCTCACCTCACCCGGCTGGTCAGGAGGGAAACAGGCCGTTTCCGGCGCCCCAGTCGTGCAGAGTGGTGAAATGTAAGGCGTGTAGAAGGAGACTTGGGGTGCCAAAGTTCTTATGCTGGGGAAGGAGCCGGAAGGGGCCACTCCCAGATTCTGCCAGCGACTGAGACAGGCATGCTTTTTGCAGCTCTGCACTGTAAATAGTTTGCACAATAAAACTGCCAAAGACTGTTTGGGCTCTTGCTTGGTTACTCATGAAGCACCTTCACGCGAACCTTACAGAGATGGGCGATTGACTCAATGGGTATGGTTTTATATACAGTCATACCTCGGGTTGTAAACACTGCGGGTTACGCCTTTTTGGGTTGCGCTCCACGCCGAACCTGGAAGTACCGGAATGGGTTACTACCAGGTTTCGGCACTCGCGCAGAAGCGCTAAATCGTGACCCACGCCTGCACAGAAGCGGTGCTGCGGGTTGTGAATGCTGCGGGTTCCAAACGTGCTTCCCGCACGGATCACGTGCGCAACCCGAGCATCCGCTGTATATATAAGGGTCTGGTGACTTCTGTTTTATATATTACAAATGACAATTATCCTTGTATATTTACACAACAACAGACACACACACATATATATTAGGAACAAATCAGCAGGCTTTGCTTCTGACAAGCACACACAAGCTTGCTCTACAAGACTCCAATCCTAAACATATTAAGTCTCACTGAACTTGGTGGGAATTACAGTGGTACCTCGGTTTACAGTAGTACCTTAATCCGTTCCGGAAGTCCTTTCTTAAACCGAAACCGTTCTTAAACCGAGGCACGCTTTTCCTAATAAGGCCTCCCGCCATTTCCTTTCCACCATTTGGATTCCGTTCTTAGACCAGGTAAAGTTTGCAAAGCGGGACACTACTTCCGGTTTTGCGGAGTTCGTAAACTGAAGAGTTCGTAAACAGAGCTGTTCTTAAACCGAGGTACCACTGTACTTTTGAGTAAATATTAAGTTAGGCTGCATATGAGGAGATTAATAGATCAACCCATGTCTCAGCTAAATAAAATGTTTAAGACAGAGTTTTCCAAACTGTGTGTTGCGACACGTGAAGTGTGTCGACTTCAGTGTGTTGATGTGTCGCACAAACGCTCCCCGTGTTCCTCCCGGGGCTAGAAAGGGAGCGAGCAGCCTGCCGGTTTGCTACTAAAACTGAATTACTGTGTCATGAAATGATGCGTGTCTAAAAAGTGTGTCACCAACTTGAAAAATTTGGAAGCTCCGGTTTAAGATATATCCCACCTTAATTCTACTGAAGGAAATAAGGAGAGCATGCCAGACCTGAAATTTGCTGCTGCTCCTAGAATACACATTTAAGATCACTAGCTATGACATGATGCAGGTATACACACATGCAGAAGTCTAATCATCTTTATTTCATCATAAATGGTTCAGAGAGTGAGGTACCTCCTTCTGTGACCCTTGTGGCAGCAATTTGTGCATTTTGAAAGCACGTCAAAGTGCAAGTGGATAAATAGGTACCGCTCCAGCGGGAAGGTAAACGGCGTTTCCGTGTGCTGTTCTGGCTCGCCAGAAGCGGCTTAGTCATGCTGGCCACATGACCCGGAAGCTGTACGCCGGCTCCCTCGGCCAATAAAGCGAGATGAGGGCCGCAACCCCAGAGTCGGACGCGACTGGACCTAATGGTCAGGGGTCCCTTTACCTTTACCTAATACAGGTCAAAACGGTGGTCTTGAAGCTCAAACATCTCGACAGAATCATCTTCATACTGTACTTAACAAAGCTTTATTTTGAATAATTTGCGTCATTTTTGTACCTGTATCTCATTCCCAACAGAGATCCCTTCTACCTTTCTATGACTCCCGTTTTTAAAGACTTGTAAGAACAATTTCTGCCCTAGCCTGAACTTTTGCTTCTTGAGCTTCCAGGGAGCCTTTTTAAAAGAACCACAGCTTCAAAGAAAACATTCAAACCGAAGGGGAGGCGAGGAGAAAAAAGACTTACCTGGAATAGAAGTATCGGTCCAGCCTCTCTTGGCTCGAACACAATAGTCCCACCTGGTATTGGGATCTGTGACAAACTTCCCAATGTCCTGAAAGAGCTCTTGGAAGGACATCTGGCTTGCTTGGTAGACCGTGTAATATAGGAGTGCAGCCCTCCACAGGAAGGGATCTTTCCGAAAGAGAACACTGTGGATACTTGCCAAGCCTTCCTCTGTGGGGTTGATGGGTTTGAGGCCATGTTTTCTTCGCCCATTCCAGGTGCTCCACAGCTGGCTGTTGTTGTTAATGCCTCTCAGATAATGAGTTCCTGTAAAGCATACAGGCAACCGCGCAATCATGCAGGCATTGCCAGAATGTTAGCCACAAATATGCAAACTGCTACCGTGGCCAAAAAAAAAATAAAAAACACCCCAAAAACCCAAGCATAACCAAATTTAGCCTCAAGTTCAGAACTTCTCAAGACAGTGAGAGATGACAAATGCAAGTTATTTTGACTGTGGCCAAGCATTCTGCTAGAGTTTCATTTGGTGGGTCGCACCCATTGCTTAAGGGCACACTTGTGTTGCCTTGGCTAAAGGAAGGATCCCAGCTCTACATTTACTGAGGTAATCCAAATATAGCCGCAGGAGAACCCACGTGACAGCGTGTATATTTGCTTAGCTCCGACTTCCCCCTGCAAATCACTCAATATTTCTTTCAGGTCACTGACACTTACTTCCAGTTTTGAATCCTGGCTGAGGGAAGGGAGATTAAAAATGTGACAGGAGGTGGGCAAAGGGTTAAGCGCTCTCTTCCTGTCCAATCACGTCCTCAGTAAAAGCTCTGTCGCCCAATGAGCTTTACAGAACAAGCATACAATTAGGAACAAGGAAAGAGAGACATCATTTAATTTAATGCTGTGATGGGGCAAGCACTTTCCTGAAATCTTTTTTTCTCACCACACTGGGAACAGTTGGCTGGAGACCAGGTGATTTATTTTTTAAACACCATCTTCACCCAGACCCTTAAGAAACTCTTCTCTGCTGATCAAGAAGATCCCTCAGTACTGATTGGCTCCTGGTCTAGTCTTGCGATGGACTTAAAAGTCCTTAGTCGGCAAGCTACTTCTCTGTTGAGCTGACCTCCGTGGTTTCCACCATCCCTTGTCAGCTCCTCATCTGCAGATGGAACTGCCTCCTTGGATGGCAACCACAGCTTCCAGTTTTCCAAACCAGAAGACCTCCCTCATCCTGTGTCAGGTGACTGGGATCTAAACCAGGGGTCAGCAAACTTTTTCAGCAGGGTCCACTGTCCCTCAGACCTCGTGGGGGGCCGGACTATATTTTGAAAAAAAAAATATGAACGAATTCCTATGCCCCACAAATAACCCAGAGGTGCATTTTAAATAAAAGGACACATTCTACTCATGTAAAAACACCAGGCAGGCCCCACAAATAACCCAGAGATGCATTTTAAATACAGTGGTACCTCGGGTTAAGAACTTAATTCATTCTGGAGGTCCGTTCTTAACCTGAAACTGTTCTTAACCTGAAGCACCACTTTAGCTAATGGGGCCTCCCGCTGCTGCTGTGCCACCAGAGCACAATTTCTGTTCTTATCCTGAAGCAAAGTTCTTAACCTGAAGCGTTATTTCGGCGTTAGCGGAGTATGTAACCTGAAGCGTATGTAACCTAAGGTACCACTGTAAAAGGACACATTCTACTCATGTAAAAACACACTGATTCCCGGACTGTCCGCGGGCCGGATTTAGAAGGCGATTGGGCCGCATCCAGCCCCTGAGCCTTAGTTTGGAGACCCCTGATCTAAACCATTCAGCCATTCCTTCTTGGTGAAGACAAGCCTTACCTATCAGCACCCTTCTCAACAGCATCTGGCTTTGCAAGTCGCCTAACAAATGCCTAGAGAGGGGCATACTGGCATGACTTATCTGGCATGACTTCCCTTCTTTGCGTACCTATTTCGTGCCTCAGCATTCCTTCCAGCCAATGCTCACGTGCCGTGGCAATATTGATGGTAAGAGTTGGGCGGCCATTTACCACGGTCATCGAGGCTCGAGAAAGCAAGTCGTCGGAGAGATGGACCACAATCTGAATAAAAAAGCAGAGGCTTGAGATATTAAACCCTTAAAAAATCAAAGGTTTTGCATTCCTGGCTCTAGTAACACATTTCCAATTCTGTATAGAGTCATTGCAGGTTTTTTTTTTTTAATTTATTATTTTCAATTTTATACATTTCAATAATTTTATAATCATTTTAACATTTCAAAACTTGATTTCCTTCCCCCTCTTTCTATGGTTCCTGAAATTTATTTTTAGTATTTTCTGCAAATCCAAATTAACTTAATTTGCTCATTTATTCCTCTACTTTAAATATAAACTGTTATAAAACTGCAAGTTATTACAATAATCCTGCCAGTGTTCTTATCTGTTTATAGTTTGTTTGTAAATATTCAATAAACCTTTTCCATTCTTTTATTTAAAAAAAATTGTTATCTTGATTTTTTATTTTCCCGGCAAGTTTCACCATTTCACCATTTCTGCATATTCCATAATTTTTTGTATCCATTCTTCTTTTGCTGGGACTTCTTCCTCTTTCCATTTTTGGGCAAGTAACATTCTTGCCACTGTAGTCGCATACATGAATAAATTTCTATACAGTGAGGGTAGTTCTGTCCTTATAATTCCCAAAAGGAAAGCTTCTGGGTTTTTTTTTAACAAACGTTATTTTAAACATCTTTTTCAATTCATTAGATATCATTTCCCAGAAAGCTTTAACCTCACTACAAGACCACCACATATATAGAGTCATTGTGAACCAAAAGTTCAATTCGATTCACCCAACGCAATGGCAATGGACTGGAGATGCAACAGGAAGTGTCTGTTGCAAAGGTTCAGTGAAGATTCACTAGTCCAGCACCCAGACACATCCATTTCTAATACAGATGTAGGCTCCAGACAGAGCAATCCTGTGCTGGACCCATCTGGGGCTGTTTGGGCACCCGGCCTCTGAGCATCCAGCGAAAAATAACCAAGAATACACAAAACACAGTGATAGAGATGCTATTTCTGTTGGGAACAATAAATACTGGTGAATTCTTATGGATTATATTTTTTCCCCCTGCTGGGTTTAGCCGAAGTAAAACAGTATGAATGAAAGCCTAGGAAGCCAATTTAGTTACTGGAAGGGTGAGATTTCTGTCCTGCTGGCATGGCCTTTGCCACTGTCCAGGTGAAATGTGTCGTGACCTGGCCCTAGCGTTAGGCAAAGCGAGGCAGGTGCCTCAGGTGACAGATACTGCAGGGCTGCAGTGGAAGCTCCTCTCCTTCCTTCTAAAAGTTCCCAGATATCTTAACTCATATAATTCTGGCGCATATGACTGGGGCGTGCATGGGTGAGCCCTGACTCTATGGCAGGGGTCCCCAAACTAAGGCCCGGGAGCCAGGTGCGGCCCGCAGACGGCCAGGGAATCAGCGTGTTTTTTACATGAGTAGAATGTGTCCTTTTATTTAAAATGCACCTCTGGGTTATTTGTGGGGCCTGCCTGGTGCTTTTACATGAGTAGAATGTGTGCTTTTATTTAAAATGCATCTCTGGGTTATTTGTGGGGCATATGAATTTGTTCATTTAAAAAAATATATATATATAGTCCGCCCCCCCCCCCAAGGTCTGAGGGACAGTGGACCGGCCCCCTGCTGAAAAAGTTTGCTGACCACTGGCTCTATGGTGTTAGACTGATCGATAAATGATAGATAAATGCTGATCCAACCTCGCCTAGGCAGCCTTCTTTCATCATGTATTTCCTGACATGGTTCCAGATACGACTTCTGGGCAGGAGGCTGCCTCCGGTGGCTTGCTCAAAATTTTCGTAGCTTCCATATTTTTGCAAAGTCAGTTCCATGATTTTGATGGCCTGCACAAGAGACAAAAACAGAGCAAAAAACAGAGCTGGTGAGAGGGAGCAGTTCAGACTCCGGAGCTGAAACAGAGGAGGTGGCTCAAGAGAGACTGCTGAAGAATCCAGGGAATTTCACTCTCCTGCTGTGATAAGCTACCCCACCCCTCGGTCTCCAATAATGTGCAGAATAATGAGGAGGGCAAAACAAAAACCAGAGGTGCACAGACGCAGTGCAAGACTGCTTGGGGTACATCTGGGAGAGGACGAGTCAGAGAGGGAAGAAGGATTCTGCTCCATAGGGTCAAGACCTGCTGGGTGGGAAGTGTTGCTGAGTTGTATGGCATTTCCTTGAACCAAGAGTTAACTTCACTGCATCCGACTCCAGCCCTGACAATGGGTATTGCCCCAAACAGATCATCTTGAGGCCCTAGGCAGCTTCACAGAGTTGGGCAGAATCCCACTGGCCCTTTATGTGATGAGACACCTGCTCAGCACGCAGCTGGAGTCAGTGGCAAACCGAGCCTCCTGGCTGTTGGGAGCGGCAAGTGCAGTGGCACCCCCCCCCGGGGGGGCGACGCTCCGTAGCGCACATGACGCATGCACTACGGAGCGTGGTCCGGCCGGGCTGCCTGGCGCGAGCGGCCCCCCATCCGTGCGGCAGGGGGCTGCTCACACCCGGCAAGTTCGCTCCTGGCCCAGCAGCCCGGACGCACTGCGTGCGCAAGTGCAGCAGCCTGCATGGACTGCGCATGTGTGGACATGCGCAGTCCATCCTGACTCCCAAGCTGCCACCTGGCACCCCTTCCGTGCGGCGTCTGCTCGCAAGGAAGGGCTGCTGGGTGGCGGCTTGGGAGTCACACTCACAGGGGAGGTGGCACCGAGCGCCACCCCCCAGGCTAGAACCCGGGGCGCAGCGCCCCATCGCCCCCCCTTCCTACGCCACTGGCTGCAGTGCCACCCTTGGCCATCTGCACTGCAGCAGTGCCAGAGCTCCCTTGCCCTTCCTGTGCTCAGGTAATGTGCACAATATCATATCCTTCCCTTAGATAAGCTTTTATAGATATTTCACAACACATACAAAAACGATAGAGTCTCCCAAGTAGAGCCACCTGTGCACTCCAGAATGCACATGGAGACTTTGCACAGTTCACTTCAAAAGAAGCGGCAGGCTAGCAATCGCAAAAGGACTTACATAGAATACTGTCCCCTCCCACTGAGGGGAATAGGGCTGCCTTTATAGGCAGAGGAGAACCAAACACACACACCCCAAACCTCCCATGCTTACATGCTAAATTTCTGGACATGAGCACAAGTAGAAGAATACTATTTTGATTTCCATTTCATGAGTTTCCCACCCGTTTTCAGATTCCGACATGTATGTCTGTGATCTACTCAGCGGCGTAGCTAGTCGCGTGGGTGCCTGGTGCGCGGGGTGTCCTGCACCCAGGGGCGGGGCGACCTGCCAATGGGGGCAGGACAAGTCTCTATGATGCTTGGAGCCTCTCTGCCGCCTCCCCCTCAGCTGTAGGGTGGCTGAGGGAGAGGCAGTAGGCAGGCGCAAGTCCAACGCTGCTGTTTCAGGCAGCGCGGAACCTGCAGGCACCTAGGCCACCATGACACTCCTAAAAAGTTTTGTGAGCCCCCTTCCTCCGCCACCCCCCTTCCTCCGCCACCCCCCTTCCTCTGCCACCCCCCTTCCTCCGCCACTGGATCTACTAGAGCAGGGGTCCACAAACTAAGGCCCGGAGGCTGGATGCGGCCCAATTGCCTTCTAAATCCGGCCCACGGACGGCCCGGGAATCAGAGTGTTTTTACATGAGTAGAATGTGTCCTTTTATTTAAAATGCATCTCTGGGTTATTTGTGGGGCCTGCCTAGTGTTTTTACATGAGTAGAGTGCGTCCTTTTATTTAAAATGCATCTCTGGGTTATTTGTGGGGCATAGGAATTTGTTCTCCCCCCCCAAAAAAAAATATAGTCTGGCCCCCCACAAGGTCTGAGGGACAGTGGACCGGCCCCCTGCTGAAAAAGTTTGCTGACCCCTGTACTAGAGACTTACAAGAAAGTTTGTGCTCTATTGTGACGCAGGAGGGCAATGTACTTTGCAACGTGTCACCTAAATAATTCAGAGTGACAGTTCTCCAGTTCCCCTAACGAATTCCTAGAACTTTGACAGACATTTGGAACACCCATCACCCATTACACAGATCCAGTTTCTGTTGGGGAGGAAAAATTAATTGCTTCATTTAGACAGACTGTTCCCTTTAATATTTCATCTTCCGGCACAATCCTTTTCTGCCTTGCAAAAGGGAGAAAAGAAGGGCCTATGGAAAAAGGGAAAATGAAGATACAGATCCCCTCACACACACCCCACCCCACCTGTTGTTAGACCTCTCCTCGCTGTGTTGTAAGTCACCCTTAGGTTTAGTTTGGCATAAGCAAAACTCTTAGAGCCAATGTGAATCTGAACCAGTAAACCACTGAGGGAAGAGCATATGGTTATGCAAACAACAGATATCTTCAATGGGTGGGCTCTTTTCCTTATTGTTAAAATACTGAATTGCAGAGCAATCCTACCTATGTTTAATCAGAAGCAAATCCCTTTGGGCTCAATGGGATTTACTTGCAGGGAAGTTGAATATAGGATTGCAGCCTTAACATACTGGAAGAATTAATCAGCAGCCAGCGCTGTTTTCAGTCATCTGGAAAATCCCTCTCTGTGGTGAAACTGAGATTTTCATAAAAACCGGGCTTCCTTTATGCAGCATGCAAGAAGTAGAAAGGAAAAGAAATACCACCATCCACTGTATTCTGCTGCAAACAAACAAGGAAGCGGCGCATCAAATATTCCTAAAGCAAAACTTTTAGGAAAGGTTTGCATGATTTAACTTTGGCTTGCTGAGCACTTAAGCTGACTGAGGAATCCAAGATATGGAACACTTGTTGAAGGGGGGATAGGAAAGGAAATTGGTCGGTGGGAACATAGGTTTGCTCCTGCAAAATCAGATTAGTTGGATCATACAGTATATTTATTGCTGTCTGTCATTCATCTGCCAATTTAACACGTTTTTTTTTTTGCATGCAACGCTAAACCATGGATTAATGCTACTCGGATGAGCCTCAGCAGGTCTCCAGCAAAGCAGCAGATTCATGCCCCGCCTCTCCCCCTTCTCCCCATTTAACACCCAGCTGAAAACTGGAAGCAAATTTGGGAGATGTCCTCCTCTCAGCTGCATGGGATGAGAAAGGCACTGTTCATGCCTAACGTTTCTCTTGGAATTGCTGATTCTTCTCCTCCTAACATTAAACCGTAGCTTACCTTTACATGTGAACCACCCATTCAGTCAATCCTAACTTTTGTTCACATGTGAAAATGAAAACATCCATAGTTTTAACTTGATGGCTGTAGATGATGAGAAATCAATTACAGCCTTAACTCTACGCACCTAGATCCTTTGGTACTGGTGGGCTATGGGAAGACAGGCGTGCACTTAGAATAGGAGTGGGGAGTCTGCGGCCCTGCAGGTGTTGTTGCACTCCAACTCCCATCTACCCCACCCAGCATGGCCAATGGTCAGGGATGATGGGAACTGGAGTCCAGCAGCAACATTTCATTTACCGTATTTTTCGCTCCATAAGACGCACTTTTTCCCTCCTAAAAAGTAAGGGGAAATATCTGTGCGTCTTATGGAGCGAATGGTGGTCCCTGGAGCTGAATTGCCCAGGGGCCAAAAGAGGATCATGCTTTTTATTTTATAAAGAGAAAAGGGAGTGTTGAAAGGACCCCGCTCAGCAGCTGATCAGCAAGAGATCGGGAAAGAGATAAGAGTCCCTGCTCCCTTTCAGCCCCGCCCTCCTTTGTTGAATGTGCTACAGAGGGAGGTTGTTTGTTTCCCCAGCTACATGTGACTGGCTGATTAGATTATCTGTCTGGAAACTGTAGAAAAGGCTCCCTTTCCTTTAGAAGCTGCAGAAATGTGAGTTGAACCCCATAAAAATGGGGGGTTTCCTCTTTGCTTTTCCCCCTTTGCAAAAGGAGCTTTGCTTTTCCCCCTTTGCAAAAAAAGCTGCAAAACTTTTAGCTGATCCTAAAAAACAGGGTTTTTCCCTTTGCAAAAAAAGCTGCAAAACCTTTAGCTGATCCTCAAAAACCCGGGATTTTCCCTTTGCAAAAAAAGCTGCAAAACTTTTAGCTGATCCTCAAAAAACCAGGGCTTTTAGAAGAGGAAAACCAGAATATTTTTTTCCTTGTTTCCACCTCTAAGAACGAGGTGCGCCCTATGGTCCGGTACGCCCTATGGAGTGAAAAATACGGTATTCATTGCATTTATATCCCACAATTTTTTTCCTCCAAGGACCTCGAGGTGGTGTACATGGTTCTCCCCTTCCTCATTTAATCCCCCACAATTACCTACTGAGGTTGGTTAGGATGAGGGACCGTGACTGGTCCAAGGTCACTCAAGTGAGCTTCATGACTGATTGAAGATTCAAACCTTGGTCTCCCAGGTCCCAGTCCCACACGCTTAACCAATAAGCCTTGCTGGCATTCTGGAGGGACACTGGTTCTCCAGCTCTTAGGAGGTCTTGGAAGGTCTTCCTCACCCACCTCAGTGCAGAAGGCAGCTTGAAACCTGTGTCTGTGGAGCTACCCCCTCCACTGAAATGAGGAAGCCCACCTTTGCAGGAACAACGCTCTTGTATGAAGGCTGCAATCCTAAGCCCACCTGCTTCTAACTAAGGAGATGTGGGTGTCTTTATGGGGATGCATCACAATGGAAATGAGGAGGGAATCAGGGCTTATCGTCTCAAATGTTTGGCTACACGATAACTGATCTGCACAGACCCAACCTTATTTACTAACCAGTCCCTGCCACGTTTCAGTCAAAGTCAAGGGCAAAGAAGCCAGTGTGCTGCCTAAATCAACAAAATGCATTATGTAAAACTCTCCAAAGTTAATTAAACAACCACAAAATCAATACATGGAACCCGCTAACTCTGACTGCAGGCAGTCAGTCATCAACATGCAATTTACTTCTCTGATTTCCTGCATCATCAATACTTAGTTATATCATTATTTATTATTATTGTTGATATTATTATACCAAAAAACCTGTAATGAAACCGCCTCTTTCTTTCTCTTTTTCTCCCCTCTAACCAATAATGTGAATAAATAAAATAAGATGAAATATAGGAATCAACCATCGCCCTTTCAGCCTGGGAGGTAAAAGAGGCCAAAACTTGGGTTTGCTCCCTTTCCTCATTTGGGAGGAAAGACAGGGTCTACTCAACATTTGAAGAACGAGTCACTTTCTTCTTGCCTTTTGGGTCACCGCATAGAGCAGCTTAGCACTCGCAACTCCCCTCAGCTCCAACTAGCATGGCCAGTGGTTAGGGATGATGGAAACTAGAAGATGGTAATATTCTTTAGGGTGAGGTGGAGGGCAAAAGGCAGAGTACCGTATTTTTCGCTCCATAGGGTGCACCGGACCATAGGGCGCACCTCGTTTTTAGAGGAGGAAACCCAGGAAACAATTTTTTCTGGGTTTCCTCCTCTAAAAGCCCTGTTTTTTGAGGATCAGCTAAAAGTTTAGCAACTTTTTTGCAAAGGGAAAAACCCTGGTTTTTTTGAGGATCAGCTAAAAGTTTTGCAGCTTTTTTTTTGCAAAGGGGGAAAAGCAAAGAGGAACAGGCCCATTTTTATGGGGTTCAACTTACATTTCTGCAGCTTCTAAAGGAAAAGGAGCCTTTTCTACAGTTTCCAGACAGATAATCTAATCAGCCAGTCACATGTAGCTGGGGAAACAAACAACCTCCCTCTGCAGCACATTCAACAAAGGAGGGCGGGGCTGAAAGGGAGCCGGGGACTCTTATCTCTCTCCCGATCTCTTGCTGATCAGCTGCTGAGCAGGGTCCTTTCAACACCCCCTTTTCTCTTTGTAAAATAAAAAGCATGATCCTCTTTTGGCCCCTGGGCAATTCAGCTCCAGGGACCACCATTCGCTCCATAAGACGCACAGATATTTCCCCTTACTTTTTAGGAGAAAAAAAGTGCATCTTGTGGAGCGAAAAATACGGTAACTTTAAGAGTGCAAAGCAAGTTAAAAGTTCAAGAAGCAGGAGACCTAAACCCAAGGGAAAAGCGAAGAAGCAGGACGGCACCGGGAGCTGTGCACCTTTACCTGCTTGAGAAACGTGCTGGACGCCTGGCTGTGCTTTGCTATCACGCTGGACAATGCAGAGCTTGCATATTCAAACTGCGGGTTGTAGCTGAAGTCCGACCTGAAGAACTTCATCTTCTCCTTCTCCACGTTGGAAGGCTTGATGGCCGTGAGGATACAGAACTTCCGCCCAGAGGCATCCCCCTCTCTTAAATAGCTCCTGGATCTCTGCAACGGCTTTGGCTTCGCGAGGCTGGAGAAGGAATGCCTTTTCGCCTTGGTCTTGGGCAAGCCGATGCTGCTCCCTGCTACGGAAATACTGCGTGCCAACCTGATGCCGCTGGGTATTGGGCTAGTGATGAAGAGGGAGGGCTGCCGGATGAGGCCACACCAGCCGCTCCTGGGCAAAGGCGGCGGGGCCTTAATCTTCTGGCGCTCGCTGCCCCGCGAAGCATTAGGGGCCTTTGCCGGCTTCCGGTGTCTCTTGTGGTGGGCCAGTGGGTGCTTTTGGAGGTGTTTTTTTTCCTCTTTGCTCTGCAGAAGGACGTTGTAGCTGCTAGTCCCCGTGGTGAATGTGTCCTTGAGGATTCCTGACTGGGACAAGCGCCGAATGTTGCTGCTTTCATTCTTAGGAAAGAAACTGTATTCTTCCGGACACAAGACTGTCTTTTTTGAGAGCTCTTGCTCTGGCCAGTGAAGCTTTTCTGCAGTGAATTGAGAAGAAAGAAAAGGGCTAGGGAAATCAATCCAATCCAAAAATGACGTTTTCAGATTCTATGCAACTAGGAACATGCAGGCCTAGAAACACACAAAGGCAACCTTAATATATATATATATATATATATATATATATATATATATATATATATATATATATATATATATATATATATATATATATATATATATACTTACTGATACAAACAAATCTCTAAGAGCTTGGATTGCGGCACCTCAGTGCACAATCATTAAGAATACATTGCGTACAAATAAAAGGCTGGATTCACCTGTGGTAAAACCTGTATTTTGAGACCGAATACAGTTCTTAAATATCTCTCTCTACGTAATGCCTTCAAGCTGGGAAATGTTTCCCTATTACATGGGGTGTCCTGAACTTGCCACAAATATCTCTGCACAGCCGTTTGTGAGATAGAGGGGGAATAAGAGAGAAAGCAAAGCAAAACTTTTCTACCCACTTTATTGGAACCGTCATAAAACTGTCACCTTATTTGCCTCTTGGTTCTACACAGAAAGAATGCTACGCGCTAAACATTTCCTCTCAGTGGGGACGAGACAAGGACTTCCTCCCTCGCCCTTTTTGGCACAAGTGTCATTTGGCAGTTCCTGCTTCTCCAGAGCTATTGTGCACATGTAATTTTCCCTCATGCATTTGCTGGATAAAATAAATAGCTGAGCAAATTGCGGGTATTCTTGAAACTTCAAAAATAGAGCTGGCATCTCCCCCCCCCTGCTCAAAAATGGAAAAGAGATGGCTTAACACTGTGGTTGCATACGAGAGAAGCCCGCAGCTCCCAAATTGGATCCAGGTAGTCGATTTTGGAAACAACTGGCCCACTCCAGTCCTAAGATTAATGGATGAAAACTCCTGACCTGCTTGTCTCTTAACCACAGGAAGAGCCCAGCTCCACAGGGAAATTCTATGCGTACATGCCACAGAATCCAGCCCTAGCTCAGCACTAAATTGTTGTCCTTATTCTCAATACTTCAGCTCCACATTAAAAATAATAATGAAACACATGAATACATTTATCCATCTGCTCGTCCATTACTAGATTTTTAAAAGGCTATGGTTTTCCCAGTAGTAATGTACGGAAGTGAGAGCTGGACCATCAAGAAGGCTGATCGCCGAAGAATTGATGCTTTTGAATTATGGTGCTGGAGGAGACTCTTGAGAGTCCCATGGACTGCAAGAAGGTCAAACCTATTCGTTCTCAAGGAAATCTGCCCTGAGTGCTCACTAGAAGGACAGATCCTGAAGTTGAGGCTCCAGTACTTTGGCCACCTCATGAGAAGAGAAGACTCCCTGGAAAAGACCCTGGTGTTGGGAAAGATGGAGGGCACAAGGAGAAGGGGACGACAGAGGATGAGATGGTTGGACAGTGTTCTCAAAGCTACTAACATGAGTTTGGCCAAACTGCGGGAGGCAGTGAAGGATAGGCGTGCCTGGCGTGCTCTGGTCCATGGGGTCACGAAGAGTCGGACACGACTGAACGACTGAACAACAAAAAAGGCAACTGCTCTAGATACTGGAGAGGAAAAGGAATTGGAGGTGGGAATTGTGCAGGTGTGCCGTGCACAGCTGTTTCTTGCTTTAAACTTCCAGAACCATTTATTTGCCCCAAGTTGGACCCTGCAGACGAAACTATGCTTGGCTTGATCAGATGGAGGGCACTTCTACAGCTGTGTATAATAGAACCACTGCCTCAATCCTCTTTTGGCGTGTGTGGGTGAAACACAGAGTATATCCAAAGAAGGGAGGAGCAGTTCAAAAAGACGGAGAAATGCTTCTTTAGATTAGGCCCACATTAAGCTATAGAAGAGCTCCAATGAAACTGGCTATTTTGCTCTCAGTGAACGAAATTATGGAATGCATTGCCCCAAAAGCAAAACCCTCACAGAATGGGATCATGAAATTTCTGGTAGTAGATTCTGTTTTCCCAGCAAACACAAAACACCGTTCTAGTTACAGGTAGGTAGCCGTGTTGGTCTGCCATAGTCAAAACAAAACAAAATAAAAAAATTCCTTCCAGTAGCACCTTAGAGACCAACTAAGTTTGTTCTTGGTATGAGCTTTCGTGTGCATGCACACTTCTTCAGATACCAAACACCGTGAAAGCTTTCATTCCTGTGACTTCAGTGTAATTACTTTACCTTCATAAATTCTTGCATTTAAGCGCTGTCAAAGCAGCCAACACAAAGAGTGTAAGATCAGCATACCATGTTGTTGTATGCAATGCATAATATATAAAATACCTCAGAAGAGTCGGGGGGAGCAATATTTTACGTTCGTGTTTCCCGTAAACACTGCAAAGGTGGAGCAAGAAGTGCTAAATTCAATCGTGTGCAAGATGACGTGTGATGTTAGTTTGGCTTGAAGGGTAATCTGAGAAACATTCCCTTTTATGCTTGGCAAAGCACCACAGGGTCCAAGTCTGATTTGGTCATTTTAGTCAGCGTCAGCCCAAAGGCGCTTACCCAGAGTGTTTTGGTTTGGCATGTACCGGAGGACTTGACAAACTGCCATTCTAGCAATCATCAGGAAAAAAAATCTCCTGACAACAATGCAGTCAAAATACCCTTTGGGGAACTAATAGCACAATCCTGTGTGCACACTTACCAGAAAACAAGAATGTCCAGTGGACTTACTTCTGAGTAAACATGCATAGGATTCCACTCTAAGAGCCACTTCTCAACTTCCACTGGCGGAGGAAGATCTTGCTTGAGTGGAACTCTAAGCCATAGGTTAATGTGACGAAAACAAGCCACAGCTCACATGCTCCCCCCTCATCCGTCACAGCTGAGAGGAGGTGTTTCAAAGTGTCTGCTTCCATTTGCCATTAACCACAGTTTAGCATTTCATCCAAGCCCTAAAACATGGTTAATATTGACTCTGTTTTTCCTAAAACAAGCCAGCTTCATAACCCACATTCAAAGTTGTCTTGTTTAATAGTTAACAGTAGCCAGAATTTGTCAGGTCAGATGACTCAATGAACGGTGCTTAAACTGAAAGCTCCCCAAATCCTTCTTGTGCCTGTGACAGAGTCAAAGAGAGGGAGTGTAGGAGCCAGATCTTCATGGTAGAAACAACAACAGACAGTCACGGTATCTGTACCTCAGAAAAAATACAAAACCGTGTATATCACTGGAAGAATTGCATAAATATGAAACTAAACTGACAATATCATAATGCGTAGGTCCAAAAATTTTTATTGTATAATTGAATTTACATCTGTAGTGAAGTTGATGGTTTGTATTGTTGTTACCAAAGAAAAGTCCAGACCTTGAAGAAACCGTTGGTGAAACGGGAAGTTTGAAGCTAGCCACCCGTCGGGAGAACACACCCACATGTTGCGGAGGGATTCTGAATAACCTTCCCCAACATAATGAGGATGGACCTACGCGTCTGATAGACATTTGATAGAAATTTGCTAATTTGCAAATGATCTTCATCATTATATTGAACATTATATGGCACTTTGTATTTTTGTATTTTTGCACTTTGTAAATTGCACTTTGTACTAGCACTTTGATGATTTAAAGCATATATAGGTTTGCCTCTGATGAAATATTTATAAATGCCCTTTGCATTATGATATTGTCAGTTTAGTTTCATATTTATGCAAGATCTTCATGGTGGCTCACCGACGTCACACTAAACTATGGTTATGTGTGCTGTCCGAACTCTCCCATCGAGTCCTGCTATTCAAGGAACACCATGAGACATAAAATAAGTGGAAAGATACGTTCAAATGGAAATATATGCTACAGAGCGATTTTAAACTATAATGGAAGGAAGTAACTCCGATGGGGAAAGAATGATGGCTCAAAATATAGCTTAAATGAGGCCTACATTGGCTTTCTCCACAATCCTACAGCATGCAGAACATGCCTACTCAACTTAAAGGCCCCTCTCCCTAATAGTAGGTATGTGATTCAAGCTGTGGTTATGGACTGTTGAGTAAAGTGTACTTTGCACATGCTAAAGGGCACTCTTGCCTCTCTCAATCTGCTCTGGTCAGACCTCACCTGGAATACTGTGTCCAGTTCTGGGCACCACAGTTCAAGAAGGATACTGACAAGCTGGAATGTGTTCAGAGGAGGGCAACCAAAATGGTCAAAGGCCTGGAAATGATGCTTTATGAGGAACGGCTTAGGGAGCTGGGTATGTTTAGCCTGGAGAAGAGAAGGTTAAGGGGTGATATGATGGCCATGTTCAAATATATAAAAGGATGTCATCTAGAGGAGGGAGAAAGGTTGTTTTCTGCTGCTCCAGAGAAGCGGACACGGGGCAATGGATTCAAACTACAAGAAAGAAGATTCCACCTAAACATTAGGAAGAACTTCCTGACAGTAAGAGCTGTTCGACAGTGGAATTGGCTGCCAAGGAGTGTGGTAGAGTCTCCTTCTTTGGAGGTCTTTAAGCAGAGGCTTGACAGCCATCTGTCAGGAATATTTTGATGGTGTTTCCTGCTTGGCAGGGGGTTGGACTGGATAGCCCTGGTGGTCTCTTCCAACTCTATGATTCAATTCTCCTCAGTATTATCCTTGCTTCTCTTGCTGTTGAAATTTAGAGTGTGTCATGTCCTTGGGGCTAGAATCTACTCTGCTTAGCACTATACACTGATGGGACTGCATAAATGATTCTTAATAATGGTTTCCCATCCCACAACAGACCAGTTTAGCATTGTGAAGACAAGCTGCAGTGAATCTGAAGCATGTGTGGTCCCCTCTCCTCCTCCAGTGTGGCTGCAAGGACTGCAGGCACTTCTTTTTTAGATCAACTGCAGCTTGCCATGCCGCTCAAACCCAGACAAAAGTTCTATGCTAGCTCTTAACCATGTTTACTGGAAACAAACCAACTTCAAACCGGTTCAGAAAGCTGGCTTGTTTCATTAACCATAGATAAGATTAATGAAAGCAGAAGCAAGCTGTCTCCTTAATGCATGGTTTCAATGTGACATGCTTAAACAAACCATAGTTAAGATTAACCACAGTTTGTTGGCACAAGTGACACAACATGCTGTGGTTCAGCAAAAACAGAAGAAAAATCTCTCAAAATCCTTGCAGCCATGCCAGAGAAGGGGGGGGGGAGAGAACACATGTCCCCCTCAAAGAATTCTGGGTACTGTAGTTTACCACTCACAGGGGTACAGTTCCCGCCAACGCTTAACAAACTGCCGTGCCCAAAATTATTTTAGGCAGCAAATGTGCTTCAAATTCATTTTAAAGGTATAGCGTGTATGTAGCTTGTCAAGGAAGCTTGAATACTATGTTCGAGCTAAATTATGTAAATGTTAGCAAGGTTACGTTGATTTTAATACACATTCTATTTGAACGGCTTACCTGAACGACATAATTGAATCTATTTGTTTCCACAAGAAGCGTTTGTTGCGACAGGAGATCAGAGGCAAGCAAGAGTTAAGCAGGGGAAGAGGGATGGATGGCATAAGGCCCCTTGAAAAATGGATTTTGAAATAAAAAATATCTCAAAGCTGTCAAAATGACGAGGGCAAGAAGTTTGCTTTTTCTAATCTGCAGGCTGTGGCAGATTAGGCTAAAATAAGTAACTATTTGTGACACAGCCAAAATTAATTTTGAATTAAATATTGTCCCTTAGAAGCTCTGGTATTTTTCAGCCCCATTTAAGATCCCTGCTACTGGCATCTCCAACACTGTTATGCTTTTGGAACACTACCAACCCAAAGCCGTCCTGTACATGTAATCACTTCAGGAATTATTGAAATTATCATAATGACATCCTGTCAAAGTGTGCTATTAACTTATTACATCTGTCCCTGTTTGAGTAGGCTTTTCCAACATCAGAAAGAAGTCTTTGGGAAGCTATCTTTTTTTAAAAAAACAAAACACAAAAGCAACAACACTAGAAGTGTATAATTTACATGTTATAATAAATAAATACAAATTTCTGTAGCTACATTATTAGCTTGTAGTCTCTATGCCGCTGTGGTTTATACAATTATTGCTCTATGATAATTACTCTAGCAACAGTCTTTTCTGCAGAAAAGCATTACGGCCTACACTTTTTAAAATCAACTAGCAGTCTCTGTCTGTGTTGTGTTTTTTCATCCTTTACATTTTGTGTGGTCTCCTGATAATCAAAAACAAAAGCGTGATTCGGAGGCAATGTATCTTCAATATTACTGAACTTTTAATTTCATTTATCAATTTTCCTTTCAGTATTGCAAATGAGGGACACCATCAGCATTCAAGAAACTCCATAAAATGTAGTTTCTCCCACCATAGAGTTCGATGTGATTCCATGAGAGCACTACTATTGATTTCAATGGTCAGAAAATAAAAGTCCTTTTACACTTCATTTGTTACTGATATACACACAACAACGCACACACTTTGGCAGAACCAAGCTAGAAAAATAGTGAAATGAATGTACATAAATATTGCTTATTAGTCTTGAAAAACCTGCCACATAAATACAGGAGCAGCAATTTTTCATCACGGCATCTCCTTCCAGAAAGGCAGGCCATGTTCAAAACCAAAATATCAGTTGCCCAAAAAGTCATCTTACTCCATAGCCTGTGTATTTTGTTCTTTGTTCAAGGGGAGGGGGGATATATTTATTTTGTTCTAAACAGAAAATCTATTTAACCACGGCCAAGTGGTTTTAAGTACAGGTACTCTCGTGGAGAATGCTATATCTCTGATTGGGTGCAAGTTCCATTTTCCGTGGCTGCAAATCCTGAGCGCGCACAGACCCTGCCTTTCTGCGGTGGAAGAATGTCAGCGGCTGCAAGGACTGGATGGGTTAAAGGAGCAAGGAAAGAAATGAGCGTGATTACTCACCAGTGACACGGATGGATTCGAGCATCATTCGCCTCCAGCACTTCGGGTCTCCCCAGCCACCCAAACCGAACCCCTTTGCACCCAAAAGTCCTTCCTGCTTCTTCCTGCACGCACAGCTAAACACACACGAGCGAGCGAGCGAGCCCTTCTGCCTAGATACACTGGCTTAATGCAAATCCTGAAGCCGCGGGATAAAGCGCACCGTTGCACCCGGCAAACCGAAAAAAGGGTGCCGGCGCCTTTTGCGCTGTGTGCGTCCCCGCTGCCTTCACCATGGCGCAGCACCAACCGCCATCCTGCCTCCCTCTTGCCGCTGCTGCTTTATAACGAGACTTTTGCAGACTCCAACTAGAAAGAGGCGCTGTCTGTTGCTAGGACACCCGCTCCCATTTCCGCCTAACATATAGCACACAACCTTATAAAGCGGGGGTGAAGAAGCGACGGAAGTTTGCAGATGCGCAATGGATGCGCAGTGCAGGCATCTCCACGGAGACCACGCTTCCCAAAGATGCAACGCGACGCCGAGGCGCGCCTGGGAGCATCTTGGGGCTGGTAGTCTCGGAAGGTGGGAACCTGTAGGAGCGAGCCTAGGCTCTGCAAAAGATGGGAAAGCAAAAGGGACTTCGATCTGGTTTGTATCCCGCTTCTCCAACGACAAAGTTCAAAGCGGCTCACAATAATCACAGTTGCCATAAAATAAAATAAAAACAGTGCATTGCGAACACAGTAGCATAAATAAAGCAGACAGAAGCAACGAAATCATCAAGATGATTGCTATAATTCAATAACTGGAATTCCGCTTAGCATGTCATCTGAAGCCAAATTTGTGGTTCAGCTCCCTCCTCCTCACTAACCATGAGCTGTTGCCAAGGTTATGTCCTCTAGTTCTAAAAAGAATGGGGAGCACCAAGCCACTGGGGGCTCTTTTCTGGGAGCGGGAAGTTTGGCATGGTCCCAGTATGCCAAAGTTCAGCTTACCATCCTGCAAAAAATCACGATTCAAAAGGACTCAAGGCATCCTCTCCCTAGACGCTATATCTGTATACCCAGTGCTTTTTTTTGCAATAAAATTAGGTGCCAGAACTCACCATGAAGTTGTTGCAGTAAGTCGCTGGGTGACTCGAGGCAGCCCTGAACAGATGTTGCCACCCCCTGGTTCTGGTGCAGGTCAAATAAATGTGTCCCCGCCTCCCATGTTCTCTTAGATTCAGGGCAGCTTGGAAGGGCCCTCATGCAAATACACGTGTGCAATGGTAGAGGCCTGCCTGGAAAGCTTAAAGCCTGCTGCTGCTACATGGTAAATGGACTGAATAAAAGGAAATATGAAATGGCCCTGCCCCATAGCTTGACCTATTGTGGCTAGGAGCTAGGTGCAATCATAGATCTAAAAAATATAGACTCGCACACATGGGTGTAGCCAGGATTTATTGGGGGGCAGGCATTATGTTATGGGGGGCAGAATAGAGTTATCTGTGGCACAATTAGTCAGTTAGTTACATATTTTTATTTATTTGCTAGCTATGCCCATGCTCGCACATGCTAAGCAGCTTCCGTTTTTCAACCCTGAACTCAAAGTTGAAATGGACCGTAGCCTTCAGAGTAGAATCTCTTTACACTGGAAGAAACCCTTTTCCATGCATGTCTGGTAAATATGTATGTACCTAATGTCAGTTGCCAGATTAGCAGCTCTTTGGAGCGCTACCAATATGCACCTTATTTTTGTTTCCTTAAGGTGAAAAATAAAGTTTGACATTTTCATTTTGGGCTTCTCCAAAGTATGTAAGGGCAAGAAGCGGATGGGGGGAGCACCAGCCCTCAAAGGCACCCACCTGAAAAGTGCCAGAACAGCGCTCTGGATGGGGGGAAAAAGCACTGTGTATACCTGACCCTATTTTAAGTGAGATCCATGAATCTTCTGAACCAATTGTTTTAAATATATACTGGCAGACTAGTTCCACGTAATGATAGTCTTATGAACATTATATTCCTTTGCAATCCTGGTCCTAGATGAAGCAAGTGTGCTTTGTCATCAGTCTATGGTAGGTACCTTGTTTCTTTCTAGGAGTAGCTTTGCACTTTGGAAATCTCCAAGACATGGATAAAGCACCTAAACAGAACGAGAAGACCAGGTGTCATTCGGCTGTGTTTGGAAAATAGTTTAAGTTGCAATTCTATACACATGTTCCAAGGGAAAGTCTCACTGAACTCAGCAGGATATTTCCCCCCCTGAGTAGAAAGACATTCATAGGGTTAACAAAATAGGAAATTCTTTCCAGTAGCACCTTAGAGACCAACTGAGTTTGTTCTTGGTATGAGCTTTCGTGTGCATGCACACGAAAGCTCATACCAAGAACAAACTCAGTTGGTCTCTAAGGTGCTACTGGAAAGAATTTCCTATGTTGTTTCGACTATGGCAGACCAACACGGCTACCCACCTGTAACTGATTCATAGGGTTGTGCTATTGGTGTAATATGAGCACCCATAGATGATTAATTAGCACATGCTTTATTTATCACCTCTGGTTTCATATGTACTTCTAAAAGAATTTCTGTTATCTCTTCAGGCAATCATAAGAACAAAAAGAAGCAATACAACCTGCGGCAGTGTTCAGATGTTGAGAACTGAGCCAGAATGTTACAATGGGTGCAATTAATGGCCTAGGAAAGGAACAGATCCCTTCGTTTCTACAAGTGGGAGATGTATATTGATGTCTTCAGCTGTATCACAAAATTTGCTCTCATTGTATGTACGTAGTTAAAATAGTTCAGCCACTTGTTAACAAATGTTTCATCAAATAAATATATCAAATTCATTTCACCGTGAAGCTGCCTCCCAGTAGTCTATCCTTGTTATTACTGGGTGAGATCCAGTAGCGTTTATTTGGCTAATGTAAGTTTCTGGAGGGTGTCTTGATCTTAAAATAGTTTGAAAATTTATCACCTCTATTCGGCAGTTAGCTTCAATGCTACAAACCTTATAAGGAAACGTTCATTTGTGCTAAATCTCATTCTGATAAATATGAGGAAACCCTCATCCTTTCTCTACCCAAATGTACATTTTTAATAGTCTTGTAATAGTTACTGTTAACATCTAAATAAAATAGCATTCCTGATTTTCTGAGCCTAAAACTAGCTTTCCATTCCTCCTAATAATTATTGTTCCTAATTTTCATTTCTTTTGATAGTATTGTATGTCCTCCCTTTGCTTTAGCAATCTGTTAAGAGAGTAAGCCCCATTGAATTCAGTGGAGCTTACTTCTTGGTAGACAAACACAGAAATGCAGTGATAAAACCTCATCCCCATCTTACAACAGAGTCTTTGTCTCTAGGAACAATATTTGCTACAGATACCCAGGACGAAATTTTACTTACCTGAGCACAATAAGGCTAGTTCACCAAATTAATATAACACTCTTGCAGGAGCAGTATTTTCTGGAATACATGAAGTCCAGAATTGCAGAGATACATTCTATTCCTCTCTGCTTTTTTACCTGTTAAATTAGCAAACCTTGTATTTAAAACTATTATTTTGAATACAAGTTCTTTTTCTTCTTCTCAAGTTCCTCCTTTGTGTTTATTTTGCATTTACTGAAATATTAGACCAGACCTAGGATAGCCATTTTTGGGAACAGGCTCAAAGTCCTCATCATTTCTCTACCAGTTGACTTGAAGGTCTTCTAAACTGTTACCGGCTGGCTAGTTTCTGACCATGTATCTTAACTGACACTCTCTCTACATGCTTTTCTAGAACACTGCGTTGAAGCTTCTATGATGTCATGTTGTGACTTCATCCTACAACATCCTATCACTTGAGTCACAATAATTATACTTTTTTTTTTAAACTGCCTAATAGCCTTACTAAACCAGCACTACTGAAATCACTGGAATGTGTTTGGCGAATAGATTATAAGAGAAACAAACTAACACAGAAGAAATTAACCAGTGCACCAAGCATGTCTTTGAATTCTCTCCCGTATTCAGGAATTCTAAAACTGCCCAACGAAAACCCAGGCTGTATTTAAAGTTTGAGGTGTGAACCATTGTATTTAAAAAGGCCGTTGAAGAACGTTAGTAAAGAGAAGGATTGCAACCTCTTTTCTCCCCTGCCTTTTGCAGCGACACACAAGACAAACTTCTGATATAATTGCAACTTTCCCTGCTCTCTTACAGGGGCTCAGTACCTTTTGTAGAAGAAGAACATGCAAAAGTTGAAAAGGATAGCTTTTCCCACCATATATTAATGGGCAAAGCTATGCCAACTTAAGTTTTCATACAACTGTTATGTTATGTTATAATTGGTGCATATAATTAATACAGTGCTTGTCTACAGATCATAGAATCATAGAGTTGGAAGAGACCACAAGGGCCATCCAGTCCAACCCCCTGCCAAACAGGAAACACCATCAAAGCATTCCTGACAGATGGCTGTCAAGCCTCTGCTTAAAGACCTCCAAAGAAGGAGACTCCACCACACTCCTGGGCAGCAAACTCCACTGCCGAACAGCTCTCACTGTCAGGAAGTTCTTCCTAATGTTTAGGTGGAATCTTCTTTCTTGTAGTTTGAATCCATTGCCCCGTGTCCGCTTCTCTGGAGCAGCAGAAAACAACCTTTCTCCCTCCTCTTTATGACATCCTTTTATATATTTGAACATGGCTATCATATCACCCCTTAACCTTCTCTTAAAGATTTCTTTATGTATATGTGTACAAATATGAAAGATTCAGAGACAGGTGAAACAAAGATGCAGTTTACCTTCCATGTTCATAAAGGATATTTATATCTGAATTGATTCAAATAATAGTAAGCGTTCATCCTTTCAATTTTATCATTTGGGCTTCAGTTCAGCTACGGTTACTTATTTTAATATATGAAAAAGGCTATTGTTTCAATGCCTGCTGGTGTAAACATGTCATTATTGCATTAATAGTTTTGAGTATAATGAAGAGTCACGTTATGATGTAGCTATTTCGTATTTTTTATTATTAATTGTGTTACACTCTGCAAAATCCATACACTTTTTTTGGTGCATTTGCAAGGAAAAGAACCCACTAACATATCATCAAATAGCACAGTACATAAAAAGTCAGCTCAAAATGTACACTCGTAAGGTTATGGGTCAGGAAAGTGGAACATATTTCAACTTGAGAGTAGCATTTACTCCTGAGTAATTTTCCAGGGGACACACACCAGTGGTGAATGGAGGAAGAAAAAAAGGTGGGCGGAACTATGAATGTAAATACTGCATTACCTTTGTATTGTAGGGTAATTTATATATACACTCACAAATTTCCAGACCTTTCTCTTTGAAAGCTGGATACACTTTGCAAGCTAGGATTTTCTAAATGCCAGAGAGACTGTGTCATGCGGCTTACAATAGACCTGCATTTTACTCACCCTGGTTGTTGGGAGAATAGTCAAGTCACAAAGCTTTTATGTAAACCTAGACTGTGTGCAGCTGATAGCTTTTCTCAGACTTGAAAGCCAACATTGTAGAGCTATCCTTGCCCATTGTACATACATTAATTATTTCTGTCCTGACGGTCTCTTCGATCAGAATGCCTTTGCAAGCTTTCTTAGAGCTTCAAGCGGAACCCTGCAAACTAAGTATGACCATCACTTCCGAAAGAGACATGTGTGCATACTGCATATATACATTGAGGTGATTGTCTTTCCTTCTGCGCAGGCACTCCCGCAATGATCAACACTTTCCCATGCCTTTGATAGTTTATGGAACTTCATTTAAGCATTAAAATAATAACACATCTGTTTTTTAGTGGGAGCAAATGGCTCATGTTCACATGTTCAATATGAGTGTTCACACAGCCCATTAAAAAGTGTGTGTAAATAATTAATAGTCCATGTCTATTTGGAATCTTTTGCAAGACATTTTGAGAACCTCTTGGGGTCACAAAATGGCACACAGGCATTCTAAATAAATAAATAAATAAATAAATAAATAAATAAATAAATAGGTTTATCCTTTCAAGAACACTTAAAAAAACTCTTTCCCGCTTTCTATATGCATGTGTCAGTGTGCGCACGAAATTGACAGCTTGAAATCCAGCCTTGCTGATTTTTTCCCACTACTCTGACTTGAATGGGATGTGAGGAAATGTCTGTCATGAAGCAGACAATCAAGTGCACGCTGTGCTCCCCCAGCTCTTATTCCGTTATTTTATTAGCAGGGAGGTGCCCCAGTAGTAGTAAGAGGGGGGACCTTGCTCCTGTTGCTTCACAGAAACAATTGTCCACATTGTTTGCACATAGCTGCTCTTCTTAGGTTTCTTCCTTGTGGAACATGTTAATATGCACAACATGAAACATGACCTCTTCCAAAATGTATGCACTCCTGATCAAGTGATTGCATTGATGCCTCCCACCTCCACCATCCCCAAGATTATATAAAGAATGCTTTCTGGCAGCTTCATATCCCTGAATGACTCCACTGCATTGGAGAGCTAAGGTCAAGTGGAGTCATTCAGACACTGAACTGATTGTGAGAGTAGACCGTTATAGAACTGAAAGGCACATTCCCATGATTAATCTGTGTGACCTATGCTGGCAAAGCTCTATGAATGTATATTTAGATATATAAATCATCATAATTTGATTAATGGGGAGGAAAACAGATGTGCAATGCTTTCGTAGAAATGGCACTATATTGTTTCTGGTTGACCATGAATGCATGCCAAGTAAAGTCAGCAAAATATATTTTGTTGAATGACAAAGAATGGAAACCAAAATTTGATACCTCAGCAAGTAAAGGAGTTTTTTGTCTCCCGCTGCACTAGCCTTTTATCTAATGAATGGTAAATCAATAGAGAGTCAATGCAATCGTACCTTGGTTTTCAAACAGCCTAGTTCTCAAACCTTTTGGCTCCTGAACGATCAAAACCCGGAAGTGACTGTTCCGGTTTTCAAACGTTCTTTTGGAAGCTGAATGTCCAATGGGGCTTTCGCGGCTTCCGATTGCCTGCATGAGCTTCCTGCAGCCAACCAGAAGCCGCACTTTGGTTTTCAAATGCTTTGGAAGTCGAACAGACTTCCGGAATGGATTCTGTATGACTTCCAAGGTGTGACAATGGCTATGGATCTCACTTACAATGCTGTAGCGTAGAGAAAAGAAGTATGTATTCTTGCCTCGTTGCATGTTGAAAATATAACGTGCAGAACACATTTCTTATGTCCTCAGCAAAACAGAGTCCAGCAGAAGTAAGCCTCCTTCAGACCTCTTTAAAAAGGAATGCAGTGACCCCATGGATTACGGCGCCGAGGACTCGTTTTATCGTCTACTGTGAAAAGCAGAGTTTCCACCTCCAAATTTTGCAGAGGGCAATTTGCTGGTGTTTGACGTCGCTTTCAAGTGAATCGGACAACATCGAGTTTGGGGCGAAACATTATTTCCAAGGGAAATAGCTGAGTAACATTGATCATAATACTATTCCCAGCAGAATCCATTCCTTTTCTTGTGCTTGTGTTATAGATATTTTTGTACCTGAAGAAAAAATGGAAAATGACGGACATCATTCATTTTTTTTTTTAATAATGAAAGAGATGGGAGGCAGGAAACTTTACCACTTACCTTAGGAATCTGTGATGAAAAGCAACTGTTTAATATATTTTCATAAGGTTGATTGACCCTGGCATTTCTCTCTCCTTCCTTTTCTCTTTTTCTTTCTTTGTCCTATATTCAGATTTCTTTGATGGCTTCAAGCACAGAAATCGGAGGTATGGGGGGTTGCGCAGTCAGAGAAACCATGGAGGTTTCTGCATACAATCTGTCTTGAAGGCCATAATTTGGACTGTGGTTTCCTCGAGCATCACCCGCCTCATTTGCACCCAAAGCATCCTGGGAACTGCAGTTTGTTAAGAGTGCTGAGTCATTAGGTGGCGACTATTTCCCCTCACAGAGCTAGAGTTCCCAACAGTGAAAAACGGTCCTCTTCAAGCAGGCCTTTCACTGATTGACATCCAATGCCCTTTTAAAATGTGTCGGTGGGAATTATGGGGTTGTTCTTTTTATTTTGATGACGTATCTTGTGTTTTTATATTCTGATTTTATGTGGTGGGGTTGTTGTTTTTTTTAAAAAAAATATTAAAGATTTATTAGTTTACAAAAACACGTGCCTTGTCTCTTTTTCCAAGTTGTGTTATCTACAGACCAGTTTCAATTGTTGTGAGACATTAGTGTGGCATATGATTTTATGTTGTGAAACCTCCCGAGGCCTGTAGGCGCGACTGGACCTAATGGTCAGGGGTCCCTTTTCCTTTACCTTTAAACAGGTTTAGGCTTGTACTGTGCCTCTCCCTCCCGGAAGGAAACGCGTTTCGTTAGAAAAAACAACAACGTTAAATGTCGGTTTCTAATCCTAGACTTGCTAAGGGGGAACGCAATGTAGCTTTCAAGGCCTTTTGAACTACGGCTCCCATCACCCTTGACCACTGGCCACGCTCGCTGGGGCTGATGGGAGTCGGAGTCCAACAGAGTCAGGCTACTTACAGGTCCTGCAACGAAGCCGTAAAAACAGCTTCGCCTGAATGGCTAATGCTCCCGTCCGTCATCCTCTTCACCCACCCGCTCCCATCAGGCGGCGCGCGCTGTTTCATTCGGAATAGCGGGGAGGAAGAAATGCGCATGCGTTCTCGAGGAAGTAACCCACCCCCACCACAGTCCCTTGAGAGTTTTAACCTCCGGCGTGTCTCGAGCAAGGCGGAGCTTGGGTGGAGCCGGGCGCATGCGCGGCGCGCCCCCCCGGCTGTAGCAGGCGCTGAAATTCAAAATTGGACGGCGGTTTGCCGCCGCAGAGGCTCAAAAGGGAGAGGCTGTTTCGGGAGCCAGACGCGGCGAGGGAGTTCGGTGGGCGCGCGGCTGTCGGCGGCACCTGCCGAGATGGACCCCTTCACTGAGGTGAGCGGCGCCCGCTGAGGGAGGCCTGGGGAGCGGGAAGGAAGCGGGGCGCCTCGTCCCCTATCTCTGGGCGCCAGGCCGACAGCTTTGCTGAGGGGTCTTTTAACTCCCTTGGAGAAGAGGGCAGGAGGCGGGCAATGCATTCCTCTCCCTCCCGCTTGGCTTTAATTTGGCCCAGGTAGGGGGTTTTTTTGGGGGGGGGGAGTTGCTTTTAAGTCGCTTTGGGTTGCCCTGCGATCCTCGGATGGAGGGCGGAATAGGAAGTGGGTTTATCATCATCATCAAGTGATTAACAGATTTAATAAACCAAATTAAATGTTGGAAAGCGGATTTGATCCTGAAGGGTGACATAGAAATTATATAATATAATATAATATAATATAATATAATATAATATAATATAATTAATATAATATATACAGCGACTAACAAATTTAGTAAATAATAATGGTGGAAAGTTGATTTCGTCCTTGTGGCCCGCGCTTGGGCTGCGATGCGTCCTTACTCGAGAGTAATAGCATTGGAGTCGTGGCAGCACCTCTGAATAAACCTAGCCAACTGGGGGGCGGGTTTGGTCCCCAACGAGGCTGCCTTCCTGGGCTTGCGAGCCCCCTTTCGCTCAGTTGGGTTTCTCTCTCCGCCCCTCAGTTAGACCTCCCTTCCCGACCCCGGTATGTTTTTATTTGTTTTAATGCCAAGTCTGTGTGCCTTTTGCCGTTCTCTGCCTAGCTTGGGGCGCGGGGGGCTTTTGGGACACGATGTATGTCTCCCTCGGTTAAAGACAAGTAATGCTTTTGAAATGAATCCCAGTTTTAAAGCTGAAAGTCGACCCCGCAGAAAGTGGCGCTTAATCAGTGATCGCCCTTGCGACTTGGAGGGTTTGAGGGAACTGGTTACTCCTGGGGACCTGGAGCTCTTGGTTTGTTTGTTTGTTTGTTTTCATCCCTGACCGTATTCTTTGCTCCGGGTCCCAATACAAAAGTCAGCAAAGGAAAAGGGCAAACCAACATAATTCAAATAGCTAACTCCAAGCACGTTGATTTTCCACTCTTTCTTTCTTTCCAAACTGCCTCTTTTTTCTTTCCATGACTCAGAGGAGGGAAATGAGACGAATGGGTGTGGCATTGCCAAATAGCTGTTCTTTTGCGCTTGTCAGAATGACTGCAGGAATACAGAAGCAAACGATGTTAACTCTCACTTTTTCCTGAATTATTCCAAGGGTTCACTTAAATGCTTCTAAAAGTAACTTAAACATTTGGAAAGTCGATGAGATTCTGGAACTATATAAACAAGCACAGCTATTTCTTAATGCTTATTTTTTAAAAACAGAAATCTACTAGGTGTCATGTAAAAATGCATTTCTCTATTTTTATGGTGATATAAAAAAAACCTGTTGACATTCAAATGTGGAATGAAAGGATATTAGTTTCTGCATGCAGAGCATACTATTTACCACTTAAAAGTGCCCAAAGTATACTAAGTGCTGAACAAATACTTAAAGATAAGACTGTCTCTGTCTACAAGCTCTTAAACAGAAAGGAAGGTACTGATGCATTATGTTGTCTTTAACTGATCTTTACAGTGCAATACTGTGTGTTTACTCTAAAGTAAGTCCCATGGAGCTTTGTGGAATTTACTTCAAGGAAGTTGTGCATAGGATTGACAGATCTCTAAAATGTCAAAACCTCTGAAATAGTCTGTATTGTAAGAAAACCACTTAAGAAATTTGAAACTTGCACAACTTCCTTGTGTTCTTTACTACTTCAAAGCTGCAGTCTTTTTGAAAGCAAGGCCAACAGAACACAGCACAACTTAACTATGAGTAAATATGTGGAGCACTCTCAGGGTGCCCTCAGCAACTCGCTGCTAACTGAATTTAAATTATATTTAAGCGGTCTTTCAGCTTACACAATGAGGGGTGTGTCAGAATCGACGGTTATCTTCTTGCTTCTGATGCTGCATTCAAACATTCAGTTTTTCTCCTTAATTGGAAGTGAATGACTTGATGAGACTAGTTCTGAAGAGATCCCTTTTTCAAGTTCTATTTATTAAACAACTTCAGTGTGCTATGTGCTGGAAATATTCCAGCTGATCCACACCCTTCTTAGAGATGCAGTTGTACTTCTTTTTGAGTTCGTAGCAATCAAACCTGATTTGAATTGTTGATTTAAAATTGTTTGCAGTATTGGATGCTGTGCTAATCTTTAAAGCATCTGGAACTTGAAAGGGAAATTTCACTAGTTTTACAACTTGATCTTATTTTTAATAACCATGCCAGTCTTCTGCCAAAAGTCCCCCTTCCTGTACTGTACAATGGAAAAGGCAGATTGCTTTGACAGGCAAGTTTTTATGAAAACTTAATACCAAAAGGAAACCTTATGCTTTTCTCTGTGGAGTTCTCTGATGTGAAGGAAAACAACTTCAAACACATGGGAAAAGTATATTGGTTTTTGTATGTACCATGTCTTTCTTTACACTTTTGTATTAATGTAGAAAAGTAAAGCAGAACACTTTACATGTTTGTAAGCTCTACATTCTTGAACACATTTTGGAATAAGAACTAAATATTGTTTTTAATTCAAGAACTGGCTTATGCAGATGGGAATACTGCATTAGAAGATAGAAAAGTGCATTTATTTCTTAGGGTTTCTTCTTCTTCTTGCTTCCTTTGCCTTGAGCATCATCATAATATACACTGAAGTCTAGTATTGCTTCTGACTACTTGGACCTGAATTCTCATAGCTTGGTTTGCATACAGTGTTGTATTTAACTGCAGTGTCAGCAGTTTTCAAATGAAAGCTTTTAACCTTAAATTTTTTTCAAGCTCTGCTCTGGATACCCAGTAACTCATAATATATGTTCGTCCTTGTAATATGGCAATAATGGCCTTTTTCATATGGATTTGGTAAGGATTGTAAAGCAGTCTGCACACTGTGAATTTAATTCATGCTTTAATTCATTCATATAGTACTGTTAATAATAATAATAATAATTTTATTTATACCCCGCCCTTCCCAGCCAGAAAACCGGGCTCAGGGCGGCTAACATCAATAAAAATCACAGCAAAAATAACATAAAAATGATCAATTTAAAATAACAGATTAAAATACAAATTTAAAAATTCAATTAAAACTGCAGGTCTCAATTTCAAAATAACCCACCAATAAAAGATGAAGCATAAATATGAAACAGAAACCAACCCAAAGGCCAGGTGGAACAGCTCCGTCTTGCATTCCACTTGTTTATAGGTCTCATTTAGTTTGTTAATAGTGCACATTTGTGGATAGTTCCCATGATGGCTGTTCTCTACAGCTGGAGGCAGTAATGCTTTGGAATACCAGTAGCTGGAAACTACAGGAGGGGAGAGTGTTCTTTTTGAATCCGGCTTGCAAGTTTCACACAGGCATCTTGCCACTGTGAGAACAGGATGCTGGACAAGATGGGCTGTTGGCCTGATCCAGCAGGCACCTATGTTCTTGTATATCAGTACAGTTCTCCAGATTAGCTGAGAATCAGTATGGGTACGTGCAAAGATATATCCTTTATGCCTCTTCTCTTCTGCCCTGTGTCCCAATTCAGCAGCAGGATGAGTGTGTTCAGGGGTGGAGGTGCTGGTGGTAGAAAAGAGATGGAGAAAGTTGTGCCCTTGCACGTATCACCATGGACAAACTTTGAATGGAAGGGAAGCAAAAAGGGAGCATTTCTGCATCATATTCTGTCTTCAGTTCTACGCAGTGGCGAAGCTGCGTGCTCCGGGGACAGAACAAATGGGGGCATGGGTGGTGCGCGTCCCGGGGGCGTGGCATGCTGCCTGCGGGGGCATGGCACCCAGTGCGGTGTGGGAAAATACATGGCCAGGGGGTTGCCATGATGGTACCCCCCTCCCCGATGGTGCCGGGGGCGTGGCGCTCCCCCTACCTCCCCCCCGTTCCTCCGCCAGTGGTTCTACACTCAACATGTTGGCCTACTTCTGCATGAAGTGGCTAGTCACTTAAACCAAATAATACCACTGCTTCTAGGGTTGTGAAACCTGTTGGATATTCAGATCCCAGAAGTTTGGGCTGCAGAAGCGACAGAGACCTCCTGTGTTTTGTTATGATCATTATTCAGCCAGGGGCACATATTAATACACCCACTATACCCCAAATAGGAAAATGGGGGCTCTTTCAATAACTGCGCCTAGCTTCTGGGACTTCTGAGGAAATAAAGAAATGAGCATTTTTGAGATGTAGTGCTACTTTTATTTATGTAGGTTTCAAGTGATTCTGATTGATAATTGAATTGCATTGACAACTGTACTGAGGATAGGGTTGCTGAAGGTCTAGAAAGCTGCATTTTTGTTCTAAAGATTTCTACCACATCTTTCAATCAAACCATCTTCAAGACAGCTTACAAGCAACAGCTTACATTAATACAAACCATCTCCCTCCCAAACAATGCATACTGTAGTGTAGCAGACCTTAGCTGATGGATAGGTCCAGACATGCTTCCCTCCAGCTCTGCAGTCCCAGGGCAACTGGCAGTTGGAACTGAGTGTCTTTTCTTGCAGGAAAGCAGATGCTTCTTAATTGGTTGGTGGATGGGCCAGGTTGGTTTTCTCCTTGCTGTGATGTTCTTCCTGGGACACCGTAGTTGGTGGCAGAGGCCAGAGTTTCCCTTTGCTTCAGCTCTGCAGTTCCAGGAAAGTTTTATAGAGTTGAAAATTCCTAATAAATGACATTTGATGTGTAACGACTAAAATACTTGGAAGTAATAGGCTGATGGAACCAAATGGAATGTGACTGGCAGGCTTCCCAGCTTTAAATTGCTATTGTTTAGCAATTGCATTGCAACATATTTGCTATTTAATCTCACATCTGGATAGTCTTGGACATGCAAGTATACCAGGATTAAACAGTTAAAGCCACTATTTTTACTTTCCTAGTAATTTGAGAAAAACCCTTGCTACAAGTTTGTCTTGCTTTCCTGAACTGGAAAATTCCTTCATTTTGCAAATACTTCCCCCTGCTGGTTGTACTTGTTCTGTATTCAAATCTTTCTGACCCAACCTTCTACCAAATTTTGGATAAGGTGCAGGACACACACTAATTAAAAACAATAATCTGAAATGATATACAGCATAAAATAATGAATTGGGTTTAAGAGCATGTGATTTGCCTTCGTCCACACAGATTTTTTTTGTGAATAAGAGCCACCTGCAACGGTGTAACTCAAAAAACAATAGGCGTCACAGTTCCAGCTAGTTGCACGCCTTATGACATGCAATTCAAGCACAGACAAACATTTTTGTATCTCTTGTGCAGTTTGAGCATTTGTGGCAAGCACTAGACATTTCTTTATTGCGGGTTCTCCAAAATATTTCTGTAGTCCCTGTCCAGCTAGTGAACACAACTAAGACATTCCAGCTGGTTTATGCACTGAGACTGCCTATCTCCTCCTTGGACAAAAAAACCACTATAGCTTTTGTTTGTAGGAAGCTTCATAAATTAACATGCTACTTGTTGACATCCCACTTTAATCAATGAACTGGTTGTATTAACAACCTGAAAGCAGTGCAGTCCCATTATCAACTTACCCATAATAATCTTTGTGTAATATTTAGAAACTTCTAGAGCGAACCCGTGCGAGGAGGGAAAATTTGCAGAAGAAGATGGCTGGGCGGCCCACAGCCGGAGTGCGGCCTACAACACAAACAAAAAGGAGCAGAGAACCTTTGTCAGAAGCTGGTAACCAACCGCTTCAGCCTAGCGAAGAAGGTATTTTTTCACTTGCATGAGATTGTGTGTGATTATACTCAGGTGTACAGGGTTTTGTGTGGGCAAACTTGTAAAGTTACTTGCTCAGTTGTCTTGCTTCTCACTTAGTAGCCAAATGACATTGATATCTAGTAATGATAAACATTATGAAGTAATATCAAAGCTCATTTAGTTAATTATGGGGCTGCATTCTGGAACTAAAGTGTAACAAATACCATTTGAACTATATCAGGAATTTTGTAAACAAAACTGTCACATGTTTATTTCAGTTGTTTCATAGTATTTATATACTACTTAATGCAGTATTCAGAATTTCTAAGCAGCGTTCAGACAGTTTGACTCATTAAATCATTTTTAAAGCTAGGTAAAGGAGATAACAGTAATTGGAAATTTTCTAAGGAGGGGAATAAAAGGAGCTTGAACTTTTTTTCTTGTCTGATAATTTTAAATTTCTTCTTGAATGACTGTTGTATTTACTGCCATTGTAGCTTTAGCCTAAAAGCCAATCCAACTTTCTCCCCCAAAACAGCTACAGCAAAGGCGAGTACAAAGCCATCACCATCCAAAAGACGTTGTTCGGACAATGTGGATGTTCCACTTTCTAATTCAGAGAATAGGTATCCAATTAACTCTTCTTCAATGGACCATGCTGCTTCTGAAATAACTCCTACCTCTCAGATTATTGCCCCGTCCATTGAGATTGAAGAGCAGGATGCGAAATCTGAGCAAACTCCTGTTGCTTCAGTTAAAACACGCATGCAAAAGCTGGCTGAACAACGACGCTGCTGGGACAATGGTACAGTATGTCTTTATTGTGCATGATATGCATAGCTTAAAAAATCTCTGCAAAGACATAAGCAAGGGAAAGTTCAGTATCACTTCATGCCATTGTGGTGTTTAAAAAGAGATACCTAATTGCAGGCATCCATACAACTAAATTTCCTATGTGTAGAATGTTTTCCCTGGGTGGGGGAAGAAGTTGTTTTCTGCTTCAAGCTAGTTTGGCTTGCTTGCCATAAGTAGCTATACTTGTCACATACCATGAATCAATTACTTGAAAGGAAAAGGAGCTGTCATTCCCAACTCATTAAAAAAATTGTCTGATTGCCTCGAGGCGATTCTTACTTGATGTAGACAACTGTGAAAGTTTATCCCATACTTTTAGCACAGGTTAATCCTTGGTCGTTACACAAACCTACACTATATCTATTGTATTCAGTTTCATGGGATCCTCTGGTACATAGGTCAAGTATGAAGTATGAGTTCTCTCATGGTTCCCAACATCTTTGTCTCATTTGTTGGGAGGGCAAGAAGAACAAAGTAGCCTTTCCCCCCTGTGGGTTCTTGTAATATTCCACAGGTGATGGCTGTAGAAATGTTCAGAAGTAGCTGGGCATTCTGGCTTGCTTCAGAACATTTTTTATCTCATTTGGTATTTTTTTTTAGTAAGAATTGCTTTAATAGCCACGTGTCATAACTCTGCTTCTCTGTATTCTTAATTTTCAGATTTGTCTGAAAGTTCTTGTATATCTCCTATTGAATCAAACAAATGCGTCATTTCCCCACCCAAACAACTTCCCCTTACAACTGATACCCCAATAGGTCGAAGAGGCCGTTTAGCTAATCTTGCTGCTACAATTGGCTCCTGGGCAAATGACCTAAGTCATCCATCTGCAAGGCAAAACAATACACAAGAACAGCCTGGTACGACTTGTTTATCCAAATTGTCCACTACTAGTGGAGCATCTGCTAGAATCAATAGCAACAGTGTGAAGCAGGATGCTGCATCCTGTTTGCAAAGGGCTGTTGAGCCATCTGTGAATAAGTCAGCAAACTCTGAGATATTGGTAAGTGATCATATTTAATCTGATGTTTATTTCTATCATACAGTGGAGAGACTGGCAATATGAAGATGTAGCCTTGCAACCCTTCCTAGGGAATTGGCTCCATTGAAAACAGTTTACTTTAGGAGTTGGCACATTTAAGGCGGTGCAATAGAAGTGGCATTTTCAGGAAAGGAAATACAAGTTTGTAGAGTGCAATCCTTAACAGATATCAAAATCTAGCAAAATCCTAATCTGAGTCAGGCTTTGGGGAATTTGTGAACAATTGTAACATGTTTAAAAGATAAACTAGGCTGAAAAGACTAGTGTCAATTATAAAATCATATCTAAGCATACTTCACCTGGTAGTTACTTATTGAGATCCTCTTTTAAATAGCAAGTATTAAGGAATGCACATAGAGATATTACAGAGACAATGCAAAGTTCTGACCCCTGTTGCAAATGACTGTTTTAGCTGTGATAGTAAAAACAGCAGTGGAGGAGATAGAAGCGTTCGTTTAGCTATCCTAGTAGAAATCCATTGGCAACATTAAAAAATTAGGTGGATAATAATCTTTGCTGTCTTTCTGAGCTGAGAGTGACAACTAACTGTTCTCTCTAATCCTCTTTCAGAGAACTAATAATTCCATAGCAAAATCTTCAGGAACAACTAACAATCATTCTAAGGAGACTGAGGTACCAAAACGACTGCTGCAGGAAAAGGCCAGCCTTAAACCACCATTGAAACCTGCATTATCTCAACCACTTTCTGCCAAAGAGGAGCGAATCAAAGGAACACATGTACAAATTGATTCTAAGGATAAACCAACCACACCAGGTGAAGGGTTGCACCATTATTTAAAGCAGCATTTTTTGTAGGGATTTTAACTAGAATTTTTTTATAGAAAATGATTTCTGCAATTAGCTGACATAAGTGATATGGCCATGTCAGAGTGAAATTTGAGCAGTTTAATCATACCTGGAGTATACTACGTGCAAAGTTTTAGTTAAGTCATGAGAAAAAAAATGTTTTTTGTAATTTCTTCGCACTTAAGATGTTTATAAGTTGTATTAAAGAACTGCAGAAATGATAACTGAGCTTTAAATAAACAGATCCTCTGCATATATGGTATTCGGTATTGAGTAAAGTTTCTTGCAGTTCTACACATGAATTGATGGCAACTTAAGAGATGACTTGTTGAAATGTACTCAAATGTATTGGTACCATGTAGCCTCTATGCTACTGTGTGTCAGACCCCTTAATTTCTCTTCCTCCACGTATTTTATGCTATTCTGATCCAGTGCGTGTTTATTTAGAAGTAATTCCTGGTGTGTTAATTTGAACATACTCTGGGGTAATGCCTTTTGATTTGGAATTGCTTAAATTCTTTTATTTTACTGTGCTGGAAGACCTCTTTGTCATAAGAATTATGACTTATTTAAAAGGTTCCATTTTTGAAATTGGAGACGAAGAATAATTATCTGAGCATTTTCAAAACTAGTTTCACAGAGTTACATCAGCCTGTGCAATTAGGTTTCTGCCAAGATAAAAGTGTCTGGATTCTGCATGGTGGTATTTGATATTGGGCTGCAGCTTTTAAGAAAATGTGCATTTCCAGATAAAAGTTTTTAAAATGTTAAGATGCTTAGTATTTTCTACAGTAAATCTGCTTTCTCACTTGGTTATGGATGTCTGACCTTCTGATCTAAATTGGATGAAAGTAACTCTTGTTGAACCATGGGCGGCAGCTTGAAAGCACTTCTGTTGAAGCTTTGGAAAGCTAATCTCTTAGGGATTCCAGAGACCTAGACTGAGAATTTGTGTACCTTACCTCAGTTGCAAAATTAGGGTCTTTAGTATTAAAAGTTTTTGGGATGGATACAAAGGGCTGTAGACAACCCTAGCCCTACTCAGAGTAGACCCATTAAAAATAATGGGCATGATTAACTTCAGACCATTAATTTCAATGGGGTTATGAGTGCAACTTAGTTGGATACCGCTGCAGAATGATGCTTATGTGTATAAATAATTATAGCCTTTTGGGAAGTGCTTCTGCTTAACTGCCCCAATTCTCATCAGAACATGTTCAAATATGGAATCTAGTATAGTTGTATAATTATGTGTATGAAGAAGAAAAGAATAATGCCGCACTTCAGTGTTACTTCTAAATAATGAAGAACCTAACTTGTTAATGAAAAAAAATCCATTGTTCTTCTAGGAGGATCAGGGATTAAGCCTTTTCTGGAACGTTTTGGAGAGCATTGCCAGGAGCGTAGTACACAAAGTCCTGTTATCACTGGAGGACACAGGACTCCCATTATCACTCCAAATACAAAGACAATCCAAGAAAGACTCTTCAGACAGAATGAAGTATCCTCTACTGCTAGTCTAGCACAGCAGCTCAAACAGGTATGAGTTTCTACTTGTCTGTAAGAACATACGGAATGATTAGACTTGAATATTAGACATCTGTTGGAGATGTAGTGCATAAACTGAGACTGCATCCACTTTTGTCTCGAATGTTTTCAGGAACGTGAAAGAGAACTTGCATGCATCAGAGGCCGCTTTGACAGGGGCAACTTGTGGAGCGCTGAAAGAAAAGAGAACTCCAAGAAAAAACGCCCAGAAACAAAACCGGTAACATACTGGAATTTATTGTAAGGGAATCTGTAAAACTGCTTTAGGTTATTTATTATTAAATTTCTTTCTAAATCACTATTCATCCAAAGATCAAAAACATACAGTAAAAATTCCCCAAAATATTGAACATAACAGGTAATATTGAATACAACTAAACTAATTGGACACCAGTCGAATATACCCTGATGACTTGACTTAAAGGCCTGAATTATCTTACTTTTCTAGGAGAGTTTGGTTCAGGTTAACTCAAAGCACCTTCCCAATTCTGATGACAACTCACAGGGAGCTGAAGAAAAGGCTGTAGAGATTGCCATAGAAGGCATAACTTCTGGTAAGAATGCTCTGATAAAACTGCTCTATGGTAAAACTATCTGAACATGAAAGAATAAGTCTGAATCATGACTAGTAAATTGTTTGATAGAAGCCTAATTTATGTTTCAAAGTGCCCATAACTTCCCTTACAGCAAGGGTGGAGAGCGTATGGCACTCCATATGTTGTTGGACTCTATTTGCCTCTGTCAGATTACAGGAGTCATTGTTTAGCATTACCTGGACAGCTGCAATTTTTCCACTACTTTGTAAATGCCATGTGAGACACATAGCTGTCAACTTTCCCTTTTTTTTGCGGGAACTTCCCTTATTCCCGCGCCGTTTCCCATTGCAAAAAAAGGAAGGTTGACAGAGACATACATTTACCCCCATCCATCCTCTCCTTGGGTAGAAAATAACGCCTGGCCTGGGTGATTGGATAATTGTGATTTCCATCCCTGGAACTTGGAACTTTCCAAATTCAGTATGAAAATGACATATGGGCAGGATAGGAAGGGTGTGTGTGTGTTCACTATATTGTCTATTATCTCCAATATTTATACGAATTACTAAGAATCGTAAGGCGTGCCTCTTAGAACTTTAGATAGAAATGTCAGATTAATAGGACTACTACATATTGCTGCCTGAGGGGCGAGATTTCTCATACCAGTCTCTTCAGCAAGTAGATGCTGGATATCTCAAAGTCTTTCAAGAAATCTAGCCTAGTACAAGTCCATTGTAAAATGGCCTAACGTAGATTAGTTATGAACTTTATTTAATAACTGCTTGCTCTACTTAAGTAATTTATTCCTTGGAAACTTACAGGTGCTTCAGAACATGAAAAGACAGAAGAGCTCAGTCCCTTGAAAATCTTTTCACCACAGACTCCGGTAAAAACACTTTCCAACTCAAACCTTGAGCAACCTCCTGAGGAACAGAAAGGTTTGTATTTCCTAATTCTTTATACTAAATTGGTCTAGTTATCTAGGCTTTGTGCTTCAAAGATTGTCTGGTTTAAACCTTGTGCCCTAAACCACTGATGGTCTTTAACAGTGGTCAGCAACCTTTTTCAGCTGTGGGCCGGTCCATCGTCCCTCAGACCATGTGGTGGGCCGGACTATATTTTGAAAAAAATAAATGAACGAATTCCTGTGCCCCACAAATAACCCAGAGATGCATTTTAAATAAAAGCACACATTCTACTCATGTAAAAACACAGATTCCTGGACCGTCTGTGGGCCGGATTGAGAAGGCGATTGGGCCACATCCGGCCCACGGGCCTTAGGTTGCCTACCCCTGGTCTTTAAGATGCAGCTGAGCTCTTTGATAGTAATTGGAAAATATTACGTAGTGACAATGTATGTCTGGAAAACTGCCTTGGTGAAACCACACCGGGAGTTCTATGTCCCGTTCTGGGTACTGCGATTTAAGAATGAGTTTGAGCTGGAAGGTGTGCAGAGAAGGGGGACCAGGATGATCAAGGGTCTGGAAACTGAGCCTTATGTGGAATAGTTGAGGAAGTTGCATATGTTTAGCCTGGAAAAAAGACTGAGAGGACATACGGATTTAAGGACTGTCGTATGCAAGATAGAGCAAGCTTGTTTTCTCCTTACCTGAAGGGTAGACTTAAACCAATGGATTCAAGTATAAGAAAGGAGATTCCGACTAAACATCAAGAAGAAAGTTCTGACAGTAAGTGCTGTTTGACAGTGGAACAGACTCCCATGAGAGGTCTACCACCTCCTTGGAGGTTTTTAAGCAGAGGTTGGATGGTCATCCGTTCTGAATGCTTGAGTTGTGATTCCTGCATTGCAGGGGGTTGGACTAGATGACCCTTAGGGTTTGTACTCTACAATTCTATGATTCTATAAATTTATATCACACCCTTCAGGGGGAGGGCAAATAAAAACAAAACTTACTTGAGCCACTGAACCTGTTTTTAGTATTTGTTTGAGGAAAGGCACTAATATTATCAAAGAAGGAAAGTTAGGGGGGAAAGGCTGTCGGCATTCACTGTCAATAGGGGTCCTCCAGAATTTTTGAGTGCATTGTCAACAATATGTTGATGACACACAGCTCTGCTCCTTTACACTTGCAGGTGTGACAAAGACAACCTCTTGCCTCGGTAATGAACTAGATGAAAGCCAATAAACTGAAACTTAATTGAGACAAGACTGAGACACAGTTAATGGGTTGTTCTCTTGAACAAACAGATGGGGTGTGACCTGGTCTGGATGGAGTTATTCTCTCTAGCTATTACTGTTGCTTGAGGGTCAAGTGGCCTCAGTGGCATGGAGTACTGTCCATCAGCTTAGAGTCAGAGGTCCGCCTTTATCTAGACGGGTACAACCTAACTTCTGTTGTGTATACTCTGGCAAGCTCTAGATTCGATTACTGCAATATGTTACATGTGGGACAATCTCTAAAGATGCTTTGGAAAGTTCTGCTGGTGCAGAATTTGCGTGTCAAATTGTCGACCTGTGCAGGATGGTCTGAATATATAATGCCAATTCTGGAACAACTGCACTGGCTACTCTTCGAGGCTCAATTCAAAATGCCCACTTTGACCTACGGTATAAAGGCTTGTGTAGCTTAGGTATTCCCCAAGGACTGTCTCTCCCCACATGAACTGACCCGGACCCCACAGTTGTCATCTGAGGCCCGTCTTTGGTCTGGAGGATGGTGATACAAGAATAAGTGGTGCCTTTCCATCCTGCTCTTACAATGCTCTCCCCCAGGGAGGCATGCTGGTGCCACATTTATTTGTAGGAACCTGGCTGAACCTTTCCTCTTTACCCAGGCTTTTGGCCCTTAAGTTGAAGGGTTTCAGATATTTGTGGCCTTTTTTGTGGGCACGAGGTCACTAAGACTCCTCTTTTAACTGTATACTATAGATACGTTTTTAGACTTTGTTGCCTGTGTTTGTTTCCATTGGTCTGAATGTAAGTCACTTGGTGAGCCACTTTTGTGAGGACAGCAACTATCATATATAACAATAATAGTAACAACAATCTTCTGGTCCCTCCTGTCCCTAGTCAATATGTGGAGGCTTCTGTTTACCTTTTTAAAAAATAAAGTTAAGACTTTGTGTGTTTTACTTTCCAGACAAAGAGCCCGAGACTCAAGTGAATGACGAAATGAATAGTTCACAGGTGATAAGTGACATCTTTGATGAAGTTCTTCAAGAGGATGGGCCTGACATAGAGAAACTTAAAAAAGAGATGAGTATGACCTTGGAAGCTGATTGTGAGGATGAACAGGAGCCACTGAATATTTCCTCAATGTCCCTCCTGACACCTTTAACAGAGTCTGTTGCTGTTGCAAGTCCAGAGGTAAGAACAGATGCTTAATTTAATGCTGCTATTTGTGTATGTCCAGGTTGTCATAGACTCAAATTCTAGAAAATGAGGAAAACACACCTTCAAACTTGTAATTCTCAGTTTGATATTAAAACCCAGTTCTCTTCATTATAACATGTTGTATTTCTTCAGAATTTAATTACACATAGAATGGTCAAAGATCTATGCTTCTCCCTCTCTTCCAGGTTTTTGCATCCCCAAGTAAATTGGTTGATGAGGGAAGCAATGCAAGTGATGATAGTCCAAATTCCAACAAGTTTCAAAGAACATCTGTCTGCAGAACTGAATCTGGAAGCAGCATTGGGTCCTTGTCAGAGGAGCGTAATCTTCTGTATAGGTAACCGCTCGGCTAAGCATTCTATTTGGCCTCTTAAATTTTAGTACAATGCAGAGAGAGGATTAAAACAGCTAAACCAAGTGTGGGGAACATTTTCTATCCTGAGGGCTACATACACTTCTGGGCAACCTTCTGCAGAGGGCTGGATTCAGATGTCAGTGGTGGGAGATGAAAGAGCCAGTATTGTACGTGTGGCTTATGGAGAGTCTCGGGAACCAGATAGCGAAGCCCCTGGGCTTGATATTCCCCACGCTTGATCTAAGGCTAATCTAGATTTCTTTCTGGAAAATGTCCTCATGAGAAAAGCAGAAGGGCAGCACTGTGGCACTTCCTGAAACATTGACCTAGCCAAGATTGTGTCTTTAAAGAAATCCGCATTGTTATAATCTTCCTAAGGGCGGGCCTAAAAGCTGGTTGTGCGTCTATCTCAATTTGGTGAGGATGAGTCAATCTGTTGTAAACCTTTTCTTGCCTCCGCACTTTCTTAACTTTATTTGGTCAAATACTGTCTGTATCTTTCTAAAACTGAACTTTTCTTTTGAAGTATTGATGCCTATCGATCACAGCGATTTAAAGAAATAGATCGTCCTTCAATAAAGCAAGTGATCGTTCGTAAAGAAGATGTTTCTTCCAGGCTTGAGGAGAAAAGGAATGGAACGTCTGATCAAATTAACATCAAACGCAAATTACAGGTGCTTAAAATGCTGCCTTCCAATCCTAGAAAACTAATTATTCATTCTATCCATTTAATTTTTCCTACAAGGATTATAAACTGCCAACATACATACTTCAGGAGTAAAATGAAGTTACCTGGGGCCGCTAGCAGTTTGGGTTTCAGCATAGTTTTTGAATGCCAGGTTAGAATTAACTATGGCTGATTGTCCATGGTTGAGAGAATTTACTCATAAGGAGGGAGTGTATAATCCTGCAGTCCAATCCTGTAACTGGATAACATGAGCAGAGCTATGTCTGCACCAGCCTAAACTGCTGATGAGATGTGTGTTTCCAAAGAAACTGAAGGAAATGTGACAAAATAATGGGTTGAGGTTTTACTAAGTCTACTTATCTGACTACATGTTTAGGAGCTGAATAATGAAATCAATCTGCAACAAACAGTAATACATCAAGCCAGCCAAGCTCTAAACTGTTGTTTTGATGAGGAACATGGGAAGGGTTCACAAGAAGAAGCAGAAGCTGAGAGACTACTTCTCATTGCAAGTATGGTGGTTGTTTAAAGTGTTGTTTAAAGATGGCTTTCTATGTAAATAAATAGCAGGTTTTATTACCAAAACGATCACAGCATACTGTATTCTTTTTTACTCAGTGATTCTTCAGCAATAAGCTACCTCATCAAATTTTTCCATGCATATAAGATTTGAAGAAACCATTAGAGCAATGTGCCATTCATCTATGAAATTTTCTGCCACCCTGTGGTGATGGCTTTAAGAACATCCTAAAACTTCATGAAGGCTAATTCTGTGAATGAATGTTGGCTTGCCAATGCCTCCATTTACCTCTGAATGTCACCCGCCTAACAGTTCAAAAGCGTGTCAAAGCGCAAGTAGATAAATAGGTACCGCTTCGGCGGGAAGCTAAACAGCGTTTCTGTGTGCTGCTCTGGTTTGCCAGAAGTGGCTTAGTCATGCTGGCCACATGACCCGGAAGCTGTACGCCGGCTCCCTTGGCCAGTAACGCGAGATGAGCGCCGCAACCTCGGAGTCGGACACGACTGGACCTAATGGTCAGGGGTCCCTTTACCTTTACCTTTAAAACTTACTGAAGGCTAATTCTGTGAATGAATGTTGGCTTGCCAATGCCTCCATTTACCTCTGAATGTCACCTACTAAAAGCAAACCCTTAAAGCCATCATTTTTCTTATATCTAGCTGACTTCTGTTCGAAATGAGTTCATTAGATGGAGGTTGGTTTTGATCCAACAATGGGATTCTGTTTTAAACGTTTTGTGGGATGTGCCTGTGACTTGAAAACAACCTGTAATTGGCTATGAAACATATACGCAATAGAAACTACCTTAATTTTTACGTTTGTACAGCTGAAAAAAGAACAGCGTTATTGGAAGAGCTAAACAAACTAAAAAATGAAGGATCTCAAAGCAAGAAGATTAAAGCTGATTCAATGCCTAGTGGAGTTTCTCCATCCAGGGGGTCTGTTACTCTGTCAGAAATGCGCCTACCTCTAAAAGCAGACTTTGTATGCAGCACTGTCCAGAAATCAGGTAATTCCTTTTGCCGTGCTTGTGTGGTTGTAATTATGGTTTAGTGTAGCAGCTGTTATAGAGACTGACCTATAAGTCAGGAAGTCTCTGGCTTGCAGGTTTCCTCTTCGTGAGTTCACTAATTGCTCTTGGGAAAGCTTCTCAAGTCCACCTTCATTTGAACTGGAAGTTTAGGGCAGAGTTACCTTTCTTTACAGCAGGTGGCATGGCATTCTGTGTCTGCAGTACTCCTTTTTCTTTCTTCTTAAAGCGCAGATCAAGCAACATTTCTTTCACCCACCCCCAAATCTCCTAGCTGAAATGATGCCTCTTGCTCTTCATTGAAACTCCCCATTTCCCCAAAATTAATTCTGTTGTGTTCCATTCTCCAGTGATTAGCAGTTTATGTCCCAATAATCAATTTTATGCCTCCTCTTTTTCTTTTTCCGCCACCATTTTCCTCTTGCTTTCCTTCTCTTTCCATATTTAGATTGCTTTCCCCACATTCCTGAAGCCATTGTACACTTTAATCACTGTGTTTAAGCAACTTAAGCTGCTGTTTTTATTGCTCAAGATACCAGCTGCTACTACTACTGTGGCCTTATATCTGATGCCTTCAGCCTTTTCTGCTGCTGCTAGTTTGGTCATTTGAAGGCAGTTGAAGGCAGCAGCAGCAATAGTGAAGACAGGCAGTAGCAGAAGAAGCCAATTGTTGCTGCAGAAGTGCCTTAATGAGTCAGAAGTACTAATAATTGAAACAAAACAGTTTTTGGTTGACTACTTCCCAGAACTGTGAATATAGTGAAATTAAGGAGCACCTGGAAAATGCTAGGAAAACAATAATGGTTTTTAAAAAACAAAACAAAAAAACTGCCACTTTGTATATTTGGGTCGGTGTAGGGTGACATACAGTGCAATCATATATATGTCTCCTTGGAGGTCAGTCCCATTGTGTTCAATGGACTTACTCTGAGTTAATTGGTATAGGATTACAACTTTTGTGATCTTGCCTTGTGTTCAGTTTTGACTAAAATACTTACAGCTTCTCCCTGAGATTCATCATTTCATTTGAATAATGCACCACATTCCATTTCGAAAAATTTTACAAAATCTTTAAATCACTGTGAAACTTGATCCTCCCTTTTTAAATCAACTGTCTTACAAGCCATAAAAAATAAACATAGGTGCAATAAATGAGGCAAAAATGCCAAACCACTTGGTTCTTTTGTTCTCTGCTTTTGTAAAACTGATTAAGAGAGACTGCTTAAACTATTCACAGAAACAGCAAACTACTACTACGTAATAATGTTAAAAGCAGGAGCAGAAAATATGGTTGCTACACCGTTAGCAAGTACTGCAAGTTCCCTGAATGGTGGAGATGCTCTTACTTTCACTACTACTTTTACGCTGTAAGTACTTATTTGTTTAGCTACTTAATTTTATTCTTCTTTATAACTGTTATTTGCTAACCATTTGTGCCCTCCAAAGCTGTTGACAATCACAATGAAGAGTTAAGAACAAAGCTTAGTTTAAAAACACACCAGCAGCTTCAAAAAATAAAGTTCTGGAGATCCAAATGCACATTTAAGGAAAACTTTATTGTCAAACTCTTCCAAAAGAATGAATGTTGCTTTCTCTCACTCCCACCTCAACCCAGTCTTCCTCTTTTCAGATACTGGGAAACGGGAGATTAGCTGCAGTCATTTTAATTAGGATGGCACATAAGAAAATAGTGAGCACTTGCCTGTCTTTGCCACACCTCAAACTGCAGGACTGCTGTCTCTGGTGCCCTTGAACTCCAAAATACACTGCTGTGTTCCAGCTGGAGAAAAAGAGCAGCTCAATACTTGTGCACATGCTTACTATACAGTTCTCTTTGATATCGGGCTGCTAGTTTGGGAGCGGTTCCTACTTGCCTAAAGTAAAATGGCAGGGGTCTGAAGCCCACTTTTGACAAACACTATTGATTTTGAATTCTTAAGCTTTCTGCAGGAGTTTAAGAGAAAAGAATTAATCCCATATGCTCCAGAAGTCTGAAGCTAATCTTGGTTGGGGGATGCTTGAGAGTGAGAGAGCAGCAGAGCTCTGAGTACAGCAGTGAAAGCTACCCTAAGATGGTCTTCCAAAATCTTACAGGCTTACACATGGTCCTGATGTTCCATAAGACAATCAGGAAAAGACATACTTCTCAAGCTGCTTGCCTGGGAACCCTGTACTGCCTCAGGTTGCCCTCTGCTTTTTTTGTGGCCCTTAGGCAGGCATGGATACAGTAGGAGCTACCACAGCTTCTTTTGCGACTTACTTGATTTGCAAAACTTGACTTGGAAATGGTATTAGACTTAGGAATTGAATGTAACCCTTTCTCCCATTTTTTAAAGGCAAGATGTGGCCAGTGACTTTGAGATAAACGTTGAAGTTTATAGCTTGGTATGTATCTCTCACCTTTCGATGGGCATCTATCTTGAGAGAATGCTTGGGAGCTGCAATAGACCCTTAACATCTATTTCATTTATTAGGTACAGAAGAAAGAATCCATAGGCATTGATAAAAGGAAAAAATCAGCTAAGTCAAAGGTAAAGGGAATAATTGAATAACTTGGTGATGTTAATCTGTGCTAAAGTAATTTAATACAGCGGGAAGAACACTTTCAAATCAATAAAACAAAAATGTTCTTTAAGCATATTAAAATTTTGATCAAATTTACTACTTTCTGCCTCATGGCAGACTAAATCTTGAAGTGCTTCAGCTGAATAACTTAAGATCAGTCATCTTGCACGGCATAAAATTTTACTGCCTGAATATTTTCCATAATTGCATCTAGTACATGGTTTCTTCCTCTTTTTTTGCTTCTTTGATGCCCTGTTGTCACTTGTCTGGGGACGTCATTCAGATTGTAACTCAGTGCCCTATACTGCAGCCATGTTGGCTGGTGGCAGGGTTGTTTAAAAATGGAAAGAGTGCGGCCTGTTCATAATCATGTGACAGGAACATGACAAATTTTGTGAATGATTGAAGTAGTGTAGAGTGCTTTAAGCAAAGTGGAGCATCTTGTTCCGTTTGTGGAGTTGCTCTCAGGATCCTTATAACAGCAACCCCATTCTGCAGTTCGTAGTAGAAAGACGCTGTGGTGGGAGGGACAATCCAGCAGACTCTGAGGTGGTCTTCGCCTGCCCACCTTTCCTGCAAAGTTCACCCAGAGCTGGACCTGATTTCTTCAATATGTGCTGCTTGCACTTCTAAAAATGTATTCCCTGAGAAATTAATAACCTGAAGGTTCCAAACAAATGCCAGCCACAATTGTGATGTGTATGCAGATGGACTCTATGAAGTATGTATTTCTATACAGCACTGTTGCACATTTTTGTGTGTGTTTGGAAATACATCTGTTTTGGATGCTAACTGCTGACAAACCTAGCTAACTTGTTGACCTTGCTTTAAAACCTAGATGTTCTGTTGTTGTGAGGTCTTTAACAGCCCTGTATAGAATATAACATTTAGAGTGAATTTGTCCCTTCTCTATAATCTCTTAGGCTATTACTCCAAAGAGATTACTGACATCTATTACTGCCGTAAGTATTAATATTTGATTTAAAACTCTCAGACATATAACTTACTTGTGACCAAGGCTTTTATTTCTAGCAAGATATTATCATGCTAGAGATCAGTTACTTGCTTTTACCATACCTGTTCCCTAAACGATCAGTAACTTTCAGCCTTTCAGATGCAACCCCCATCAAGTGCACTGTCTAAAACGTTCTTTTAACAACCTGCTTCCATGTGTTTCTTTTTTGACAGAAGAGCAACCTTCTTACGCCAGGTAAAATTCATCGTTTTTATTGCTTCATTGTCCCATTTGCCGTGAATTGTTTTATGTACACTACTAAAAGCAAATAATTAAGCAGTGTATATAAATGTACTAAATAAATAAAAATAAGCAAAATATATTTATAATAAGTAAATAAAAGTTTTGTCTGTAGATGGTGCTTTTGTATGTTGCCACAGATGCCAACTTAAAGGCTGCTGCTCCTGTTTGAGAGGAGAGGAAATACCTCTTCTAAGAGGGTACTGGCCATCTACAGTTTTTATTGCTTACAAATATTTGGCAACATTTAAAAAAAATAAGGGATTCCTTCTTAGTTGAGAGAGAGGTTTTTAATTGGTTAGATTATTTCCCCCCCTTTACATGTATGTTTAAATTTAAGGTATACTTAATTTTTTTCTTTACAGTCATGGCAAGTCCAGGTGGACCCAATGCTGTGCGCACAAGCAACTTTGTTCTTGTTGGTTCACACAAAATTTCCCTATCTTCAGTTGGGAGTACCAGATTCTTGCTGGACAAGGTAATCAACATTGATTTGTTTTTTCAATATATTTTAGTATGTAGTTTTAGCTTAGTGCCTCCCTGCATTGCCACCCAACTTTCTTGCCCTTGTAGGTAACTGAGTGTAAATCTCTGCTTGTATCCGTGCATGAAAATACTCAACACGTACATAATGATTGCTTTATTACTTAAGTGGCCGTGCTGTAAAGTAAGTAATACTCTTTGCTGGGACCTAAAATGTCCAAAATAGTTGTCCATTTAGGAGACAGTTTCTGAGGATGGGAGGGGTGGAATTCTTTATCATTGATTCCTAATGGTATTTAAAACAGATGCTTCTGGAAAAGGCAAGCCAATGCTTATATAGTTGCCATTACTCTGCTTGAGGAGATTAAAATGTTAATAGCTTAAGAATGTTGATCTACTACTGCTGCTTTTCTTAAAATGGGGGGGGGGGTCCTTGAAGCCTAATGCAGGGATTACTGGGCTTCCTAAAGATTAACTGTAGGTCTTAGAAATTATTTAAGATTTCTTGGCCATTCCTGAGCAGTTTCTTTTTGTAATAATGGAGGTGCTTAGTAGTTGGAAATGCAAATGCACAACTTAACCACACTAGCTGTCCTGATGGTTTTCATTCACACAAATATTAGTACAGTGGTACCTTTGTTTACGAACTTAATCCGTTTTGGAAGTCCACTCTTAAACCAAAACCGTTCTTAAACTGAGGCGCGCTTTCCCTACTGAGGTCTCCCAACGCTGGTGTCCTTCCACCGTTCAGCTTCCGTTCTTAGACCGAGGTAAAGTTCGCAAACCGGGACAGTACTTCCGGTTTTGCGGAGTTTGTAAACCGAATAATTCGTAAACAGGGCTGTTCCTAAACCAAGGTACCACTGTACTAGGAGCTTGAACTGGGAAACTAAATTTCACATTTGATACATACTATGAAGCAGAGCTTCACTTGTAAGCATATGTGTGTTTCAGCTCTACCTTGGCTGTCCAGTACATTGAACCATTTCTGCAACTTGCTTCATTTCTTTCAGTAGGAAACTGACCAGCAGTTTAGGTTGGGTATGTCACTCTGAAGCTTACAAATAAAAGCTGAAACAGAACCTTGCAAGGCGCGTAGTTGGCGTCATGCTGCTGTTTTTATCTTTTCCGTTTTGTTTTGCTTTTAGTTGCATTCAGCGTTGCTCATTTCTTTTTTCCTAGATAAATTATGGAATTAAAGAAAAAGAGCTGTTGGGTTGTTTGTTCCAGGATAAGGTTGCTAAGTTTTCTTCCAAAACAGTTCCCAGTGCATGCTGCTTATGTCTTGTTACTAAACTTTGCTCATTGCTATACTGACACGCTGCTTTAAGGACCACGTTAAGAGTCTCAGAACTGGAGATTTGGTGAATGAAAGTTAACTTTTAGGAAGAATGTCAGGTGGGGTTTTGTGTGTCAAGCAAATCTCTGGGAGCCTGACTTTTGAACACACTATCTGTGTAAAAATTTCCTTGGCTATGTAAATAGCAGCCAGTTTCATGAAGAACTTGTTTTGCTGAGAGACGTTCTCATTTTTCAGCATTGTATGTATCCCTTCTGGCTTGAAGCTCTGGTTTGGCTTTCCCTCTACCTAAATCAGAAGCTAAAAATGGGACACTGTAAAATTTGCGAAATTTAGCTTACTCATCTTGTTAACCCACCTTTCTGAAATTTGGGCAGTACAATGCTAACCTTCCTAGTTTCTACTAAGGTAAGAGTAAATTGCAGTATTAGCAGGCTCTGTTCATTTTACTTTAGAGAGCTAGTGTTAGAAGTATGGCTGGTAACTTGGGAGGCGTTAAAAATATATCTAAGTTGTCAAAATGAGAATGGCCTAGATAGCAGGTGCACAACCTCCCAATAAATTACTCTTGTATCACTTTGGCACAAGCTTTTTTGGCTTTTGCTACAAATGATGGCTGCAGTCCATTATTACCTTCAGTGCTCTTGTCCTTGTACCTCGTTCATTGTCCTTGTACCAAGGGGATCTTATATATATGCACTGTAACTAATCATGGAAAAGCAAGGAAAACCTGTGTAACACGGGGTTTCAGACAGTGTGCTCAGCTGTAGCATTACGTTCCAGTTAATGCTTTAATGATAACTGCTGAAATTCTGTGTAGTTCTTATTTTACCAAGATTTACTGGCTGAATTCTGCACTTTGGTTTTTTTACACTTACATTTTCCCCAAAACAATCTAATCACATTAAATTACTGAAGCTGAAATAAAAGGAAAATATTGATATGCAAGCCTGTAAGGATATGGCCCACCCTTTATGCCAGAAGAACTTTCTTTGTTGGTGTTGGTGACATCACAATCAAAAAGAGGAACATTTAAGTAGGTGTGCAAACCATATTGCATTTTAGCTGCATATAAAACAATTTGTCACTTACTTGCTTTCTGAAGCTATTAGCCTCTTGACCACTCTGCAACAATCCTTTACCTTCGCTTATATCTACATATCCTGTTACTACTGCAGAATAATAGAGACCGAGGTTACCTACCAGTAGCTATTAAAGTCTGCCAGCTTTTGTTATAAGCAGAAATGAAACTGACATCCGATGCAAATTCCACTGGATATAAACCATCAGTGACTTGTATGATATATAGACTGTGTAAAACATGTCTGGCATGTTATTACAGACTGAAAAAGAGAGATTCTTCAGTGCTTCATTTAAAATGAAAGAAAAGATGGGGGAAACGGCATAAATTATTCTCTGTGCACGAATGCAGATTAATCTAAATGTGTGCTTAAAAAGCAAACCCATTGGTGTCTTGAATGACCTGTGCAATAGATTTGGGACAGAAGTAAATTCACTACTGTATTTCTAAAATGTATATAGGAATGCCATATCTGCATCTGGAATTGTAGTGTTCCAAGTACACAGCTACCAAATTGAAGCTCTTGATTTAACACCTGGAACTTGTCTTGCTTATCTTTGCTTATACCATAGAGTATTTACAGAAGAGTTAAAGCATACTATTAAATTCACTTCTGAAAATGTGCTGATTTATCAGAGCTGAATTGTCATGTTGCTTCATAAAAGCAACAAATGGGTGTGCTGTACTGTTTTGCTATTCATTAGGTTTTTGAATACGTACAAAGTATACCGAAATTGGCTGTAGTGACATGACCAAACTTTGGAAAGTTTGTTTGGGTCCTTCAAGTGTGCTGTCGGTATTCCTGGGAGAAGTGGACTTCCTGCTTTGTGCTGTGTTTTAAGTCTTGCTGGAGGTGATGGCCTTGGCCTCTTCTTTTGGGTGTTACTTGGCTGTACTGGCTTATCCAATAATAAAAATGCACAATACCACAACTAAGACGAGTGAGATTTTCTTTTTTTTAAAAAAAACCCACATTATGAGTGGGTTTTGTGTTTGAAAAAAACTAGGCTGTAAGACTTCAAGCTCGCTGGTTGAAGGTATTTTGCATCTGCTAAGTCAATCATGCGTGTATACATGGTACAATTGCCTCTTCTGAGGACTAGGGTGAAAATCATGTGTGTGAAATATTCTGCTTGCTTTTAAAAAAGCCAATAACAGTATTGCTAAACTTGGTAGAATAAATCAACATTCTTCTTACTGAACCATGTGTATTTTAACAGCTGTGTCAAGCCTTGTGCTGGCAATGTTTTCCCATCTTACTCCCTAACTTTCTCCAGCTTGGTGGCAATCAATTCTAGGGAACCTTGCTTGTGGTTTTCTTCAGCCTCTGACCATTAAATGGCCAGATACAACTTCCTCTTCTCAAAGGCTTCTGGAATCCAAGCATTCAAACTTTCAGCTGAAATATGTGTGAAGAAGGTTGTGCAATGATGCTCACGAATAACTGTTTTTTGTCTTCATGTAGACGTGACTTGTTAAAGAGAAACACAATTATTAGAATCTTCGATCTATTTATTTTTCAGGTTCCTTTTTTATCTCCCCTGGAAGGTCATATTTATCTGAAAATTAAATGTCAAATAGATTCTTGTGTGGAAGAGAGAGGTTTCTTGGTAAGTTTTCAGTGAATGCAAGTATAGATCTTTATCACATGCACACACTGTTGGTGGCAAGATGAAAAAAATAGGTATATAAAATGAGAATTCCTGCATGCCAAGGTTAAGGTTTGGGGCAAGTACTCTTTGGTGAGAGAACCCCAGCAGATACATAAAATCACAAAATATGCAGCAAAGAAAGGGTGGAAATAGAGGCTGTCAGACCTTTAAAATATATACCCTTGTGAATTCAAAAACTTCCCTCTTCACATAGCATAGAAAAAGACCATGCTTGGTTTACTTTACAAACCCCTTAAAGGCCAGGTCATCAGTCAGAAAAGTTGCACAGGCAGTAAAACATGACTTAGTTGCAAAGTGGTGAACGTTCCTAAACTATTGGTATAGAAACTCAAGAGGCTTGTGAGAGCTATTCACATGCTGAATCCATTGGGTAAACTGAAGGGGAACAAACACTTGATTATCTAGTCTATCCCAAGGTGAGCTAAACGTGGCAGGATAACTTACTTAAGCATGCTGGTTAGATGAGGCTCATTATCTCCCCCCCCCCCTCCCCACTTGTCTAGCTGATCTTTAGCAGGAGTGAAATTCTAGAATTGTTCTTAGAAGTTTATCCTGATACATAGGGTTAATAAAAGCTTATGTACATGGCAAACCATTCTGTAAGCCTCATGTGACTCTTTAGGTTCTGGCTAACACAGCAGGGCTAGACTTATTTCAAAATTCCTTTAAAAGCAGTTATTAATGTGATCATGGCTGTTAATCCACAATTATTAGTTTAGCTGACCTGTTACTGCTGGATCCAGCAGGTGGCACCATGTGCTATACAAAACCACAATCCCAAGATAGGAATATCTGTGTATGTTAGAATTGTGCTGCATTGATTACATCTTAAGAAAGGCACTATCTGAAGGACGCAGTAAAGTCTTTAGACGTGCCACAGGAAAATAACATAAAATTTAGAAGTGTGTATTGTGATTTTATGATACCTTTTATCAGTTTATAACAAAAAAAGCAGGATGGAAACTCCAGATATTTGCAGGTGTGGAGTGCTGGCTGCTTGAAGGCCCATTTATGAGAGCTGGGAGAGTGGGAGTGGGCATACTTGCTGAGATATACAGTATATGGGTGGGCAGAGAAAAGTGGCAACAGGAGTTGCAGTGTTTTCAGTTGCTAAAGGTTCAAGGAAACCTGTTGGACTTAACTTGTGAAGAAATGTGTCGGAAGAGCATTGTTGTTCAGCGATCTTTCTCTCTCCAGACTATGTTTGAAGATGTTAGTGGCTTTGGGGCCTGGCATAGGCGCTGGTGCGCTCTTTCTGGAAACTGCATCTCCTACTGGACTTACCCGGATGATGAAAAACGAAAGGTAATTATTGGGCTAAAAAGTACTTAAACTAGAGGCTGTGTAGATCTTGTTCTAGCCTGAACTTCTGCAACATTGAGACCTTTTTGTCAGGCTTTACTTCAGCTGAAGTAATTCAGGGTGCATCCATGTGTTGCTGTAGCAGCATTGCTTTGTGGCTACATCTGCTGCTCTATAACATTTGTTAAAAAGACTAAGTGGTGTGAATGACCTCACATCTTTGTGTGCAGCTTTCGGAGGCAGCTATGGGCACTCTGTCAGGAATCCAATCCTCCACATTGAGGCAGAAACTGAAATGCTACATTTAAATTCTTTATTTCTCTGTGTTGTGAACACTTGGTTTTTTTCTTTTCCTTTCAGCATCCAATGGGTTCAATAAACCTGGCAAACTGCACTAATCGTCAGATCGAACCAGCTAACAGAGAGTTCTGTGCTCGGCCGAACACTTTTGAGCTCATTACGGTTAGGCCCCAGAGAGAGGATGACAAGGAAACACTAGTCAGTCAATGCAAAGACACGCTTTGTGTTACCAAGTAAGTTAACTCGCTTGATTTTAGTCTGTTGGTGCAAAGCCAAGTCTTGAAACACCTTAAATATTAAACCAAATTATTTTAGTGCGAGTGTCCATTAAACCATATCCCATAACGTGCACTAGGGTGATATCCAACCTGACACAACCTGTTCACACAAGAGCTGGGTCTTGTGGGTGTCTTGGTCTTGCAGAAGATGTTGGGCCCCTGCTACTATGCTTTGTGCACCACTGCTTGTGCCATGCCAACGATCAACAATGCCTTAGGGCAGCCTTCCCAAACCCAGTCCCCTCCAGATGTTGATAAATTTTTATTCCTACCACCCTTGATCATTGGGCCATTCTTCCTAGGGCTGATGGGCATTGGAAGGCACCAGCTTAGGAGAGGCTGGCCTAAGTTTACTGTTTTCCTAAGATCAGGGCATATTACTTCCTCATTTCCAATTAAATTTGGATTCCTTTACTTGGACGACAGGTATATCTGCACTCTTCATCTAGTCATGAGGTTGATTTGGGAATTTTGCTGTTACTATTGTTGTGGATCTTATTGCAGGGTTATAAGGTACTTCTAGAGATTATCGTCTTTGGTAATGAAACTGTCCCACAGGCCTGTAGGTCAATATTAATGCTTAATATTTCATTTTTTTTAAAAGGAACTGGTTATCAGCTGATACTAAAGAAGAGCGTAATCTGTGGATGCAAAAACTCAACCAAGTTCTTATTGACCTTCGCATGTGGCAGCCTGATGCTTGCTATGTGCCTATTGGGAAACCTTGAGCTGCGGGAAAGATTTCTCACGGGAGCTTGCTTCAAGCCACATGCTGTGCTCTTAATGTAGACTTTTTATATGAGGTCCCTTGGGATTATTCATTACACTTCATGCTTTAAAATCTGGAAGGAGAGGTGGTGTTATATTAGGCTCCTTGCTGCATTAAGAGTTCTAACTCTTCTAGGATTGGAGTATGGTAGTAGCTGTGTTTTTAAGCTCTATTTGGCTGTGCTAAATATTTTTATATATAATATTTCTTGAAATCTGTAGTGCAGTACACAATTAAAGTACCAGTTTATTTTAATTGATCAGAGCTCAGTTTATTTCAAGAACTGAACAAAAATCAGCACAGGAGGAAAAAAAACCTTAGAGCTTTATCAGTGTGCATGTTTCTCCTAAGAAGGATGCCTCAAAAGTTGTTTAGCTTTAGTGGGAAGCTGAAGCAGGAACTTCAATGATTTATTTATAAAGGTGTTTTTAACGTAATTAGGAAGTTAAAAAGTGAAACACCCCATTGTGTTTAATGTTCAGAATATTTGGCACTTGCAAAAAGTGTCTGTCTTGAGAACACCATAGAATAGTCATAGAACCCAATAGAAATAATGAGGTTAAAAAGAAAAAAACTGGTGCATGGTTTCGCACATATGGTTTACAGCTATGATCAATTATGAAGTACATTGCACATTTTCTTAGAAAACATGTATGTAGTTTTCTTGAAGCTGCTTTAAAAAAACATTTATTTACTCTTATATATCTAGCCATTTTCATGCATTTCCTAGTTTGAATGAATTTAAAACTTTCACTGATCTGATCACTAGGAGAGTAAGATGAATTTCATTTAGCTGTCGCAATATGCAAAGTAATATTTCTGAGAATCCAACTTCAGCTGATGAGCACAATGTTAAGGCTGCTCACTTAAACAGCAAATGCGCGGTGTTCACAAATGCTTTCCACTGGGTGTCACAATGCTATGTTACTGCTGCATGCATTTTTAGATAGCAGCAATGGGGTACTTCCTCTAAACTGCGATGGCTTTAAGTTGAACACTAACATTTCCCCCCTCTACAGCATATTCTGTATTATCACTTTTAAATACCTGCTTTTTCTGATGTTTTTGAACAATAAGTAAGAACTCTCCCCCATTAAAAAGAAACCTTAAATGTATCAAAAGGGAGTGCCTGCCACTGAGGGTTGTCTTACAATGCTGAAAAAATGTGAGTTTGGTTCCAGAGCATGGAACTGAAAATCTAGACTAATAAGCCTTTCCCAAAATGATGCCCAATATGCCTCTTCTGGCTGCAGTGTTGCACCCAGATGGGTTTTGTGAATGCACTTAATAGGAACCTAGTGCTGATTCATACTGGTAAAACTTGTAGAACAAGTTAGTAAGCAATTTGTTATATAAGGAAGAACAGTTATAAATTTGTGAGAGTACACGGAAAAGTAGAGTAAGTAGAATGTGTTGCAAATAAACTGTGTGAAAGAAGAAATGAAGTAAATTGCTACAAGAGTAAAATAAAATATATCAGAAAGGAAGTGGTGTTTGCTAACTGAGATCTGCTTAATTGACAGTATCAGATGAGTTTGTGCATGTTATAAGTGACACATTTGCAGCAAGCCTCGCCTCACTACTGACCAGAGCTTGGGAAGAAGAGGGAGCCAAATATTCTGGGGACGACAGCTGGGTCCTCCCCAATAATGTTACAGCCTTGGAAAAGCAGCAAGACTCTAGTTGAGAACATAGGAAAACAGGATGATGAAGTGGCAAATCACTTCCTGGTCAATTCAGAAGAAAGCAAATCAATTTGGCAAATGATTTCAGCTACAGTAAATAGCACTGCATTCATTTTTAAAAAAACAAAAACCAGCCAGCTGCATGTGAGGCAAATAGCATTTGATTAAGACCTTTAACACAACAATAATGGAACTCGCTTCCTACTGATTTAACTTTATATATGTATACAAGCTCAGACAGATGCTGATGAGACTTCGAAGCAATTCAAAGGGGAAAGTGACAACATGTTTGAATTGACTCCAATTTGAATATGCATAAAATCCTGAGTATGATGGATTTACTTTTTAAAAATTGACTCATTTCAATAAGGAATTGATTAGGAAATTTATCCACAAGTCTTTCATAAATAATCCCTATTGCAAAACTTCATGAAATAGCACTAAACTGTAAAACCTTTGCAGGCATGTGCTGTGCCATATAATATGCGTGATAATCTTTATCCCCATGAATTTTAAGGATATTTTGTTAGCTTTATTTTAGAAATAAAGTATAAATGCATAACTAACTGCTCATGATTCCTTCTGCCTGTTATTCAGTGTATTTATACTTACATACTTTACTTAATCTGTTGTACTAATCTTATGAACAAAGTTTAAGGTCTCACGGATTCACACAGAAAGGAAAGGAAGAAATTAAGTTTCCCAGTTGGATGGACATAACCCAGCATATTGGGAGTTTTTAATCAGCCCCGAATAAAAGAAACACATAATAGACTTTTCGCCAGCCCTGTGCCCCATGGCTTATCCAGTTCTTTCCCTGGCTCACCCAAGACAGCTTTTTGTTCCTAGTAACTCCTTTGGGCATTTTATATAAGATTAGATTTTTCTTGCTTATAAATTAAAAAGATAAGGCTAAAGCAGGAATCCTTATCTGCTACTTCTCTAAATGAAATTCAGGGGATACACTTCATTCACTAAAAAATGCATAGCTGAATTATATATTAACTAGATCAAATCTATACATTTACCTCCAAACCCAAATGTCCGTAAAACATGAATGAAATAAGTAAAGCCATTCCATTTTGTTAAAAGCTTTCCAAATCTATATAAATAATGGTTAAAACGAGCCTTTTCCAATTTACATAATCTTTAGCATTTACCATTCTCCAGATACTACACACTGTTCTTGTTTTAAGAAATCCTTATTTAACCATTTTTGCACCACATGATCAAAGCTTAAACCTAATATCATTGCAAAAAACATAGTTGCAGTTCAGTAATGATACAGTTCAGTAATTGATGCTTTTGAATTATCAAACTTATCCATCCTTAAAGAAATCAGCCCTGAGTGCACACTGGAAGGACAGATCCTGAAGTTGAGGCTCCAGTACTTTGGCCACCTCATGAGAAGAGAAGACTCCCTAGAAAAGACCCTGATGTTGGGAAAGATGGAGGGCACAAGGAGAAGGGGACGACAGAGGACGAGATAGTTGGCCAGTGTCTCGAAGCGACTAGCCTGAGTTTGGTCAAACTGCGAGAAGCAGTGGAGGATAGGCGTGCTCGGCGTGCTCTGGTCCATAGGGTCACGAAGAGTCGGACACGACTGAACAACAACAACAACAATGATACAGGAAGATAAAATGAGTAAAGATAGCTCTTTACCTGGTTTTGGAAATATTAATATTGATGCTTCATTCCGTAACTGGGATTTAACCTTCAGTTAATGTAGAAATAATTAAGGATGAAGTTGAAGATCAGGATGGGAAATTAGAGGGGTAGCTGGAGAATACAGACCAGAAATTGGATATCAAACTTAATAGTATACTTGAGCTCTTAAATGAAAATTAGGGGAATATGGAAATCACATATATTCACTGTGAATATGGAAAGACCGTAAATTAAACAGTAAGCAAAGGAAGTAGTTTATACAAAGAAGCAGTTAAGGAAGCAAATAAAGATAAAACTAGAAGTACCCAAAGCAATTTCAAATTCAGAGGTATTCTCAAATGGAGAGAAAAGAAAAGCCAGTAAATTATCTTAAAATGTTATTTGAATTTTGACAATGGTTCAGCAGTAGTATTTTTAAAAAACGGTTAACACCAGAGGGAATTTAGCCAAAGAAACTTAATGAGCACAGCTTTACATTGAGGGTCCTTTAAGAAGCAGTTCTATGTGATACGAGCTCGGAGAAAATAAAAGGGCAAATACTCATTTTAGTGACCCATCCAGATGCTTTATTCAAATGATGAAGAAAAAATCAATAGCAGAAATTTTGAATATACAGGTGAAATTCAAAAAATTATAATATTGTGGAAAAGTCCATTTATGTAAGCAATTGTTTTCATTAGCTACTGGAGTTTAATATATGAGATAGACTCGTGACATGCAAAGCGAGATATGTCAAGCCTTTATTTGTTATAATTGCGATATGGCGTACAACTTATGAAAACCCCAAAGTTGAAATTGTTAATTTGGGGTTCTCATCAGCTGTACGCCATAATCATCACAATTATAACAAATAAAGGCTTGACATATCTCGCTTTGCATGTCATGAGTACCTCATATATTAGTTCCACCTTTTAAGTTGAATTACTGAAAGAAATGAACCTTTCCACGATATTCTAATTTTTTCGAGTTTCACCTGTAAAATGCACTATAAATAGAAAATTCCAATTAGATTTAATGGGTATCGGAAACAAATTGACCTTAAGAGGCTTGGTAGATTGATGGGACAAACGGGTGAAAAACCTTGCATAAAAGCAAGCAGTCTCCTATGAGATTCCATAAGTAAAAATTTACCACTGGTGCATTCAGCTTTCCATTCGGCTGCCAGAGAGTTGATAAAGAACTGTTTGCATCCATAAGCCTTTTATGTTCCAATACCCCAAAGGTTACCGTAGCTTGCTTTGTTGGGAAAGGTGTTCTTTATTCTGAATGGTGAAATCAGTGCCCTCCTTGAACTCTGAACACTGCTACAATCTCATCGTTGGATGGATTTTCTTTTCCAAGAACATGAGGCCATTCATCAAGTATCTTCTTCCAGATGATTCTTGCTCCAAGGGCAGAAGCAACCTGGAAGCAGTCAAAACAAAGGCGCAAGTTAGTACATCACTTTTGTTCCATGCAAGGAAGAGCTTCATGTGCTATGTTTGGGCACGTTTAAGCTGCTAGTTGTGGCACAAAAATGTGGCCAGTAAAAACAAACCTTGGCACCACTAACATGGCCATGAAATTTAATACTTTAACAGTCGCTGGTTCATGGATATTTCTGTAACTAACATTACAGTATTCGGCTGCACATTGCTCAGTGAATCTCATGTTTACCAAATGCCTGTTTCCTTAGATTTGTTTGGCTAATACAGGAACAATGCAAACCAAATTTTTCAGTGCACTCAGAGTGCAAAATTGCTTTGAAAGGAAAATTAGTCCCTGCCTAGCATGCCTTTTACAACAGACTCTCCTATCTAGTTAATATATGTTTTTATCTGATGCATCTGACCCACAATTTTAACCTTTCAATTTTGCTATATTAAGGTTGATCTACTTTCATCTCAGAATTTTGCTGGGATTTCAATGACTATGTGACTAAAATTAATAAGAAAGCCAGCCTACATCAATGGCACACGGAAACTACAATGCACCTTTATCACATAGTTTTTAGTGATCCTAAACAGATTTCATGTCCTAAACCCCAGGAGATTTTTGTGGCAGGAAGCAAAACCAACATATGTGCATCTTTTCTTTATGAGGAGTGCTAATTTTGTTGCAGATGCATTTGTTTGGGAGCTATAAGTAACCATTAAGCAAGTGTAATTCTAGCAAAATCAATTATTGTGTAATAGGACAATATAATTTTATCTCACGGATCCATTGTTCCCTGTGTAGGTGGAAAAGTCACATTAAATGGACCATATGGTATTTCAATCTCTCTTCCACCATTGGTAAATAAACATCTCCCTTTCCTGTATTTGAAAAATATACAACACAGATAGCTATTTTTGCCTTAACAGATTTAGCCTCACCATATACCTCATAAAGACTGCAATTCCAAACATGTTTACCTGAGATTAAGTCCAAAGGAACTTAATTATTATTAAACACATATAGGATTGTACTCTATGAAAAGGGAAAGAGACCAATTTCCGTTAATTTGGTTAATCTTGGCTTCCAGCTACTCAACAAATGTAGCAATTTGGGTGGCTCAAAGTATAAAGAAGATGCTTTCATGAAGGTGATTTCCCTCAAGCAACTGTATAAACCAGGGGTCAGCCCCACAAGTAACCCAGAGATGTATTTTAAATAAAAGGATACCGGTACATTCTACTCATGTAAAAACACGCTAACTCCCGGACTGCGGGCCGGATTTAGAAGTCGATTGGGCTGGATGCGGCCCCCGGGCCTTAGTTTGCCTACCCATGGTACAAACTGGTGTGGCAACATGAGGTGCTCCGTGAACAAACAGTTAACAACAAAAGAAGGACCACTGAAATTCACAGCACAATTTTTTTTCTTTAAAAATGTGCTAACATGTCAACAGAAACTTCGCCCTCTACATAATTCTTACTTCCTCTTCCCAAGTTCAGCTAAAATGCTAGCTTATTTCTGCCCTACCACAGAGCTGCCTATATGACTAATTAAATGCTTTTCCAGGTTCAGAGAGTTAGGTACAGTAAGTGCTTCTCTTCAGCTCAGTCTTTTAAAATATGTAAATCACCGCATGAATTTTTCCAGCGTCGGGGTTTTCTGACAAATACATTTTGTCATTTGGAAGGAAAGGGTCCAGTGGCCCCCCCAGCTGTGTTCTCCTATCCTTATAAAGTGATTATAATTCTCAGAATAAACTCAGACTGGTCCGCTTGAGCCGGGTGTATTGCCTTAGAGCTTTCTGAAGCATATAACAATTTTGCTTTTATTCGGTTGTGCTCAAATGCATGGCTATGTCAGCAATCAAACCCTCAAAGCTAGCATTGCCCTTGAAGCTGTTCAGTTACCCAGCCTCCCTGTAGCTTAGATTTGAGGGTTAAGGAAGAAAAGGATGAGGCTATTAAAAAAAGGGAAATATTTATTTTGTAAACCCCCCTCCACCCTCCCCAAAAAAAACTCTAACCCAACAGGTGGACTGGGGGGAGAAGGCTGTACAATCTTGCAAATATGTCCCATATCCAAAAGCAATCCATCAAAGGACAGTATTAAGAATGGGATTTCTCGGCATAATTTACTGAACAGCAGGTTTATTTTCTCCTAGATGCCAAGTGGTTCTGAAAATTTCACTTGACTTTAAATGGCTTCAGTGCACAAGCCATTTATTTATTCTGATGTCGACGACCCTTTCACACTGACCGTGAGCAGAGATGGAGCTGCTTGCACAAAGTGGAATCTCATGTCACGTATCGGAATACAGGAACCACATATGCAGGCCCAGATTTGTGAGTCTTGCTTTCTCCCTCCCAATAGCAATAATAAGCAATCATACATTGTTCCAATTGCATATACATTGTGTGCAGGTGCTAATTTCATGGGGGTTACATTCCGGGTCCCTTGCATGCACAAGTGAAATCGCGTAAAGTGGGGAGCACTCTGAACACCCTCTCTGCCGCTCTCCCTTCAATCCATTCCAAAAGCGCTACATCCAAAAATATCCACAACTAGAACTGAAGCACTGGAGGAACATGCTGCTGCTGCTGCGCCACCCCACATATTAGCTGTTAGGAGAGGAGGCTGAGCAGCGTAAACAAAGCCCCGCTGCGTCTCCAGCCATTTTGGGGGCTTTCTCTGCCCTCACTGATGTCCTCTTTGGGTTCCAGGGAGGGTCTCTTCACAAGCCATGAAGACTCTCCAGCTCTCTCCCGCCATTGGCAGGTTTGAATCAAATTACTTAATTATTTACCAGGGCCATCGATTGGGCGTAACTGGGGTGTGTATAGTCATATACAAAATGAAATAATGGGTTCCTTAATACCAGAGGAAAAGCAGAGATGGAAAAGGAGAGAGACAGAGAAATTGTTGCAGCCAAGATAAAGGAGATAGATGATTGAGTATTTTGCTGATATTTACTTATTCTTTATCCAACTGTTGGTTGGCGAAGAACGCAGGCCTCAATTAAGTGGGAAAGGAACCATGCAATGAGCTCCATCTGCACAGTGTTCCTGAATTTGAACACTTGTGGGAAGACCCCACAGGGAAATGGCTCCCACACCACTAGGTAAATATAGGAGAAACGCTGGAAGAAAGTTAGTTTCCAAATTGTAGCCCACGTCTTTCCATGTAACTTTTAAAATATAATCTTATTAAAGGAATTGGATGAATACTTAATTGCCTGAATCCCCAGCAGAGCATGCTTGTAACAGGCTTACGGTATATTTATTAAACGGACTTCTATTAGTTTAATAGTTATTACTAAGAATTTTTTTTAATCAGCATTCTTTCAGTATTCTTTTGAGGGATATGACAATTAAAGTGGTATTAACTGTCTATATTGAATATGCAAATGAGACAAAACCCACCAAGGAAAGGTATCCGTGTTCAGTGTATTTACAAATATGCCGAGACTTCAGTAGGGACTGAGGACTAATGTGCCAAATGTTTTTGTGGAAAGGGGTTTTTGATGAGGGGTTTGAACAATGTAAGAGTTGGCATTTGTGAAGGTGTTCTAGGAGAGAGCACCAGGTTTAAGCAGCAGCAAGAGAGAAAAGGGTGGAAGTGATGGAGGGAGCAGGAAAATTTAGGTCGAATCCAATTGTTGTACATATGCTGACAAGACTATGACCTTGCAGAGCTTTTAGTCAGTGGAACGAAAATAGAGACCACCCATTTCCCATGCTATTCCAAAAGCCTGCTACCCTTCTGGAGCAGATTTAGGTGGGGTGAAGGAGAAAAGAATATCCTCAAATACTGCCTTGGTTTCTGTCCCTCTACTGTTAAGATTCCCCTGGATAAAAGAGCAGAGGGACACTAACTGGATATAATCCTTCCAGATCACTGAGGGTGGCAGAACTAGAGGAGCAACAGTCTTGGGCAAGGATCTGTTGGAGTAAAAGAACAGAGAAATGAATGAAGGCAAGGTCAGGGAGGGCTTAGCAGGTAACAACGCAGGTTTTGTGCTGAATCGCAGAGGCAAGGAGCCATTGCTGGAGGTTAAGGAAGGTTAATTATGGTGCTGGAGGAGACTCTTGAGAGTCCCATGGACTGCAAAAAAACCAAACTTATCCATCCTTAAAGAAATCAGCCCTGAGTGCTCACTGGAAGGGCAGATCCTGAAGTTGAGGTTGGCCTCCTCATGAGAAGAGAAAACTCCCTGGAAAAGACCCTGATGTTGGGAAAGATGGAGGGCACAAGGAAAAGGGGAAGACAGAGGATGAGATGGTTGGACAGTGTTCTCGAAGCGACTGGCATGAGTTTGGCCAAACTGTGGGAGGCAGTGAAAGATAGGCGTGCCTGGCGTGCTCTGGTCCATGGGGTCACGAAGAGTCGGACACGACTGAATGACTGAACAACAACAAAGGAAGGGTGCCACATAGAGCAAATTACTTTGGCACAGGGGTCAGCAAACTTTTTCAGCAGGGGGCCGGTCCACTGTCCCTCAGACCTTTGGGGGGGCGGACTATATTTTTTTAAAAAAATATGAATGAATTCCTATACCCCACTTGTGGCGGTTCGCTCAACCTGCACAGGTCCCCCAGACGTTTAACGGTCCATTGATACCTGCACTCACCACTTTATTAATTAACCGCTGCCACCAACCAGTCTGTCTGGTATTTACTTCACTCAGTTCAGTCAAGGAGAATATTGGAACAAAACTGTTTTATTTGAAGTTTGGTACATAAGCATGTGGTTTCTGAATAAACAGTACTTTCTTGGTTGTGTTCTTGTTAACAACAGTGCCCAACGATTTCTCCCTCCCCTGTTCCTACTCCTTCCCTTGCCACCCTCCTTCCAGCCTCTCAATACCCACAACAAGCCCCCTGGGATAAAGACAAACGACAAGCCTAAAGACAAGCCCAAAAGACTAAAGACAAGACTAAAGAACAGACTAAGAACTCCCTTCCTTCCCCGGGAGGGGTTTATATAGCCCACATAACTCCGCCCCCTAAAGGTTCTTACTGGTTATTCCTTTTAACTCCTACTGTGCCAATCCTAAATTTGGGTGATCGCCACACCCACAAATAACCCAGAGATGCATTTTAAATAAAAGGACACATGTAAAAACACGCTGATTCCCGGACCTTCCGTGGGCCGGATTGAGAAGGCGATTGGGCCGCATCCGGACCCCGGGCCTTAGTTTGGGGACCCCTGCTTTCGCAGCAAAGTTCCAGGGAGACATGAGGGGGCTGAGATACAGCAAAGAAAGGCCAGAGAGGAGAAGTCATTAAGGCAGGCAGTGATCAGAACGTTGACTAAAATTTTGCGCCAAGAGCGGGAGGGTTATGTCTTTTCAATTCTGTAAGAGGAGAAGCAACCTGACTGGGTGACAGATTGAATATAGGAAGCAAATGAGAAAGGGGGTCAAATATGAAGCCAAGGTTGTGTGCTTGTTTAATATGGTGAATGGCGATGTTATAAATGAATACTGAAGAGGCTTGCTGAGAAAGAGAAGAGCACCAGCCTTGGACATAGTGAGCTTGAGGCAGTGTGAAACATCTGAGCGCAAATATCAGACAGGAAATTTAAAATGCAAAAATGGATGATGAGGATTATGGGGCACAGAGGTGTCGGGGCTAGTTCAGATGCAGGTCAGCACTCTAATGCAGAGACGAGCAGGAAGTTTAATTCTTTATTCATTCAAGAAAACAGCAGATAACGCAGAGAGGCCTCAAGGCCGGACCAGCTTCCATAGCACACTTGCCAGGAAGTTCCTGCTTCCTACTTTCTGCTAAGTCCCCTCCTCCTCCAGAGGTTGCCCACCTAGGCATAAACTATGGCGGGAGGGAGCCCTTGCTCATCGTTCTGCCACATGCATAGCTCTTCGTGTCCTTGGAGATAAGGGAAGCTGGGAGCCTAACAGCAGGACAGGCAAGAACCTAGGAAGCTTCATGTGTGGAGTCTGAACTGATTTCTGCTCTTGGGTCTTCTTGGGTTGCTTTTTCAGCAGACAACCATCCTATGCCCCATAGGACCCCCCCCCCAAATGTTGATGAGCATTGCCATTCAAATGTTGTCCGTGTGCCATGTCGTGTGATCACTTGCCCCCCCCCCCAATATTTTATTCAAGTTGGCACCCCAGCTCTGTCTTCAATGCCCCCCTAACCTTCCTCCTCTGAGGCTTCCCGATGAGGTTTGCCGGCTGGTCCCCCCCCCCCCGGTCATCCAGCCTGTCCCTGACAAGAGGTTACATTATTGTCATCATGATCACCTAGGATTCTCACCCATCCATAAGGTCTGGGCAGGGTTACGGCAATTCAAAAATACAGTATCAAAATTGTCAGGGACTGGGCAGAGGAGGACAGTATAGATTTATAAGAGGGGTTTGAGGGAGGTTGCAGCTCAGAGATACCGTAGATGAGGGGGAAAGTTGGGAAATCATGGCAGAGCTAGAGTAACACCCAGCTGCCACGTTGTCATTAGAAAGCATTCCAGGCCCTCCATCTCCCAGAATCCGGCGAGCCTTAAAAGTAGGAGAGCAAAGAGCTCAAAGACAGAGGGCACGAAGCAGCACCCCTAGAGGAGGTGATGATGATGACGAATGAGGAAGAGGGAGAGACGGGGGGGTGGAGATTCACTCAGGACACCATTATCCAAGAGGCTGGTTCTATAGCCTCTCTCTGTAAAGATTGAAATAAAAAAGGACAATATGAAACTTTTCTTTGTCTTTATACTTTTCTGGGCAACCAGCCGGGAGCTGCTGACAGCATCCTGACAGAAATCCATTTTTTAAAAATAGTCAAATGGGTTCTAATGTACAATGTCAAATGCTGGGGTAGAGAGGCGTTATCTTCAGTGTAAAGGTGATGTTGAAAGATGGGCTTGATGCAGACAACGCATAAGAGTTCCTTTGTCAGAAGACGGAAAGAGGTTGTGCTCTTGAGTACCCACATTTCTCATTATTGTGCCTTTTGCCTCCGATTCCTATCCCCTGCCCTTCTCTGCTACTTACCTGGTTAGGATGAAATCCATCCACGGGTTCTATAAGCTGCCAGGCCTCTCCTCCAGATTTCTGCCACATCTCAGCAACTGTAAATGAGATAATCACAGCAGATTATGCACGGCACGTATAAGCGCCACATTCACTCCACCCAGCATCGCAGGCAGTATTTTTAGCACATGAGTTGCGTACATGAAGATTATGATGATTTATGAAACGTTGTCAGAGCCAATACCGCATCCAATCCCCTTTCCTTCTAGGCGGCATTTAAGCCTTTCCAAGATATTTATGCAAGGTAAACTCTTGGAGCAGAAATGCTGGCAGAGGAACACACATTCAGTTCCAAGTAAGAATGAGGCTCACATGAGGCCAAGCAGGTACAAAATATCAAAACTTAAGTGTTCTGATTTAACACTTTCCGTCTACTATTCTTCAGTTGCCTCTTCCACAGAATCAAAATTCAAGGTCATTGCTTTCTGGAAACAAAGTGGACGGTTGTGGTTATACATGTGCTTGGATCTGAACCATTTTCATTACTGCATATGACTGGTCCAAACGGTCAAATGAGGTTCAGATATGCCAAAGGCCCCAAACTCTTCTTGGGAAATTATGCCTTAACCCGGGCAACCTTCTAAATCCCCCCTCTCTGTTCACACTTCAGAGCTGGGGGGGGGGGAGGACAGTTTTCTTGCATTGCCAATGGCCCTATATTGTTTCTTAATGGCCCTAGCAGCTGGTTTTGCATGGGCTAGCCCAGGAATTCCTCTGCAGCCTGTATAAAAGGTAAAGGACCCCTGACAGTTAAGTCCAGTCGCGGACGACTCTGGGGTTGCGGTGCTTATCTTGCTTTATTGGCCGAGGGAGCCGGCGTATAGCTTCCAGGTCATGTGGTAGCATGACTAAGCCGCTTCTGGTGAACCAGAGCAGCGCACGGAAACACCGTTTACCTTCCTGCTGGAGTGGTACCTATCTATCTACTTGCACTTTTGGGGCATGCTTTCGAACTGCTAGGTTGGCAGGAGCTGGGGCAGAGCAATGAGAGCTCACCCCATCGCAGGGATTTGAACCACCAAACCTTCTGAGCGGCAAGCCCTTGGCTCTGTGGTTTAGACCACAGCGCCACCCGTGTCCCCTTCAAATCCCAAATAATCAAAATCCTACCATTTATTAATTTCCAGGGGTTTTTTTGTGGGGGGGGAACCTATAACAATACTAATCTCTCATAAATTGACAGTTAGCATTATTTTCAGTCTGTTATGCCCCTACCCGAATACATCAGATTTCTTGCATGTGAACATATGTCACCCCACTCTGTGATCTAGATTTTAAAAAACACTTCCAGTGTTGGGAGTTTAAGAGGGTTAAACGAACTATGACAGAAGCTCAGTGTGTGCTCACACATATTTTTTTTTTTTTGCTCACTTTCCACTTTTTCAGGTCTTTAAGTGCTACTGTACAAGACTCTGTGAGCAGCAATGTTAAGAGGAAGGGATTTCTATAGCAGGAACCAACGGATCCAGCATGCCGCCTCCAGCTCTCTGAATAAACTATTATCTGTTTCAGTCCAATAAGCTTCATGGGGGACTTAAGAAACGGTCTAAAATTCTGGGTGAGGCCTAATCCACAGTGAAACCAGTGCCAGAGCTCTCAAACGCCAAAAATTAGGACTTCACCCAAAGCCGGAGGGGTGGGCGGAGAGACTGCAATAGCTGCTGAATATTTAATAATACTTTGAGATTCCGAAAAGGGGGTTGCACTAACTTTAGCAAAAAGAAAATGAAAAATAGGTCAATGAATAGAGCAGAGGGAGGCAAGAAGGGGAACTGACAAGGGATACATCTACTAAGAAGAAGCCTTTAATTGTAAACACGATTATGGGCCTGTGACAAACATTCCCTAAGGTTGTGTTGCATTTTCTTTCGTTTGCCAACGGGAAAAGGTAAACCCCATTGATTTCCCCGCCCAAACCTGACTCGATATATTCAGCACTTCGAAGTAATTTAGCTCATCAGCAATCAGATAATGACTCTCGTGAAACATTAAGAGGGTATTCAGAATGGTTTTGATTTAAGCGACGGATCCCTTAATAATTTATTGTAAGCAAAGAATAAGTAATTGCATAACTAAGTAAAAGGAATGTTTAGGAAGCAAAGTCTGTAAGCCTCTTGTGCCTGGATCCTGCGTGAAAGATCCACAAACTTTACAAAGATTACACATACTGTTTCCTTGCTCGGTTGGCACCCACATGAGTTGACTGGGAGCCAGGTGCACATTCACGTGGCCAGTGGTCTACTGATTTTGGCTGGACTAGCTGACCATCCAAAATCTGTATTCTCCACCAACGTGTTCCTTCCTCAATGGAAGAAGAGTTTGGATTTAATATCCCGCTTTTCACTACCCGAAGGAGTCTCAAAGCGGCTCACATTCTCCTTTCCCTTCCTCCCCCACAACAAACACTCTGTGAGGTGAGTGGGGCTGAGAGACTTCAGAGAAGTGTGACTAGCCCAAGGTCACCCAGCAGCTGCATGTGGAGGAGCGGAGACGCGAACCCGGTTCCCCAGATTACGAGTCTACCACTCTTAACCACTACACCACACTGGCTCTCAATGTCCCCCAATGGAGGGACAGATTCTTCTTTTCAGCATCACAATGAGCTCAGGGCCAGCCCACTCGTGAGACAAGGTGTGGTGACTGCCTCAGGCGGCAGGATCCACAGGGGCAGCAGGTGTCAATCTTTCTCTCCTTCCCCCTTCTTCCCTGGTGAGGAGGGGGGTGCCATTTTGGGATCTGCTCAAGGTGCCAAAATGTCCCTGGGAGAGCTTTCAGATCTAACACAAGGTCAGATCAGAATTCAGCCTCTGGACCAGCCGGGCTTCTGCCCACAGAAAAAGTCATCCAGGTCCCCCTCAATCCTTATAGTAGTCCCCGTGGGAAGCCTTCTCCCCATTACTGCTGCTGATGGGGGTGACTGCTGGAACTAGCAAGGGGAGAGGGGAAGTAGACTGTATGCAAGACCCTTCTAACCTCTGGATCCAGCAAATCTTAGAATGTAAGCCAAGCTAGCTTCCTGTGTTGAGGAGATAGCCTGGGTTATGTGCCATTATGGGAAGCAAAGCAAAGAGGAGATGGCAAATGTTTGGGGCCTGTCCCCCACCTCATGGTCAGTTAGAAGGATGAAGCCACAAAGTTGAAAGTCGCAGTGATGTGAGCTAGTAGCAAAGCAGCAAGCTCGAGAGCGTTTGATTTCTGTTTGAATCCAAGGCTGTGGCTGTGGGAGAAGCAAGGCGCTCCTGGGGTGTGGATGCCGCGAGCCTCTCCATCGCAGGCTCAGGTTGTATATATATGTAAATAAAGGCACCACAGTCTCTGCTGTCCCTCATTCCCGAAGGAAACGCAAACCCGGGGTAAGCGCCTGCAACCCCCGGAATCTCGCACTGCTCAGAGATTGGGGTGGTGTCTTGCTGGACACTTGCTGAGGTCCACCCCCTGACTGTCACCTCCTAGAGCCCTGTGGCCCTGCTTGCCTCCCTTTTCTGTCACTGCTTGCACATCGGTCCTCTCTGAGCATGCAGGAGAGAGGAGGCAGGGCAACATCCTCCAGCTACCTTGTTTTCTGGGAAACCCAGCCAGATGGACAGGGTATAAATAAAAAATATTATTATTATTATTATTATTATTATTATTATTATTGGTAGTTATCAATCCTGGGCAAGTGAATGGAGTGCAGCAACAGCAGGTTGTCCCATTCAAGGATTGGGGGCCTACTGATGCCACCTTTCCCAAGTCCCACCCCCCACCCCCAGTACCCAAACCCAGAGACGTCCTTAGGGAAACGAACAATTGGAATTGGAATTTGTCTTTTGGACTGGTAGGCATCACCCCTCCCTTCCAGTGATATGTATCGAGTGGTTCTTTATTCAGCTTACCTTCCTTCAGTGGGTAATCCATGTAGAAAACGTCAAAATTGGCGTATTTCTCAGATTTCGCCATCTCCTTCAGGACACTGGAAAGCTGTAAGGCTCTCTGTGGGGTGCCAGGGTGGGATGGGGTGTGGGAATCCAGAAGAAATATATGTGTGAATTGTTTTATTGTTATGCGAACTCTTAGAGTGGTACATGCTCTAGTTATCTCCCGCTTGGACTACTGCAATGCGCTCTACGTGGGGCTACCTTTGAAGGTGACCCGGAAACTACAACTAATCCAGAATGCGGCAGTTAGAGTGGTGACTGGGAGTGGCCGCCGGGACCACATAACACCGGTCCTGAGAGATCTACATTGGCTCCCAGTACGTTTCCGAGCACAATTCCAAGTGTTGGTGCTGACCTTTAAAGCCCTAAACGGCCTCAATCCTATATACCTGAAGGAGCGTCTCCACCCCCATCGTTCAGCCCAGACACTGAGGTCCAGCACCGAGGGCCTTCTGGCAGTTCCCTCATTGCAAGAAGCAAAGCTATAGGGAACCAGGCAGAGGGCCTTCTCAGTAGTGGCGCCCGCCCTGTGGAACGCCCTCCCATCAGAGGTCAAAGAGATAAACAACTACCTGACATTCAGAAAATACCTGAAGGCAGCCCTGTTTAGGGAAGTTTTTAATCTGTGATATTTTAATGTATTTTAATATTTGTTGGAAGCCGCCCAGAGTAGCTGGGGAGACCCAGCCAGATGGGCGGGGTACAAATAATAAATTATTATTATTATTATTATTATTATTATTATTATTATTATTATTATTATTATTATTATTATTATTATTATCCATCTCTGCCTTCCAAGAGTTCAGAGCACCTTACAGTAATATGCACAATAAAACAACATGCAAGCTTTGTGCTGGCACACCGCTTTCAGCTTCTGTGCACAAAAATAAGTGTGAAATTACGGTAAATCTGCCACTTAACATCCAAGTCACAGAGTCGCCGCCCCGCTCTTTGTTTGTACAAACAGCTGACCTTGCTTACAACCTTGACCAATATGTTATTAAGATATTGGTGCACAGTATATAGAGCAACCTGCTTCTTGGGAGAAAAGCAATGACAAACCTAGACAGCATCTTAAAAAGCAAAGACATCACCTTGCCGACAAAGGTCCGTATAGTTAAAGCTATGGTTTTCCCAGTAGTAATGTACGGAAGTGAGAGCTGGACCATAAAGAAGGCTGATCGCCGAAGAATTGATGCTTTTGAATTATGGTGCTGGAGGAGACTCTTGAGAGTCCCATGGACTGCAAGAAGATCAAACCTATCCATCCTTAAAGAAATCAGCCTTGAGTGCTCACTAGAAGGACAGATCCTGAAGTTGAGGCTCCAGTACTTTGGCCACCTCATGAGAAGAGAAGACTCCCTAGAAAAGACCCTGATGTTGGGAAAGATGGAGGGCACAAGGAGAAGGGGACGGCAGAGGATGAGATGGTTGGACAGTGTTCTCAAAGCTACTGACATGAGTTTGGCCAAACTGCGAGAGGCAGTGAAGGATAGGCGTGCCTGGCGTGCTCTGGTCCATGGGGTCATGAAGAGTCGGACACGACTGAACAACAACAACATATAGAGCAACATTCCCCTGCAAGGACCTGAGCTTCACAACCGGTTATGCATTCAATGCCAGCCTAAGCCATTTCCAGTCGGTAGAAAGACAATTCCCTCTTGGAGCTGCTGTAGGCAAAACTGCTTGAGCGAAAAGGTCCCTCAAGTGCCACTTTTTGTTAAATTCATTTATAACTGATTCAGATATCCAAGACAGAGCACACTACAGTTCCTCCTTGAGTCTAACTGAGCTGCTTCAGACGTCATGTGGAGGGAGAGTGCCTGCTTGGCCCCTCCACGCCAAGACTCCCTTGCATGTAGAAAGCTAGCACAACAGAGAAAATATTACGCTAGAAGCACTTGATACATTACGCAGACTGCTTTCAAAAATGTTCATTCTTAGGCAAGGCAGTCCCATAAAAAGTCTATTAGCTTGCACCCAACCTTGAAGATTTAAGTGAGATGCTACTCTGGGAAAGAACAAGAACTGGCAGGCAATTTTGCTGGCATTTGAACCCCATGTACATTAAGCAGATTGTTCAAATATATAAGAAACTGAATCTGATCTGAGCATCTTGAATTGAAGCAGAGCAAAAGAAGCCCTTGCTGATATTAGGAGTCCAGATTTCTTCACTAAAACAGTGATATAAAATATCCTGTCCGTTAAAACTTTATTTCCTTCTTACAGCAGAAGTCCAAACACCATCTTTAAAAATAGAATATCTGAATATATTTTAAAATTACTTTTATATTAAACATACCTCTGAGGTCAGGTTCCTAAGAGTGGCATTTGCAGACATCCAGCCAACGCATGGAGAAGACTGTGTGAATGTGGAAAGATTTAAATATTTGTGTGTGTAAAATAATAATAATAATAATAATAATAATAATAATAATAATAATAATTTATTTATACCCCACCCATCTGGATGGACTTCCCTAGCCACTCTGGGCGGCTTCCAACAAAATATTAAAATACAATAATTCATCAAACATTAAAAGCTTCCCTAAACAGGGCTGGCTTCAGATGTCTTCTAAAAGTTTGGTAGTTGTTGTTCTCTTTGACATCTGGTGGGAGGGCATTCTGCAGGTCAGGTGCCACTACCAAGAAGGCCCTTCCTCTGAAGATCACAGGGTAGTTGTTTTTTTATTATTATTATTATTATTATTATTATTATTATTATTATTATTATTATTATTATTATTACTACTACTACTACTACTACTACTACTACTACTACACACACAAATACATAGCAACAATAAAAAGAATAGCCCCACACAGACAAATAGTTTAAAATACCATAGATTGTTTAATTAATTATAGGGAGAAGAGGAAAGTTTTTGCCTTGCACCTAAAGATATGTAATAAAGGCACCAGGAGACAGAGGAAAAACCTCCATTAACTGGAAGGCTGGAGATGCTATAAAAAACATGGCATGTATTTTTTAAAACAAAGTGTTACGGTTTCAGACCTAGGCAGGGAACACAGAGTGAAGGAGATAATTCAGATTAACAACTGAAATTCAGAAAACTGATGTTCTTAATAGATGTGGATTCAATTGTTCGTAATCTCTGGCATGCTTGAAGAACTTTACATCTGTTTGGAGCACTAAAACTCAGGGATGGCCTACAAGAACTTGGGTGAGATCCCCCTTCTTCTCCCCCAGTTAAGTTTGGATCCTGTCATCACTCCAGGACTTCACCTCTTCAATTTGCCCTTGGGGCTTGTTGATCCCAACAGACTTGCTTTTGCCCTGGGCAACACTTTGGTAAGAAACAGCAAGGTATTGGGACTAGCAAGGGAATCCAACACTAATCTCCTTCCATTTGCTTCTTCTTCAAAGTTCCACCTTGTGATAAGGCCAGCCCTGTCTAAAAGCCTAGAGATTAGCTCATAGTCTATGCTTGCTACATACAGTTACATGCCTAATTACTTTACGCCAGGGGTCAGCAAACTTTTTCAGCCGTGGGCCAGTCCACCGTCCCTCAGACCATGTGGCAGACCAGACTATATTTTGCAAAAAAATAATGAACGAATTCCTATGCCCCACAAATAACCCAGAGATGCATTTTAAATAAAAGCACACATTCTACTTATGTAAAAACATGCTGAATCCGCAGGCCAGATTGAGAAGGCGATTGGACCGCATCCGGCCCTTAGGTTGCCGACCCCTGCTTTACGCTCTCCCTAAAGGAAGGTTCGTTTACGAACCTCATGAACTTCCACCACAACTAGGTGTCAAACCAACAGAATGCATCACCTTTCATACTCAGCTTTTTTCAGCCCAAGATGTAATTGCATTGGACATTGAGGCAACTTACCTGTAGACAGCTGAGAAACGAGTAAAAATGTTCGTATGTGACATCTTTGTTCAACTGGCCTGGAAGACAGAAATATTTTCAAAACTGACCACGTGAAAACCTATGTCCCTTGCTGGAAACGCATTAGAAATCTGCCTGGCGAGAGCATTTGAGCGAACGTGTTTGGTCTTAACTCAGGGAGAGGAAGCTCACTTCTGACCTTTGCATGTTGAGCGTGAAAATCTCAAGAGATTCTCATTGTGTTCAGTGCAGTTGGGAGACTTCCAATATCAACACACAAAGGTCAGAAGTGGAGTTGTGGGAGAAGGGAACATTGAGGGTTGCTATGCACCCCCCGCCCCAAGTCTAAAATGCATCTACCTAAAAGCATGAAAAAGGCTAAGAATTTTACTGTTTGTGCTCAGGAACCCAAGTACATAGAATAGGCAGCCAGCGGTCGGACGCTCTCCCTCCTTTGAAATTTCCTGCCACTATCACTATATTCATTAGTGTACAGTGGCTATTTTGATAGCTGGCATATGTACATGGTAATCCTCATGAAGATTTGGCACAGGCAACGGTGACAAAATTAGGTATAAGGCACTTAATAGCAGTTTGTCTCATTACTGGATCTGTAATCGGCAGCAACTCTATTCAGGCATCTTTAGTTTTAGCTAAAAGCGATGCACAAAGCCTAGTGTTTGTTTGGTTTACCTTCCAGCTTTTCTCCGATGTTTTGGGATAAGTTAAGGGACGTGGGTGGCGCTGTGGGTTAACCCACAGAGCCTAGGGCTTGCTGATCAGAAGGTCAGCGGTTCAAATCCCTGCGACGGGGTGAGCTCCTGTTGCTTGGTCCCAGCTCCTGCCCACCTAGCAGTTCGAAAGCACATCAAAGTGCAACTGATAAATAGGTACCGCTCCGGCGGGAAGGTAAACAACGTTTCTGTGTGCTGCTCTGGTTCGCCAGAAGCGGCTTAAGCCATGCTGGCCACATGACCTGGAAGCTGTACGCCGGCTCCCTCAGCCAATAAAGTGAGATGTGCACCGCAACCCCAGAGTCGTCCACAACTGGACGTAATAGTCAGGAGTCCCTTTACCTTTACCTTTAAGGTTCATAAGGCCTTTTATGCTCTCCACAACTTTGTGAAGCAAAGCTGAGCAGTATGATTTGCCCAAGTTTGCTCAGACACCTGCACAGCTATGTAAGGATTCAAAATGAGCTCTCTTTGGCCCCATTCATATATATCCTTTGTAACTGCTGCCGCAAATAAACTCCCTCAGGCTGATTCACACAACGTATTCGCAATACACTATATAGCAGGCATAGGCAAACTCGGCCCTCCAGATGTTTTGGGACTACAACTCCCATGATCCCTAGCTAGCAGGACCAGTGGTCAGGGATGATGGGAACTGTAGTCTCAAAACACCTGGAGGGCCGAGTTTGCCTACGCCTGCTATATAGCCTACCATATGCTTTATTGCTGCCCCTTCACATCTGTGTCTCGAGTCACATTACACACACACACACACACACACACACACACACCTTTTCCACCTCTATTCTCAGCCAATTAAGTTAACAAGAGATCAGAGTCACATAATATTCAGTTCAAACCCCAGGTCTGAGTGAATGATGCTTTACCCATTAACAAGCCTTTCATTCTCCAAAACCAATCTAGCTTTTTCACATCAAGGAGGAAGATTAAAGATGACTGTGTGCATTCATGGCTTTCATTTTTTTTTATACCTCTCGCAGGTTGGCTTTAAAGGTGGAAATAATGCATTCTGTCACAGAAAGAAACATATACTCCTTCTGTCCAGGTGACCTAAATTCAAGTATTGTTAAACTCACATTAGGCTTCCCATAACATGCTCTATATTAAGAAATGTTTGCATTTGATCATTTGTCTCATAGTTTTTTCTCGTTCTCGGATCAAGACAATGAATTACAGTATCTTAAGCTGAACTCCTATATGCTCTTAGAAGGGAATAAGTCCCACTGAATTCAGGGCACCCAGTTGGAAGCGCTAAAACCTGTCAGGCAGGCAGTCTGCCTTTGACACAATTGGGAAGAGAAACATGGAGTTCAGACAGTGTGTAAAACATTTAAAGTTTAGAAAGAAATGATACAAAAGAGCAGGGAGATTTATTTATTTTTTGCCAAAGGCGGCACTGGTGGAATTTTCAGCTATGACCACAAAAAATGTAATCACCAAAGCCCAAACCAAGTTCTCCTTTATATATCTTAACTACAGTATACCCACTATCTAGTACAAAGCTGGACAATGTGCTTTCACTGAAAGGAGGAGCAGCACCTCAAATTTGACAACTTGCACAAATCTGAGGGTCCCAGAAGAGCCACGTGGTGAATGAACTGGCACTCAGAATCCCGGCGCTGCCATTTCACAGCACCTCCGCACACTGCCGTAGCAAGCCCAGATGGTACCCAGTGCAGGACCCAGGGCAGTGCCTGTGCGACACCCTGTATGGACTGCGCATGTGCACTCCATACAGAATGCTGCACATGCTCAGTCTGTACGGGATGCCGCTTGCACACGGCAGCCGTATGGGATGCCGCTCATGCACGGCAACCATACAGGCTGCCATGTGAGTGGCATCCTGTACGGACGGCACGAGAGAGTGGCAGCCTGTACGGATGCCGCGCAAGCACGTGCTCTCAGCCGCTCTACAGTTGGGGGGAGGCAGGGGCCATCTTGTCACCCCTCCCAGAGTAGAACCTGGGGCAACCCGCCCCCTCCGCCCCTCCCTTCCCACGCCCCTGCCTCTGCAGCATCACCACTCTAAGAAAGAAAGTTGGCGTACTTACCAAGAGGATAGAATCTATTGTGCAAGTTATCCCACAGAAAGTGACCGTCTACCAAACCGGTTAAAAGCACGTGGCTCCCATTGGGAAGGATGCCATTTAGATATTGTAGAGCCCGCATAACATTGGCGCGCATCTGCTGGGGCCGTGTCATGTGTTTGACAGTGTCAGGATACCTAAGAAAGAAAAAGACCACACGGTGCTTAGCAAGGAACAGCAAGAGCAAAACGGCTAAATGGTCTCCTGTTTGGCTACGTTTTGGGTGATCTGTTTGGATGCGTTAGTGGAGGGGTTAAGCTTGAGCTAGATCAGTTTCCACGACTTGTGAGTCAGCTGCTTGGTCCTCCCCATTCTTGCTGTTCTCCAGGCAGTTGTCAAGACTACGAGGGTTACTGAACCCCAGCGGCTGCCATAAGCGGCTGGCAAGCTTTGAGAAACGATGGATCATCAAGCTGTGCAAGGCTGGGACTAGATGGTTAATTGGGGCCACCCTGACCCCGTGATTCCATGCAGAATTTCAAGAGTTTAGTGCCGGATGTGCCTCATGTGTCCCAACAAAGCTGGGATGTATCCTTGTTAAGAAGCAATGGTTCTGAAAGATTAAAAGTTAAATATTGACATGTGTCTCCATCTGTAGATGCAACACTGTCCCACTGCGGTTAGCAGAAGCTCTTAGAAGATCAAGCATTTTCAGAACTGGGGAGCTTGGGCAGAGAAGCCTCTATCACGGCTGATTTACCATTAAGGGAGTTTAATCTTTTTTTCTGTTATTTCTTTCAGTTGTCCCTCATTTCAAAGCACAGATTGCCTCTGGCCCCAATCAGTCAGCTCTTGTTTCCTTCTTGTTATCATGCCTTTATGTCACAGATAAAATACAGCAATGGGAAAAGAAAGCTGCAGAGATGATCAGTTAGTGGAAAAACAGCAAATCTAACAATTTTGCTTGCTTCCCTGCTCCTTTAGGAAAAACCCCAGAACCCCACTGTGCATTCATTTTGTTCCATGTTTCTTCTTCTTCTTTTTTTTTATTTCGCTGTCCTACATTTGTGCCTTGGTAGGCTGTGAGATATGTACCATCTGTCTATATTTTTGTACATCCTCCTCATTTGGACATCAAAAATTGGGTTCTGCTGGGAAAGCACATGATTCGCCAATTTCATTATCTCTGCCACTTACAAATGCCTGTATTTCTCAATCTCTCACTTGCCACCTTGGCATGAAATATTGGCAGTTAGCTGTGCTTTGGCTGAGGTGTGATTCTGCAGTGCTGGAGATACAGCACTTACTTCAGCTAGAAACAGGCCTGAATTAGAGCAGGATAGGGACGCGGGTGGCGCTGTGGGTTAAACCACAGAGCCTAGGGCTTGCTGATCAGAAGGTCGGTGGTTCGAATCCCCGCGATGGGGTGAGCTCCCGTTGTTCGGTCCCTGCTCCTGCCCACCTAGCAGTTCGAAAACACGTCAAAGTGCAAGTAGATAAATAGGTACCGCTCCGGCGGGAAGGTATAAGGCGTTTCTGTGCGCTGCTCTGGTTCGCCAGAAGCGGCTTTGTCATGCTGGCCACGACTTGGAAGCTGTACGCCGGCTCGCCATTAATGCGAGATGAGCGCCACAACCCCAGAGTCGGACAGGGGTCCCTTTACCTTTACCTTTAGGGATGCATTATTCCAATCAAAATGGCTCTAAATACCACTTTAATAGGATAGTGAAATAGTGTCACTTGTTAATTAAAACAACCGCCATTTTTAAAGGAAAAAACCAGCAACCCAGTATCTGTTATGAATGCTTCTGTTTCACTTTATCTCCATATTAATTCCTGGACGATGAATGTATAGTTTGATATCCCAAAAAATACATCTCTGTTTTGTGAGTTGGCAAAGATTTTGATGGCGCTAAAGCCAAGGGTGAGTTTAGGGGAAAGTGCTGTACACATTCTAGTGGACTTTTACAGATCCAATATTCCATTGCGTGCCTCTTCCCCCTCTTTCCCCAGTACTATCTCCCCAACAGATTCATCCCAGTGCCTTTTTAAAGGAAGTTATCACCGTGAAAAGTAACAGGAACCAGCCAACAGCTTCCCTTGAGACCACAGCTAGACTTGAACAAGGGCAAACATTGATGTTTCATTCTTCTGCAGAATAAGATGCATTCTCTTTCTGATACAAAGGTCTGGGGTTCTTGTGGAACTCGTGCAGTTTCAAAACTTAGGCACTAACAGCATAATGTACTAAAACCATCCAAATGGAAGTAAGAAAGAAAAAAAAAACCCAGAAAGACAAAGCAAGAAAGAAATGATGGCACAACTTGCTGGAGTAACATTTGTGAGATATTGCAGGGAGAGGGGTAAGGTAGGCACTTGTGTCTGAAAAGAAAAACTCCTCTTGTCACATTAATAGTGCAAATGGACAATATGGTACCAACACAGGCCATTTATTTAAATGTCAATATTCCCAAGTGAGGGTGAAAGAAAAGCAACAGGATTAGATACTCCATCCTAAATTTTGTATAGTGAACTGAGGAGCTTGGTATTTCATATTATTTTTCCTTCATTTATTTCCATTCACGATACACCGCAGCTCAGCCAATGCCAAGCATTACTGACTAGTTATTTAGATTCACAATATTGAGCTTTTGGCATAGTTTCAAACCACTGCACGATGTAAATCTTCTATTATGGTAACTAATACCTCAGTATTATTATTATTATTATTATTATTATTATTATTATTATTATTATTATTAAACTGCTTCTACTTGCAGGCTGCCTGTCATTTATATGACCAAGCAATCTCATAGTTGGCACATTCCCACTAAATATGAGTTTATTTGGCAACATTCATGAATATTTGGTGTATCTGGATACAAATATTAAGCTTGTATTCCACTATAGAATATATTTTACGCCACTCATTATTTCTAAAGCTTTCTATGATTATTACAATTATTATTTTATTATCTTGTAGCCTTATTATTTCTGTTTACGACTGTCTTTAGTACTACCTTAGTTTGATGTTTTGTTCGTTAGAGTAATTTTTCCAACAAAAAGTAGTAGCAGTATTTCAGCAGAACAGAATTAATGAAATGGCATAGCCAGGGAACATCCTGCAAAAATAGTCATAAACTATCCCTCCCCATCTCTCCACCTGTCTCTCTCTCTCTCTCTGCAGAAGTAAACAATTTAGTTATAAAAGCAGTAGAATGCATACATGCATGAACAATTTAAATATACCAGAATGTACACATGAGCACTTGTGCGTCCCCACACCAGCAAGATCCAGGTAATTCTATCAAGGATGTTACACAAATGATAATTAAAACATACCCTGCATATATTGGTTTTTACACCTGTTTAACTATCATGCTTTTTACATGTAGTGGTACCTTGGTTTACGAACTTAATCCATTCCGGAAGTCCGTTCTTAAACCAAAGCATTCTTAAACCAAGGCGTGCTTTCCCAAAGCAGCAGGGAACTCAATTTACAAATGGAACACACTCAACAGGAAGCAAAACATGTTCTGCTTCCAAGGCAAAGTTCACAAACCAAAACACCTACTTCCGGGTTTGCAGCGTTCTTAATCCAAGTTGTTCATAAACTAAGCTGTTCTTAAACCAAGGTACCACTGTAGGCCTACATTCCCCCCTCCCCCAAGAAGCCTCAATATTCTTGTTTAGAGAACTATAGTTTCCGGAGTTCTCTGGAAAGGGGGAATGACTATTAAATTAGTTTAAGTGTAATGGAGATATAACCAATGTCACATTTTTCTTAAAACCTTACCCATTGCAGACGTCATTTCCAATCATTGAAAAGATAACAATTGCTGGCTTGTCAAACTGTTGACTCCTTGCCAAGCTGGAAATAAAAGATAAACGAAAACTCAATCTTAAAATTCTACCCACAGCATGAACAATCCACAGCATGAGCAATTCTCTCTGGGTTGTATCTAACTCAGAGCCAATCCAATGAAATCAATGGACATGTCTAACTTAGGTCCACTGATTTAAGTAGGTCTACACTGAGTATGGGGATCCAGGTGGCGCTGTGGGTTAAACCACAGAGTCTAGGGCTTGCTGATTTGATGGTCGGCGGTTCAAATCCCCGCAATGACAGGGTGAGCTCCCATTGCTCAGTCCCAGCTCCTGCCCACCTAGCAGTTCGAAAGCACGTCAAAGTGCAAGTAGATAAATAGGGACCGCTCCGGCAGGAAGGTAAATGGTGTTTCCGTGCGCTCCTCTGGTTCACCAGAAGCGGTTTAGTCATGCTGGCCACATGACCCGGAAGCAGTCAGCGGACAAACGACGGCTCCCTTGGCCTATAGAGCGAGATGAGCGCCGCAACCCCAGAGTTGGACACGACTGGACCTAATGGTCAGGGGTCCCTTTACCTTTACCTTGCTCTGAGTATGACTTAGATATAACCCTCTCTTTCCCTCTATAACATAAAGTACATCCCTATTATACATAACTTACTAATACAATATAATTTTATAGGGGTTTACAGCAAGTAAGGTAAAGGTAAAGGGACCCCTGACCACTAGGTCCAGTTGCGAACAACTCTGGGGTTGCGGTGCTCATCTTGCTTTACTGGCCGAGGGAGCCGGCGTACAGCTCAAGGGTCATGTGGCCAGCATGACTAAGCTGCTTCTGGCGAACCAGAGCAGTGCACGGAAACACCATTTACCTTCCCGCCGGAGCGGTACCTATTTATCTACTTGCACTTTTACGTGCTTTTGAACTGCTAGGTGGGCAGGTGCTGGGACCGAATAACGGGAGCTCACCCCGTCACGGGGATTCAAGCCGCCGACCTTCTGATCGGCAAGCCCTAGGCTCTGTGGTTTAGACCACAGCGCCACCCGCATCCCTACCTTACAGCAAGTAGATGAGGCTTTAAGATTAGGGTGCTCATCAATATAATCAATGACAACTGGTGATGACAATGAGAATAATAGAATCAAAGAATTGTAGAGTTGGAAGGGATCCTGAGGGTTTTCTAGTCCAACCCCCTGCAAGGCAGTTATCTTGTCCACAGCCATCCCTGGGTGTCCTTGAACCACCAACCTTCCGGTTAACAGCCAGATGCACTCACCCATTGTGCCATGGGAGGGACACTTAAGTTTTTCTTTAACATAGCAGCTTCTCATAGTAAGCAGTTACTTACTATGTGCATGTTTACTATGACATATACTATGACATATACACAGCTTTCTTAATAGGGACCTGGGAAGGTCACACCACCAGTTATAGAAACCTATTCCTAGGGGCCAAGGGGTCTTTGTCCCCCAATAAAATATTTTCAGGGCCCAGCGCTGTCCAAAGTTGACAGGCATTGTCATTTAAATGTGTGCATCGTGTTGTTGTTGTTGTTATTATTATTATTATTATTATTATTATTAATTTATACCCTGACCTCCCCGGCCAAGACCGGGCTCAGGGCGGCTAACACTGAATATAAATACAGTAAAAACATTAAAAACAAACAAACAAAAACAGTTGATTAAAATATAAGTTAGAATACAGTTTAAAATGCAGCCTCGTTTTAGTGGCAGCCCATAGATCAAAGCCATAAGGGGGGGAAACATCAAAATTCACTGGAGCCAACTATCCATGCTGGTTCTACACGGACCCGCAAAAAGAGCTGAGGGAAAATTTATATACAAATCCCATATAAGGGGTTCCATCAAAAAAATAAAAATAAAATAAAAAGGGGGGGGGGGTTAGACTGAGTCCAGCCCAAAGGCCAGGCGGAACAGCTCCGTCTTACAGGCCCTGCGGAAAGATGTCTAATCCCGCAGGGCCCTGATCTCCTGTGGTAGGGTGTTGCACCAGGCTGGGGCCAGAGCTGGAAAGGCCCTGGCCCTGGTTGACACCAATCTAACCTCCTTGGGGCTTGGGACTTCCAAAGTGTTGTTATTTATGGACCTTAAGGTCATCCGCAGGGCATACCAGTAGGTACGAGGGTCCTAGGCCGCATAGGGCTTTAAAGGTCAAAACCAGCCCCTTAAACCTGACCCTGTACTCCACCGGGAGCCAGTGCAGTCATGTGATCAATTATGTGGCGCAAGGCTTACCTGCCCCCCCCCCATATTTTATTCATCTAATTCAGTATTGTCAACTGTGATAGCAGTGGTACTCCAATTGATTCAGGTAGCAGCTTTTCCCAGACTAACCTGGAGATGCCAGGGAATAATAATAATAATAATAATAATAATAATAATAATAATAATAATAATAATATATTTATTTATACGCCGCCCATCTGGCTGGGTTTCCCCAGCCACTCTGGGCGGCTTGAATGTTGCTCCTTCTGCAGGCAAAGCAGTTGCTCAACCACTGAGCTATAGCCCTTCCCCAAATAGATTTAGGCAAAGGAAGTACCGGTAACTCTCAAGCTACTTCAGAGCTGAAAACCACTGGTTTGGATGGCTTTAACATATTAGATGTTAAAACGTTAAATATGAAAAGGATTTGACAAATTCATGGAGGATACATCGAGCAACAACTATTGTCATGTTAGCCAAATGGAATCTCAGCCTCTGAATGTTTGCATAGCGCATTTGGACTTTCAAGTAGCAAAGTGATGGTGGCGTAGCTGGGGCGTTGCATTGTCCTGCAGCGAGCTATTTAAACTATGGATCAAATAGTTCAAATCCCCCATTAACTATTTACCTCTTTACAAGCTCTAGGACGTTGTTCGAAGAGCCGCCTAGATGGTCAAAGGCAATGAATGAAAGAGAGTTTAACACGGCTGAAGTAACAAGAAGAAGAAGAGTTTGGATTTGATATCCCGCTTTTCACTACCCGAAGGAGTCTCAAAGCGGCTAACATTCTCCTTTCCCTTCCTCCCCCACAACAAACACTCTGTGAGGTGAGTGGGCTGAGAGACTTCAAAGAAGTGCGACTAGCCCAAGGTCACCCAGCAGCCGCATGTGGAGGAGCGGGGAAGCGAACCCGGTTCCCCAGATTATGAGTCTACCGCTCTTAACCACTACACCACACTGGCTCTCAAGACTTGTAACAGGCATGAAACATCCGATGAAATAAGGTCCCCTTGAAATTGGCAAGATTTGAGTGAATAGCGATTAACTTGGGGGGGGGGTCTAGCTGGAAAGCTGGACCTACTATTTCCCAATTAAGTTGGCTTACTTCCCATAACCCACTAGGGTTCTCAGGCAGCAACCCAGATATCACCCATCTCTTGCCAGCGGTTGTGCAGCAAACCCAAAGCACTGCTGACTATGGCAGCCAGGAAAGGCAGATGAAAGGACCTGAGGGAAGCAGTTGAGAGAAACTATGGTGCCTCAGTTCACAGTAAACTGAATATACAGGGTAGAATCTACCCCTTTCCATTACAATCTGTATCACAATGACCGTAATAAACAGTCTCTGATTATGAGCTTTTGAAAACAAAAGCCCCAAGTTGTCCATCACCTATTCTCAAGGCACATTTTTGCATCTGCAAATGTATTCTGCAACCTGCAGCCAATTATTTTGCTGAAAAGCCATGGCAAACATGATTAAAACCAAGTATTTAGGGGGTTGCCCTAGAAGGCCTCGAACATTTGCAACCTGTAGGAAGTCAGTCATGGATGAATGCCAGACTGACAGAAGCGTGGCAGGGGATGAGAAAAGATACAGTTAGACTTGTATGCTAGAACAGTCTGGCTGTGAACTGGCCTTATCTTACTGGCTGTGAACTGGCCTTAGCTTACTGTTTGCTCCCCCAAACCATAAAAGGTGGTGTAACAATTCAAAGTTGCAAAGAAGCTCCAGGTTTCCCTAAGTGCATCTAGGTGAACTAGGATTCCCCAAGGCAGCCGAGATAAAGATAACATTTTCCTGCTTCCAATGGCACTCAATGGCTACCGTGAAATATCTGCCTTCCTAATGTTCAATAGGCCAGAACATTCATTAACGGTTACATTATTCGGATCCAAGACAAAACACATCATCGCAGAATGTGACAAAAGTACAGGTGAGAAACCTTATCATGAGACGCGGGGAAATGAGTTCAGGAAGAGGCTTCCCATCAATCACAGATGCTAGGAACACATGAACAGCTGGAGGCACCCTGTCCCCGAGTACCCTGGAATAAGCTGAAAATAATCAGGGGGAGGACAGGCTTTCTATCAGTGAGGACTAGCTGATCATTCTTGGAGCTTATATGTGGTTATTTGCAGCTCAAGCCATATGTATCCAGGGTACAGAGTTTTCAATAAGCAGAAGGCTGCCTGTCTGAGGCGTTATACCTTGTTTCCTGAACTGTCAAGCGGCATGAATTAATTACAGGAAAAAATCTGTCCCAGTCAGTGCATCTATATTTGGAAGAATGAGAAGAAAATGCACCCGCTTTATGTTGCTGAAGAGGATGCTGGTGTGTCCAGCAAACTTCATGTTTTAATATGAGTACCAGTGTCTGTTACCACTATGTCCAGTGATATGTTTGAATGCTGATTCTCGGCAATATGTTGTTGTTGTTTTTAATCCTTACTCCTACGTATTTGTGTGCTTGCTAATAGTTAGCCAGCCAGCCAGCCAGCCATAGGAATATAGGATACCTTCTTAGATTGAGTCAGACCAGTGATTCAGTCTAGCTCAGTATTGTCTTTACTGAGTTGCAGTGACTCTTCCAAGGTTTCAGACAGAGGTCTTTCCCAGCCCTACCTGGAGATGACAAGAATTAAACCCGGGGCCTTAGCCTTCTGCATGCAGCGCTCTATGTGCCTTCCCTAGAAACAGGAATGACGAGGTTTGTATATTGCTCAATCTGCATTCAAAATGGTCCCCTTCCCCCCCCCCCCGCCTTGCTGTTCAACAGCTTCTACTTATGGTGAAGGAATGTGCACCGGTGCGAGCGAAGAGCGAAACAAGGTACCATTTTTGGAGATGTTCTGGTAATCTCTATGGTTGCAGCGGTTTCTTTTTTGTAAATATAGGTACAGCGACTCTGTCCAGCCTCTGAAACAAAGTTGACAGAACTCTGGTTTAGTGAATGCATGGCATGCTAATAAAACAACGGGTCAAGAATTGTAAAGGTACAGTACAGAGGACTTTCAGGTCACCTAGCTCAAGACTTATTTGGGGAGAGGAGCTTTTATGACTAAATGGTCTTGATAGAACATCCCTATTTTAGCCTCATGGAAACCCTGTGAAATGGGTTAGATGGCATGATAATGACTTGTCCAGTGGCCAATCCATGAGCTTCAGAGCTGAGCTGAAATGCCTGGATCGATCGCATGTTAATGTCCCTTTAAGAGGGGGAGTTACTTTTTCTTACCAAAGTCAGGGTGGGGATCAAGTTTTGGGAGATTGCTCTGATCAGTCTACACTGGGAAGCAAGGCAACCAAAGATCATATTCGGTGTTGCAGTACTTCCATAACATCTCCTGCCGAGGACAAATCCCCCAGTCAGGACTATCAGCACACAAAAAAAGGCACAAGGCCTTTGACCTGCGTGTTATTTACTGGGGTGATGGCTCATTCATTCCAAATGTGTGTCTGGCTCCAAAATAACTAGATGGGATCTCCCTGAAAAGATCTGTTGTTGATTATATTGCGGGCTCCTAACCCAAAGGCCTTTAACGCTGCTGAGATATTGCATTGCACTTGCGCAATGAACTGAAAGCCAAGTTTCAGTTGTGGTTCCACATTGCATATACCAAGTGCTTTATTTTCATTGCAATCTCACCCACTCTCCATCTGCATGGCAAAGGGCATAACGCTGCACCGTATTTCTCAATGTTAGAACCACAAGTTATTTACACCTACAACTTACAATCAAGGATGCCGTGTTTGTACATTTAACGTTTCTGGAAACTTCTTGGAGCAACTTCATGATTCCATTGTTATTCAAGGCTTACAAAGGGATGTTTGGAGGAGAAGGATGCTATTCGCGGAAGGATTTAAACCAAGTCTACTGCTTCCATTGGAAGAGCTGTACAATGGTGTGTCCAGCACAGCCAGGGTTTGGGCAAAGTACAGTGATACCTCGAGTTACAAACGCTCAAGTTACAAATGCTGCAGCTACAGCGGCTGCAGAGGGGCGGCCACCACCTTGACCTCAACCACCACATTTCCCCCTTCCTCCGAGGCGTCATTCTCCTTTCTCCATGAGGCTCGGGCAGCGCAATGCCTCCCTTCCCACTGGAGCAGCCCCAATCCCATTCCTACTTGCGTGCAAGCAGGAGGGGGTGGGGATCCCTCAGCTGGGAAGGGAGGCTTCCTGTTGCCTATCTGAGAGATCCCTGCCCCCTCCTGCTTGCACGCAAGCTCCAATAGGCAGCATGAAGCCTCCGTTCACAGCTTAGTTGCTGGGGTCAGGGAAGGTGGAGGCAGCCCGGAAGCTGCATCTTAGAGCCCTTGCACCACCATCATATGGGGACTTCCAAGCAGTTCCTGAAGCCAGCCAGAGCCAACTGCTCCAGGATGCTGAGACTGCCGCTGCTGCGTTTCCTGGGGGCATTAGAGGAAATCCGGGGACATTCCGGGGATGGAATTTATCCAGGGACTTATTCGCAAATCCGGGGACTGTCCCTGGGAAACGGGGATGTCTGGTAACCCTAAATTATGGTAATTGCACAATCGTCTCAAGTTTGCAAATCGGCAATAAAAAGTTTTTTGTTCCATTTTACCATATCGTAAAAACCAATTTTTGTAAGGTCAAGAATTGAAGCTGCATTTTAACTTTTCATGGTCAGAATTTGGAATAAAAAGTGTAGCTTATATTCAGGTCAATATGATATACAGTGGTACCTCGGGTTAAGAACTTAATTTGTTCTGGAGGGCCATTCTTAACCTGAAACTGTTCTTAACCTGAGGTACCATGTTAGCTAATGGGGCCTCCCACTGCCACCGTGCGATTTCTGTTCTCATCCTGAGGTAAAGTTCTTAACCCAAGGTACTATTTCTGGGTTAGCAGAGTCTGTAACCTGAAGCGTCTGTAACCCGAGGTACCACTGTATAAGATGCTGTTTATTCCCAATAAATCCTTCTTCACACAAAGAATGAAAAACCTGGCTTTTTATATGATTGAAAAGGAGATGGGGGCAAACAGTCTTATGAACTAAGAAAGATAAATTGCCCAGGAATCAGGAGTTTATGGAACATTAACAGAACTGCCTTAGCAATTGCAAAAAAAATAATAATTAGGAGACAGTTGAACCAAGGAAACCTTGTCTCTAAACATTGCTTTGTCATCTTAGACAAGTGGACAGATTTGGGAACAGAAGGAATAATAGATCCCACAGATTAAAAATAGAAGATATTTCAGAACAGTGACATTGGGAAAGAACATCAGGATGAAACAAATGGAAAGTAATTAAGCTGGAGCTGAATTTCGAAGGTAATTACTCTTGGGAACAAAAACTACCATTTGGATGAAAACCACTAATTTAAGCTGCCATACTTTGTTTTAAGCAGGGTCAGAATTGACATGTGGGGGAAAAGAATGGACAAATCTGTCAATTTCAGCTTTGCTCAGCTTCTCATTTCCCCAATCTTAAATCTTAATCACATTTCCACAACACTTTGTGATTTTTCTCATGAAAATTCGGAAGTGTATTACTACTACTACTACTACTACTACTACTACTACTACTACTATTGCAACAACAACCCCACCCACCGTTCACCAGCGGATTCCAGAGTGGATTACAACAATCCAAAATTAACAATTGACCTTTTGTGACACACCGCTCCAAAGTGATTGTTTTTAAAGGCTTACAGAAGGACCATGATTTGACTAAAAGTGTGGAGTCAAGGGGCTGAAGCTTTTGGATTTCATTAAAGATTCCCCCCTACTATCTTTCCAATAATTAGAGAAGGGAGCACATATTGAAAGAAACTGCCTGGAGGATGGGAGCTGCAGTGACAAAGACTGTGGATGGGGGAAGAGACAGCACACACACACACACACGCCTGCAGTCCAGCTGTGCATCCCTTTAAAACATAGCTCCCCACCCTTGCTTTAGATGGGACATGGATCTATGTGCTGCAGCTGTGTTGTTTGGGCTTGAAGGTAAGTATGCAGGAAAAAGAAGAAGGAAGTTTGGTCTGGAAAGCATGAAACAATGTGTTGGCCTATGCATTCGTTGTGGAATGGGAGGATCATAATTTTTAGGAAACACCAGAAGCAGAGGGCATGGCAACACTCCAGAACTTCCACCTGAACACAAAACATTTTCTCCACAACCGTTCATTCCTGAGATTCTGGTGACTTAGCTTACCCACCCAATTGTGGAGTTGAGGAATCCGGTGACTGCAGAAAACTGAGGCCAGTCGAGCTCATCGGCAAAAGCCCCAGGAAGGTTGGAAAATGCCTTCTATAAAAGAGATTAAGAAATCAGGATGGGTTACAATAACGGGCTTCCATGCCCAGAACATTGATTATTCTTTTCATACTCGCTTTTAATGTAATACGAAGTTCACGCAGTTTAAATGCAGTTAATAGGGTACAGCTATAGGCCATAAACAAATTAAATAGTTATCAATAATTATAGATCAGACATGGAAAATACATGTATTTCTTTTGGGGAGGAGGAATTAATCACAAACTCCTTCCCTTGAGATTTTATTCCTAGAGATCAGCTACGTCTTGAGTATATTAAGGCTGCCCTCCTGGCTTGGTGCCATCCTGAGCACTATCCAAGGGGTGGGTAACCTTTATTGCCCTTTCGGGCCAGATCCTTATCTGGCCCCACCCCTGTGGGGCTCTGGGGGGAGCAGTGTTTGCTACACAGCACGGCTACGGCCCTTCCCAGAGGGCCACCATTTTCCTGTGGAACCAGGGGAAGGGTGCCATGTTGGACCCTCCATTTGGAGCAAGCCTGGGTTGCACGGACAATCAGGTCAGGGATACGGGGGTTGCGCCCTGCATGCCCCTGCCATATTTAAGATGGCAGCCAGATGCAGACCACCCTCTGTGCTGACTGTTGAAGGATTTTCTACCCACCCAGTCTGTTAGGGGCCCCCTCTGACAGGTGCGAGTTGGCGAAAGTACCTCAATATGGTTTACTTGGTTGCCGCATTCGGGGCCAGGGATGGAGTTCCCCCTGCAAGCAAATTAGCCAGATGGCAGGTTTCTGTCTACCTCATAGAAACTTTCCCAACTCTGGTGGAACAGGCATTGGGCTGGACCCTTAGTTGTGTGGGTACCCAGTCAAAGGGGTGAATCTATCCGGGAGTCCACAAAAGGACCAATGGACCAATACACCTCTCTCAATGGCAGCCTGTGTGGGGTCATGGCACCTGACACCTCAGTCGACCTCACTGGGTTCCTATCAGGCAGCATGTGGGCTGTTTGATGCTGAATACATGAATACTTACAAATGCCTGTATTTCTCAATCTCTCACTTGCCACCTTGGCATGAAATATTGGCAGTTAGCTGTGCTTTGGCTGAGGTGTGATTCTGCAGTGCTGGAGATACAGCACTTACTTCAGCTAGAAACAGGCCTGAATTAGAGCAGGATAGGGATGCGGGTGGCGCTGTGGGTTAAACCACAGAGTCTAGGGCTTGCCGATCAGAAGTTCGGCGGTTCGAATCCCTGCGACGGGGTGAGCTCCTGTTGTTCGGTCCTAGCTCCTGCCCACCTAGCAGTTCGAAAGCACGTCAAAGTGCAAGTAGATAAATAGGTACCACTCCGGCGGGAAGGTAAAACGGCATTTCTGTGTGCTGCTCTGGTTCGCCAGAAGCGGCTTTGTCATGCTGGCCACATGACCCGGAAGCTGTCTGCGGACAAATGCCGGCTCCCTCGGCCTATAGAGCGAGATGAGCGCCGCAACCCCAGAGTCGTCCGTGACTGGACCTAATGGTCAGGGGTCCCTTTACCTTTACATGCACAATGCTATGCGTAGACAAACTAAGGCCCGGGGCCCAGATCCAGCCCAATCGCCTTCTCAATCTGGCCAGCGGACGGTCCGGGAATCAGTGTGTTTTTACATGAGTAGAATGTGTCCTTTTATTTAAAAAGCATCTCTGGGTTATTTGTGGGGCATAGGAATTTGTTTTGTTTTTTTCCAAAATCTAGTCCGCCCCCCCCCAAGGTCTGAGGGACAGTGGACCGGCCCCCTGCTGAAAAAATTTGCTGACCCCTGCACCAATGCCTTAGGCAACCTACTCTTACCTGTAATCAATAACGTTGTGGCCTAATTCAACCCAATACCAATCTCCTCTGTTCATTTTATTGGCCCTCCCCACACCAGCTGCGGACATCATGCGCCTGTGGCGGCAAATAAGGTCGGCAGTTCGAATCCCTGAGACGGGGTGACCTCCTGTTGCTTGGTCCCTGCTCCTGCCAACCTAGCAGTTCAAAAGCACGTCGAAGTGCAAGTAGATAAATAGGTACCGCTCCGGTGGGAAGGTAAACAGCATTTCCGTGCGCTGCTCTGGTTCACCAGAAGCAGCTTAGTCATGTTGGCCACATGACCCGGAAGCTGTAGGCTGGCTCCCTCGACCTATAGAGCGAGATGAGCGCCGCAACCCCAGAGTCGTTCGCGACTAGACTTAACGGTCAGGGGTCCCTTTACCTTTTATGTTTTCCAGTACTGAGTCTTGGCATTTAAGCTAGATTCCAGGGCTAAGCTTAGACCCTAGCAACCAAATCTGGTTCATGGACCTGAGGTTCCCCAACTCGGCCATAGCTTCCTGAGTCCCACAGATTAATAATGATCAGGGGAAAGGAGGACTGGGAAGGCTGAGATCAGAGCATGGAGGTAGGTCTAAGCCTTGAGGACAAAGCATTGCTTCAAAATACTGTATAAGGCATTTGCATATAGAGAAAAATACTTGTGGAGAAGTTGAAAAACGTGAACATCCAAGATTTACAAAAGAAATGCTGACACAATCTAAAACGCTAGCTTGAGCACATCACTTTCATGCTTCATTGTCATTACTGTCATTATCCTGAGTATTGTTACCACATTTATTAGGCATGATCATCTCAATTATCACTGCCTCTGATTTATTATGCTCATCCGCTGCTCTGTCATCAGTGTGATTCCTATAATCATTTTTTTCTCATAAAGCATTAACGAAGAAAAACAACAGCCAATCTCGAATATTTAAATCAGTTAAGGCTCTCCAAAGAGAAAATTAAAACTGCAAACAACGTGGTTTGTAATTTGAACGCTGCCCACAATGCAGCAATAATTATTGGTGCTGAATATTTACTTTTGGCATTGCCGTTTCCCCTCCCAATTTCCCTTCAAAGGTTTCAATAAGCCACTTGGGTAGTTCTCTCTCTTTTGGAAGAAAATCAACAGCATTTTTTAAGCCATCATGTGGTGGTCGTGGGCAGAAAGTTGCTTTACCTAGATGATTAGCAGTAGATTGGCAACAATTTCTGACTCCCAACTGTATAACAGAAAGCAAAATTGCAAGTAAACAAAAACACTCCGCCTTGGCTTGCCTTAGGCTAATCCCTTAGTGTCCCTCACCCGTAAAATATGAACATTAATTGCTTGTCATCCACCAGGGCTTTGCATAGTTCTGCTGTCTGATTTTTATTTTATTTTAGACAAAATGGAAGATCACAGAAAGAACACTTGCTGTGCCCTTTCCCCCCTGAAACCCCTAGAAAGCCTCTCAGGAGGGCTGGGTGGTGTCTCTTGAACATGTTATTCAGGATGGTTATAATGGTGGTTATAGGACAGACGGATTTCTCTGGGCACAAGGTGGCTATGAGCTTAAAGGTAAAGGGACCCCTGACCATTAGGTCCAGTCGCGGACGACTCTGGGGTTGCGGCGCTCATCTCGCTTTACTGGCCGAGGGAGCCGTGTACAGCTTCCGGGTCATGTGGCCAGCATGACTAAGCCGCTTCTGGCAAACCAGAGCAGTGCACGGAAACACTGTTTACCTTCCTGCCGGAGCGGTATCTATTTATCTACTTACACTTTGACGTGCTTTCGAACTGCTAGGTGGGCAGGAGCACGGTCCAAGCAACAGGAGCTCGGCTATGAGCTTATTTGTTGTTACTGACCTGGTTCAAACAGAATAGGGCACCCCAAGAAAACACAGCTTGCACATAAGCAATTTGAGTGCACCTTTTCCTTGTCTCATATGTTTGGCTGCCGAGGAAACATCACGGCCTCTTGAATGACAAGACACTTTCATTTTCCAAGCCAAAAGGGTGTAAGGGTTCTCTTTATGTTGGCTGAAGGGCTCCCCACAAATCTGTCTTCTGCCTACGGCACTGTTGTCAAGGGCTCCTGCAAATATTTATTACTGCCCCTAACGATGAACATTTCACTAGCGTAGTAATTCTGCTGTACTCAGCACAGCAGAAGACAAGAACATCTGAGATGAGAACAGAGGTGTGATTACTTGTGGGGGGAAGCTGAACGATGGGGGTGGAGACACTCCTTCAGGTATACTGGACCGAGGCCATTTAGGGCATTAAAGGTCAGCACCAACACTTGGAATTGTGCTCGGAAACGTACTGGGAGCCAATGTAGGTCTTTCAAGACCGGTGTTATGTGGTCTTGGCAGCCACTCCCAGTCACTAGTCTAGCTGCCACATTCTGGATTAGTTGTAGTTTCCGGGTCACCTTCAAAGGTAGCCCCACATAGAGCGCATTGCAGTAGTCCATGCAAGAGATAACTAGAGCATTCACCACTCTGGTGAGACAGTCCGCAGGCAGGTAGGGTCTCAGCCTGCATACCAGATGGAGCTGGTAGACAGCTGCCCTGGACACAGAATTAACCTGCACCTCCATGGACAGCTGTGAGTCCAAAATGACTCCCAGGCTGCGCACCTGCTCCTTCAGGGGCACAGTTACCCCATTCAGGACCATATCTTGAAAACCTCCCATGATTATTACAGCAGTGGCTGAAAGTGATCATCCCCAGAAATAAATAGATACTCAATGGGCACCCTTTATAACAGAGGGCAGTTATAATGGGCACCCTTAGTAATAGAGAAAAATAATAATTATAGGACAGCCAACTGAGATCAGTACAATGACCAGCTGAAACAACATACCACTGACATTTGCGATGCTGTCAGCCATTCAGGAGGGATGTGAAAATGAGCCCCAGCTGAATCTCCCAACAAAATGATTCCCTTGGACTCTGTGCCTATGGAAGACAATTAATAATTTTAAAAGCTTAATTATTTCCCCCCCTCACATTGCAAACCCGTATGCTGCACAAAGCACAACCGAATTAAGAAAACCCACACAGCAGTTCCAGCACACAAAGAGCAATCAAAACAACGATTTGGCCATTTGTGCTCATTTCCAAACCTAAAATAACATTTTTAACTTCCTCTGCACTATAAATAACCTAAAATAAATGGACACATCAATCAAGTTTACAAAAAGTGCATGCTAAATTAGACCAATTTCTACTAGGCTTCTTTTAAAGCTTGAATTTAAAGTGGACCCTGCTGGGAGCAACATAAATTTTTACTATCTGCAGTACGTTCAATAAAAGTAGAGCATTTAGTGAAATCAGGGCATTGAGAGCATTGCTCTCAATTTGGTCTATTAGGGCAAAATTACAAGCTTCTCATAAACACCGACTGCTTCACTGCACCCAGCCTTTAAAGATGGATGATGCCTGATAACATCTCTTGCAATTTCAGGGCACATAAAAAACAAAGGCAGTCGTCTTAGTCCACAAGAGAGAGAAAATGCCTCCCAAAATCAACAACTGGGCTACGTCTTTATTCACATGCTTTGTGTAACATAGAGAGTTCTGGAGACCTAGAAAACTTGTTCACTAAGTTGGAGTTTGGCCTACAGCAGGGGTCCCCAAACGAAGGCCCGGGGGCCGGATGCGGCCCAATCGCCTTCTAAATCTGGCCCGTGGATGGTCCGGGAATCAGTGTGTTTTTACATGAGTAGAATGTGTCCTTTTATTTAAAGTAGAATGTGTCCTTTTATTTTTATTAAAAAATGGTGTTTTTACATGAGTAGAATGTGTCCTTTTATTTAAAATGCATTTCTGGGTTATTTGTGGGGCCTGCCTGATGTTTTTACATGAGTAGAATGTGTGCTTTTATTTAAAATGCATCTCTGGGTTATTTTGGGGGCATAGGAATTCGTTCATTTCCCCCCCCCAAAAAAAATATAGTCAGGCCCCCCACAAGGTCTGAGGGACAGTGGACTGGCCCCCTGCTGAAAAAGTTTGCTGACCCCTGGCCTACAGTGTCCTGAGAACCAGTTCAAAGAAACTGGCTTTTTAAAATCAGGAAGAAGTATAACTTCTGCTCCCTCCTTAATGACGAACTGGTTTGTGTTTGCCAAGCAGCTACTAAACATTAGTGGTGGCACAAGAATAGGCCTTGTGGGAGGTCCATGTTAGCTTTATTCAGGGGTGATTTCCATCACGTACAGGCACCATCATTAGCTCAATTTGTGTTTGTTGAGGAAGTGCACCGTTTTGAGCTCTGCTGTGGGCTAATTTATATACTGCCCACGTGGCATTGTTGCCTCTGTAAAAGAACTCCATGACTGCCAGCAACAACATTACACCAATAACATATTGTTATGTGCAATAGGGTGTGGAATTCAGGAGCACAAGGCTCTATATATGAATTCAGAAGCATGAGGTCTATTTATAGTGATTTCCAAGTCTTTCTACAGAGCTTCTTTCAGCCAGGCACGCTGAGGAGTGGGAGCTGAGGGTGGTCTTCAATCCCTCCCAAAATTTTCAAGAAGGGGGATGCCCCCCCCAAATCCTGTGGCTCCGCTCCCCCTCCTCCTCCCTACCCAACACACAAACGCTGGCATCACAGTGGCATGACACCCTTGCATCCCAGCTTGAGTGTCACGTGATGCAGTCGGCACCCCTGCTTTTATCTCAGCCCACCCAACCAACTATGTCTGCCTCAGCCAGCTTCTACCCGGTCTAAGTTCTGCGATGGGCTCTTGTCATTTGCGTCACTCCAACAGGACAGAATGGCAGTGTAATCTACGGAAGTGAGAGCTGGACCATAAAGAAGGCTGATCGCCGAAGAATTGATGCTTTTGAATTATGGTGCTGGAGGAGACTCTTGAGAGTCCCATGGACTGCAAAAAGATCAAACTTATCCATCCTTAAAGAAATCAGCCCTGAGTGCTCACTGGAAGGACAGATCCTGAAGTTGAGGCTCCAGTACTTTGGCCACCTCATGAGAAGAGAAGACTCCCTAGACAAGACCCTGATGTTGGGAAAGATGGAGGGCACAAGGAGAAGGGGACGACAAAGGACGAGATGGTTGGACAGTGTTCTCGAAGCTACTAACATGAGTTTGGCTAAACTGCGGGAGGCAGTGACGGATAGGCGTGCCTGGCGTGCTCTGGTCCATGGGGTCACAAAGAGTCGGGCACGACTGAACAACAACAATCTCCAGAAATCAAGTTCACAATTTCACCGACTCATCCACAGCTTCCTTCAAAAAAAAAATGCATGATATTATGATGACATAATTCTTGCAGAATTACTGGTAACTAATTCTGCAATAAGAAAATGAATCAATTTGGATGCTCAAAGGCATTTTTTTTAAAAAGGGAGACTGGCCTGTTGTTTTTTTCCTGGTGAAGTGAGCCTCCATTTAAAATGCTGGCTGACTGACAGCTCTGATTCTCTCCCTGCCTATTATCAGTGAATCAAGGTTTATATGGTGCCTTTAAAAACAAACTTTTCTTTTTTTAAAAAAAAGCAAAACTGCCCTGGCGTAGGGAGTGGGAGGCACTGTGACACCAATACCACAGGCCAATCAACTTCCCACCTGCAGAGCTTGGTTTCCCTGAGCTTGGCCTTCAAAAGGAATAGCACATCTGATGACAATATGAGGATTGTACAGATGACCCTCATTTGTACTGTGTTCATACATTCCCTTTTTGTTTTTCATAATATGCTTCAGAATTATTATTAGTTTAATGAATCGGGCGATTTGCAATCAATATTCCCAGCTATATTTTAAAATTAGAGAAATTACCTTTACAAAATTTCTGCTCATAGGCAATGCCATCTTTTGGATCAACACCCTAATGGATGAGAAAAGAAAATTAACTCATGGAGCTGAACACACACACACAAACACACACACAGAGAGAGAGAGAGAGAGAGAGAGAGAGAGAGAGAGAGAGAAGAGAAGCATCAATTAAGTTATGCACATTCACTTTTATTTCCAGGCAACACAATGAAATGCAGGCACCCCAGTCTGTTAGAAAACGTTGAGCAGTAGCAACATGAATACTTGGGGGACCCAAATAGCTGAGGATCACTTTTCTATGATGGCTGGAATGGGTAAAGAGGCTTTCTTTTATCATACACAAAGGGATAGCATGAGCCAGACATGTTATATGTAGGTTAAAAAAAGAGAGTAAAGGACCCCTGGACAATTAAGTCCAGTCAAAGGAGACTACGGGGTTGCGGCGCTCATCTCACTTTCAGACCAAGGGAGCTGGTGTTTGTCCACAGACAGCTTTCTGGGTGATGTGGCCAACATGACTAAACTGCTTCTGGTGCAACGGGACACCGTGGTGGAAACCAGAGAGCACGGAAACGCCATTTACCTACCCACCACAGTGGTAACTATTTATCTACTTGCACTGGTGTGCTTCTGAACTGATAGGTTGGCAGGAGCTGGGACAGAGCAACGGGAGCTCACCCAATCACGGGGATTCAAACTGCCAACTTTATGTTCGGCAGGTCCAAGAGGCTCAGTGGTTTAGACCACAGTGCTACCCACGTCCCCGATTCCTAATGCAATAAGATAAATAAAACTAATCTAAATTAAAACAAAAATTATTCAGTGTGGCTTACATATAAGCATGTAAGTAACCAAAAATAAAAACGACCAAATCAAAATCCTGATAATAAAATAATTGTATCATAAATAATGGCTCCCCATTTGTGGAACGCTCTCCCCAGGGAGGCTCACCATATATTTGGGGGCCAGGCGAAAACGTTTCCCTTCAACCAGGCATTCGGCTGACTGGCATTCTATGGCTTTTGAAATGTGTTTGTGGGAGGGGGGGGGGGTTACTGGTTTGTTTTCGTTTTGTGTTTTATTATGTCTTTTGCATTCTCATTTTGCATTCTTCTTTCGTGAACCATTCTGTGATCTTTGGATGAAGGGCGGTATTCAAATTTTAAAAAATCAACAGTAGTAGTAGTAGTAGTATTTGTAGTAAACACAATTTCTAGCATCCAAAGAGGTTCCTAAGATTCACTCCAGGACCCACTTAGATCTCTGAGGTTTTCTTTCTTTGAACAGCAGATCCCAAGGCCATTTCACAAGCCCTTTTGATATCCTCTTCATTTTCATAAGCGGTTTGCCATGTGTCAAGGATTCCTAGATCTACCATTGAAATAAAATAAACCAAGTTTTTACCCTCACCTTGTTGCTTTTTGATATCCTATGAATGCACGAGTTTTTGAAATAAGGATTAATTATGTAAGACAGTTTCACTATCCAAAAGAGTGGCGGGGGCAACTTTCGTAACAGATTTTTAAAGGGAAGATTGGCCCCAAGGTAATACAGTGGTACCTCGGGTTAAGAACTTAATTCATTCTGGAGGTCCGTTCTTAACCTGAAACTGTTCTTAACCTGAAGCACCACTTTAGCTAATGGGACCTCCCACTGCGACGCCAGAGCACGATTTCTGTTCTCATCCTGAAGCAAAGTTCTTAACCCGAGGTACTATTTCTGGGTTAGCGGAGTCTGTAACCTGAAGCGTCTGTAACCTGAAGCGTCTGTAACCTGAAGCGTCTGTAACCCGAGGGACCACTGTACCTGTGGAGGCATTACAGACGCATTCTTAACCTGGGGAAGTCTATTCTTTCGAAAACTCATAAAATAAAAACTCACATCGGCAGATTCCAAAATCGGGATTGAACATCTGTGGGAAATGTCAAAACGTTAACATCCAACAACTCACCCATATTCCATTACAGTTGGAGTCCTTATCTGCATCCCAGTTATCAGGGCTACAATAGAAAGGAAATTAATACATTTCAGAAATGGGTTAAGGTAGCATTTTACTTACACACCTTTCTTACAGCATCTGCCCCAGAATCAACACGATCAATGTAAAGTTCTGATGCTAATGGATGAAGCCCTGAACAAACGCTCAAGAACTTTTAGGGAAAAAAGTTTTTAAACATAACTGTATGGGAAAACAGCAATGTCTTTAAAAAGATACAGGTTTGTTCTTTTACGATACTTGATGTTGTGCGTTTTTGTGAATGTTTCAGTGCCGAAAAGTAGCATTAAAATATTTGTTAATAAATAAAAGACTTTAAGAAAATAAATAGATAGCAATTCAGGATATGCATAACCTATGTTTCTGCTATGCGGCTATCCTGACTATCTAAATCCGCTCTACACCAGTTCCCACATATATTTTATCATGCAGACCCTCTCATGGGCAAACCGTTCGCCTTTGGGGAGTCCCACACACCTACCCAAGCTATTGGGGTTAACTGAAGCTATACTATAATATCTAAAGAAGTGATTTGTCCTAACAAGAGAGAAGAATTTAAACCATCCAAATTACCGTCTGCCAGGATACACAGAGGCCTGGACATCGTCACAGTCTCTACCTCTCCAGTGATATCCTCTTAAGGTCTAACCAGGAAGAGAAATGAAGTAAAGTGTAGCATTGTAATTCCGTCCCCTTCCAGCCAACCATTAAAAATATCTAAAATAAAAATCTAACTACAGAAAGGGGGGGGGGGAAGAGACATTTATAAACCAACCCTCCCAGCTGCCTTTTTTTAAAATGGCACATTGCTTATTTTCATGCAGAAATAAGACACCCTGGCAATTTTAATACTTTTTCATATAAGTTTGCTTCATGTTTTATTAATAATTCAATAAACATGACAATCTTTGGCAGAGCAGTTTGCTTCTCTGGGCAATGTATTTCCATGGCCAAGCCTCCAGAAAGAATATAAAAGGAATAATTATTTTTCTTCATCATAAAGGAAACAGTATTTCAAAGTAATGGAGAGTACCCCCACAGTCTTGAGCCACTACTTTATAAAGTGATGGGCTTTACAGATACTAAAAGGGACTCTTGTGAGAATCTTGTTGCCAGCATATGACTTTACTTACCGGATAAAGACTAAATTTATCTCCATCAAGGTCTTCAAAGGCTAACTTACTACGGATAAGTCTGGAAGGATAAACACAACGCTCACAAACATTTTTCTTTTTTTGCAAACAGTGCTATAAAGAGTTCAGCTTATCACTTCTGCACCATTAACAGCTCTAACATACACACATCTATTCTGCAAGCAATTGTTATTATATATGGAAAAGAGCTTTAAAAAAAACAGTTTTCATTCTTTGGCCTAGGAGTTGATATTAAACTAAGCACATCTGTCATTGTGAGCACCAGGACAACCTTTACATGTATCTGGAGCAATTTGGTTGGTGATCTTTGTGCACATCAGTTGATCGACATTTGCACACGTGAATTTCACATAGCTTATCCCAGCAGAGTGGCGGTCAGAGCTACCTTACATGTATGGAATACAGTACAGAGGAGGCAGACGTAAGGAGAGGTTTGACTGTATCACAGTCTGAAATAAGGATGGAGCTATATAGAGGCACTGGTTGGCTTCACGGTTTTTCCCACATTGTGATTTTTCCATAGCGTGCGTGCGTACACACACGCATTATGATTCGTGATATATTGCCAGGTCAAAAATTATTAAACCACTATCACAATATGGACTTCAAACCGGTTTTGGACGATACACCGGCCCAGCCCTAGTATGGACATATGGTCCAAATTAAAATCTGCCTGGACACCATTTTGTCAGTCCAATAAACCCGGATGTATGGCAGCCTTAAGTTACTAGTCCTGCCTGCCACCCCTGACCAATGGCCATGCTTGCTAGCAATGATGGGAGTTATATTTCAGCAACATCTGAAGGGCCAAAGGTTCTCCAGTCCTGCTCTAGAGTATGAAATTAGCCCAACTCCTGGAGGTTGGGGGAAGGGAATGGTTTTCAGAAAGGTACCCAAGTCTTGGCTTAAAATATGCTTTTAATAAAAAACTACCTTTCCCTTAGAAACCTGCTTCAAGGCTATATCCTTTTATTATCACAAGTGGGAGCTTCTTCCCCTTTCTACTTGGATGATTTTCACTCTCAAGCCCTGGGATTTAGTATCACAGATTTTTATGCAGTAAATCTGTACCTGACACTAAAACGCTTGTTTAAAATGAGGTTTTGTTTGGGAGGTTTTTTCTTCGGTCCATTAGCTTTCCTCCTTACTCTGCTAAAATCGAGAGCAAGAGCCATAAACAATGTAGTAAGGAGATGACATAAACCGCATGGTGTTAGTTAAAAGATGAAAAAAAAAATCTGTGCTGCCAGGTTCTCTGAGTTATTAGAATCAATAATTTCCCTTAGTCCCGCTTCCCCCTTTCTTTCTACAAGGCACAGGTGGGCAACTTGAGGCCCAAGAGACACATGCAGCCCTGGCTTCATTTTATGCAGCCACTGATGCCTCTTGATTCTAGCATACCACCATTGTGTGCCTTCCTCTCTGTTCACTCCCCACCCTTCTATTTTACATTTGAAACCATTCCCCCCCCCTCTGGTGCAGCTTCAGAACAACTGGAATGGATAGTATGTTACTGGATGAAAATAAATTGATGATTTGTGAATAAATATCTTTCCGCTCATACAGGTGAAACCCGAAAAATTAGAATATCGTGGAAAGGTTCGTTTCTTTCAGTAATTCAACTTAAAAGGCGAAACTAATATATGAGATAGACTCATGACATGCAAAGCGAGATACGTCAAGCCTTTATTTGTTATAATTGTGATGATTATGGTGTACAGCTGATGAGAACCCCAAATTAACAATCTCAATTTGGGGCTTTTCATCAGCTTTACGCCATAATAATCACCATTATAACAAATAAAGGCTTGACATATCTCGCTTTGCATGTCATGAGTCTATCTCATATATTAAACTCCAGTAGCTAATGAAAACAATTGCTTACATAAATGAACTTTTCCACGATATTCTAATTTTTCGAGTTTCACCTGCATGTCTTGGGGGAAAGAACCCCATCCAGTTGTCTGATATTTAACTGGCTGGTCCCTGCCATATAGTGTGTGTCTAGCACACTAAAGTCAGAAAAGAATTAATTTCATTTGCTTTCCAGTACAGTATCTATATTGGACTGTTCTTATAATTCACCCCCGCCTCTTAACACTTATTTGAGAGTAACCCCATCAAATGTAGCAGGATTTGAATGGACTGACACAAGATTGGAAATTCTAATCCGATTTCCAATAGTGAAAACTGAAGCAGGGTGAAAATGATTCTGGATAATACTTTTGCCTCTCTTTGACTTTGGCTCCACCTACAATTGGCAAGTGGAAACTGCCCCAAAAAGAATGTGGCCCTCGATGTAAAAAGGGCTGGTCGTCCCCACTATAAGGTAACCAGACATTGCCTCTAACTCACACTATATTTATTGTATCCACCCTTGATAATATCAGTTACTCTTTCTTTCGCAGTGCTGGCATTAGCATCTTTGATATACAGGGAGTCAGTGACGTTTTCACGAAATGTGACATCACACAAATTTTGCTAAAACCTGTGTGCTAAGTGGCTATTAACACATTTCCAGCTTCTAGGCCTTCTATATAGTGAAACTGAGTCACAAAGCCAACGCGGGCAGCAAGATTTAAAAATGCATTAACATCAGCACATGGAGAAGAAATGACAATATAGCTATGAATACAACATTTTGATCTGCAATTGTTCAAAGGGCTCTTGTGGCACCAACATTATCCAGCAGATTATATCTCCTTTCTCAGATAATATAATGGGGAGGAGTTATGCTGTTTGAGGTGTGTGTGTGTGTGTCCGTGTGTGTGTGTCCTGGGCTGCTGAGCAATATGTACCTTCTGCAGTAAACTAAAAATATATTTTAATCAATGGCTAGCATAAAGATTTAATTTAAAAAAAAAGAAAATAATACATACAATTGGATTTTCTCACACAGCTGCTTCAGAAAAGGAAGTGAACACACGCCTGATAACAGATGCATGTTTTCCTAGGAGGAGAAAAGCGAACATTGGTACTTAGCGTGATTAGTTCCTTCTCTGTAGGGGAGAACGGGGATCCAGGATGTGGGTTTGTCTCTGCCCATCTCACCACTGGCAAGAATTCTCTCTAAAAAAAACTTTGAGGATACTTTGGGGGAGAGACAAGCCCCTTGCTCCAGTTCAACCCGTGCTTAAAGCAAGTAACTGTATAGTCCAGACATCTCCAAACTAAGGTCTGCGGGCCGAATGCGGCCCACGCGAGCCAATTCTGCGGCTCCCGGCAACCCCCACCGCCCGCTCTTACCGGTGCAGTGCAGTGCGGTTGCCCATCTCCGGGTCGGTGCAATGACGGAAACAGGTTTTGAGCATGCACAAAACATCATTTCCGGCGCACTTTCAGGTCTGCAGAGGCCCATGCACACGCACACAAACTATTTTCAGTGCTGTGCCGACCTAGAAGTGCACCGGAAAAAGCAAGTGCACGCACGTATGGGCGCGCTCCCCTGCCCTCCATGCGATAGGCGCCGGAGGAACCGACCCGAGGCCAGGTAAGTTTGGGGACCCCTGGTATAGTCACACAAGAACAACTAATGAACAGGAGAGGAACACAGTGATTTCAAAGGAACGTGCCCCTCTTGTTCACTGCATGAAAGGAAAGGTTGCTACGGGCCCCTTTAACTAGTCCAGGTGAATGGGAGAAGGGAAATAATCCTGATATGGGCCGAGAAGGAAAGGAAAGATAGGAGGCCCCTGGACCAAAAGTCTCCTACTCCTCTGGCCATCCATCTGAGATTCATCGTCCAATAGACTCCCCTCCATGCACACAGAAGCACCCGGGAGGGCCAGATCCCAATTCTGCCATTGAAATAAAAGGCGTTCTTATTTAAAATGTGATTTGATAAACGGTGAATTTCACCTTATATATGAAAATAATAAATTCATCTGTTGAAATTCGTCACTTGGATATAAAAGGCACGAACTGCCCTCAAGCTATGAGGCTTTCATTGTTGGTGGGGTTGTATACATGCAGGTACGCACGCCATAAATCTTTATGAATGTCCATCATTTGGGCATCCGCCCTCAAATAAATCCATGGTACATCTATTCTATCATCTGAAGAGCCGATCATTTCAATATCTGGGACCACTGTGATAAGCTCCAGGCTAGAACCATGTAATTTGTCACGTTAAAAGAATAATGGCCCTTTGTCCATTTGCTGCATTGCATGGTGTCGAAGCACATGAGGAGCATGGAAGAACTGTGAAATATTCACTTTGCATTAGGTTTGCTGTGAAAAATGAAACAGGCACATTTGCCCTGATAACCTGACAGAGGAACCAGCATTTTTGAGTGGCAGTTCCAGACAGTACACACAGATAACCAAAGGAAAGAGAAAAATCCCATATGGCTTATATATTCCCTTTCTATGGGATGCAACACAAAAGGCACAAAAAAATTACTCCTATACTCAGTTACCATAGCAAAACACTATGTAACTTTTGGGGGGGGGTCATTCACTGGCTGTCTTCATATAACCCTTCCACTATTACAGCACGGTACATTCTGAGACATGTGCCAAGACCAGAATATGGTTGCGTTTTCTAAATCGTGTATGCATGATTTTTCATTACAGTAATTTGTATTTATGTATATGTGTGTTTATATGGAACACATGGGTGTAGCCAGGATTTATGTTTTTTTGGGGGGGCAGCACCGAGTTATCTTAGGCCAGTGTTTTTCAACCACTGTTCCGCGGCACACTAGTGTGCCGCGAGATGTTGCCTGGTGTTCCGTGGGGGAAATTGAAAAATTCGAAAGATTTAAAAAAAATATCAGCTTTGTGTTCAGCCAAACAGACCCAGGTTGCGCACTGAATAAAGTATTTTATAATTTTCATATTTCTGTTTACTTACTATTTCATAATAAAGTAATTATAAAATACTTTCTTTGTGTTTATTTGATTCCTATTCAAGAGAATTACTTTATATATAGTCAATATAGGCACAGAGTTAATTTTTTTAACATTTTCTAATGGTGGTGTGCCTCGTGATTTTTTTCATGAAACAAGTGTGCCTTTGCCCAAAAAAGGTTGAAAAACACTGTCTTAGGCAATTGGTCAGTTAAGTATTATTATTTCTTTACTTGATTTAGGGGGTGCAGCACCCCACCCCCCTGGCTATGCCCACTATTTCCCCTGTTCACGTGAACATAACCTCTAGGATACATTCTTAAAGCCCTCTGGGCTGCTGTGGATTTTTGGAACGTGAAAACTTACTCGCTTCTCAGCTACAGACTGAGTCGTGACATTTTGCATGAATCCTTTGAAATTAAAGGCAGCTCAGATAGGAAGGCAAGCCAATCTGGAAAGTGCGTGGGAGGAGAAACTCCCACTTTCAATAAATAAAAAGCGCTGCACACACACCCCCGCCCCACATTCACTGACATACTTATGTCTAAACCTATCTGTAAGTAGCATTTTAAAAGTTCCCCCTTTTTCCGGCTTAGAATTTTTAAGTAGATTAAAAATCTACTTCTCAAAGTTGCATTAACATCAAACACTTCACATTTTTTGACAGGCACCCCTGCTAGTCTACTCCCTCCCACACATCCAAAAATGCCACCAGCGTTGCTGGGAAAATGTCTGCTGAAACCTTGGTTTACTTCGACTACTCCCTGACCTGTGTTTTGCAGGAGTCCTTGTTGGAGCTGGAATTGGGCCTCGGACTGGCTTGGAAGTCGTTGCTATCTGTGCCCCTGATCATTTTTGGTTCCCTGTAACCTGGGACTCAGCTGTGGGCAGAACTCCACTCCCCCCCCCAACCCACACAACAATAACTAGCTAAGACAGAACTGGGGGTGCCAAGAAAGAGCGCCTTTTTAGTGGCAGCGTCTTCCCCAGGAAAGTTCATCCTATGCTTTCAGCATTTCTCCATTATTTTCATTGGCTTTGTGCTTTTAGTAGTTATGCTGGATTTTCTTCTTCTCTGCATGGCTGTTTCAGACCTGAGCAAGGGTTCAAATCCAGCTCCCCCTAGTTCAGCTCTCTGCCCATCCACTATAAGTGGCCCCACAGGCAGAGCTTCTTCTGCATGGGCTGAAAAAATGAGAAAAGCTATATCTTCATTTGCTCAAAAGGCAAAGTTTCTGCCCTGAGAGAAGATGAGGCCCCCCTCTGACAATGCTGCAAAGGAGCATCCGCAGTTCTGGTGCTTCAAAAGATTACATGTTGGAAACAAACAGAAGGAACCTTCTTCCATTTGTGGTGGACGTGCCCTAAGGTAAAGGACTTCTGGGAAAAGATATATAATGAAATGAAAAAAGTGTTGAAAAACACTTTCAAGAAGAAACCAGAAGCCTTTTTGCTGGGCATCCTAGGCCTGGATATTTGTAGAAGTGACAGAAACTTTTTTTTGTATGCCACAACAGCAGCTAGAATTTTGATTGCAAAGAATTGGAAGACAGAAGAACTACCAACGATAGAAGAATGGCAGATGAAAATGATGGAATATATGGAGCTCGCATAAATGACCGGGAAACTCTGTGACCAGAGGGACAACGCGGTAGAGAAAGAATGGAGAAATTTTAAATTGTATTTAAAAGATCATTGTATGATTGAAAGTTAGATATAATTTGAGGATAAGATAGGCTGTAGAATAGAAGATAGATGATTAAGTTTTAAGATGATAAGGAGTAAGATAAGATAAAGGTTTAATTATTTAGGCAATGTTATAATATAGGTTAAGAGGTATAAAATATTAAGGAATTTTAGTAATTAGAAGGTAGATTATTAGTGTTTGGGAATTTAAGAAGTTACGAGAAGGTATTCGCAAGGGACACAGGAGGAGGGGGCAGGAGGAAGTCCCATTACAATGTGAGAAAGCAATATTAGGTATAAGAAATATGTATGTTATTATGTTTTGTTTTTTTATTTGTTGTTTATGTAGTTTTATTTTATGTATGTTTATGTATGTTTGTTGTAAAACTTTAATAAATATTATTATAAAAAAAACAAAAACAAAAAGATTACATGTTGGAAAGTCACACAGCAGCTTCCATGTGAACCCCTGGAAGCAACAGTTCTGGTCCTGAGTCACACAACCTCACCATCGATGTAACATAAACTTGCCTTATGAAGCCACTGTTCCATCTCTCTCAGTATTGCCTACACTGACTGCCAGCAGCTCCCCTGGTCTTGGACAGGGTCCTTTTGAGCCGCATCTGCAGATGGCAAGTCCTGCAGTATAAAGGTATCATCTGAAAAGGGACTAAGGCCCCGCCTGCATTATACAGTAGACGCTCAGGTTGTGAATGCGATCTGTGCGGGAGGCGCGTTCGCAACCCGCAGCATCCGTAACCCGCAGCACTGCGTCTGCGCACGTGCAGGTTGCAATTTGGGGCTTCTGCGCATGCATGAAATGCAATTTAGTGCTTCTGTGCATGCATCGAAACTCGGAAGTAACCCGTTCTGGGTTTGGCGTGGTGCGCAACCCAAAAACACAACCTGAAGCGGCCATAACCCAAGGTATGATTGTACACCCAAAACGGCATCACACCGCTTTCCCCAAAGGAAATTGTGGTTTCTAAGGGTGCAGAGAGTTGTTAGGGAACCCCTATTCCCCTCACACAGCTACAATTCTCAGAGTAGTTTTAATAGTCAATAACCTTCCCTGGGGAATTCTGGGAATTGTAGCTCCTTGGGGGAATAGACTTCCCAAGACTTCTGAGCACAAGCATCCCCAGGATTCTCTGGGGGACAGCATGACTGTTAAAGGTGGTACGAAACTGCTTTCAATTTATAGTGCAGATGGGGCCCAAGCTTTGGATCTGCAACTTCTGCTGTGTTCATGTTTCATCCCTCTCCCTCCAAGCAATTTGTGGCAGCAGAGCAGGCAATAATTATCTGAAGTTGCTCACATGCCTCCAGCTGCTTCTAAACTTGAGTTGAAAATGCTTATTTACAGGATGTTGTTTATTGCCCTGGCATCACTGTTCAGCATTAACCTAGGGATTAATTAGAAATCTACATTTTTACTTCCGCGACCAGCTTCACAGCAATAACCTGGGAAGAAGCAATATCATAATTCCTTTGCAAACAAAGCAAAAAGAAAGAAAGAAAAGAAAACCATTTGCACCGTAATCAAATACCCACAGAAAACAGGGAGTAAACCATACAGCTCAGCTGAAACATAAAAGTGAAAGTATATCCAGCCCGAAGGCAAATGAATTTGCTTTCCTCCTATGCTACTAGGTAACATGAGATCGGCATACCTGGAGTTCAAACAGCATCTTCCCATGCAATGTTTTACACCCTCATCTCAATTTTAAAGGCAGTAGTGAATGGGATGCTGATGACACAACCTTGATGGCAGAAAGTGAGGAGGAATTAAAGAACCTTTTAATGAGGGTGAAAGAGGAGAGCGTAAAATATGGTCTGAAGCTCAACATCAAAAAAACTAAGAGTATGGCCACTGGTCCCATCACCTCCTGGCAAATAGAGGGGGAAGAAATGGAGGCAGTGAGAGATTTCACTTTCTTGGGTTCCATGATCACTGCAGATGGTGACAGCAGTCACAAAATTAAAAGACGCCTGCTTCTTGGGAGAAAAGCAATGACAAATCTAGATAGCATCTTAAAAAGCAAAGACATCACCTTGCCAACAAAGGTCCGTATAGTTAAAGCTATGGTTTTCCCAATAGTAATGTATGGAAGTGAGAACTGGACCATAAAGAAGACTGATCGCCGAAGAATTGATGCTTTTGAATTATGGTGCTGGAGGAGACTCTTGAGAGTCCCATGGACTGCAAAAAGATCAAACTTATCCGTCCTTAAAGAAATCAGCCCTGAGTGCTCACTGGAAGGACAGATCCTGAAGTTGAGGCTCCAGTATTTTGGCCACCTCATAAGAGAAGACTCCCTAGAAAAGACCCTGATGTTGGGAAAGATAGAGGGCACAAGGAGAAGGGGACGACAGAGGATGAGATGGTTGGACAGTGTTCTCGAAGCGACTGGCATGAGTGGCCAAACTGCGGGAGGCAGTGAAAGATAGGCGTGCCTGGCGTGCTTTTGTCCATGGGGTCATGAAGAGTTGGACACGACTGAACAACAACAAGTGAATGGTAAAGTAATGTAGGAATTTAGCAGCACAGGAAAATGCTCCCATTGGTGGAGAAACTGGGAAGGGAAAGGAAAGCTCTCAGGTGAGAGCTGGGAGGGTCAGACATTTTCTGTGTTGGTGCCATGATTTAGAGCTACTTTTGGTTAGAGTGAAGATTCTTGAGTTTGCACTTTTCTTTTTGTATTTTAGATACCCTGCTGCTGATCTTTACCTCCCTTATTTTTTATGCCGCTGCTACTACGAGAATATGCATTGATTTATGAGGAACCTTCCTAGGGAGAGCATTACACAAACAGGAGCCACCACAGAAAAGGCCCACTCATGTTTTTCCCACCTTCCGGGTCTCTGGTAGAGGTGACACACAAAGAAGGTCCTCAAATTATGATTGCAGGGTCCTGGTTGGTTCATATGGGGAAGAGGCAATCCTTGAAGAACTGCAGTCCTGCGCAGTTTAAGGCTTTTTAGGTCAAAACCAGCATTCTGAATTGGGCATGAAAACTAATTGGAAACCAGTGCAGTCATGCCAGGATTGATGCCATATTGTATTATACCACTGCTATTATTATTATTATTATTATTATTATTATTATTATTATTATTTGTACCCCGCCCATCTGGCTGGATTTCCCCAGCCACATTTATATAGCAGTTTTGATTCTTATATTGGCTAGATATCATGTTATGTATTGACTTTGTGGTCTATGTCATAAACTGCCCCCTTTTTTCTGACAATGGGAGATATGGAAGTTAAATAAACAAAACAGAACAAAACACCACTGGTCCACCTAGTTCAGCAATGTTGACACATGTGTCAGAATTGGTCCAAATCCAAAAAGGTGAAGGCATTTTTTCTCCATTGAGCTAAAACTTAGGCCAGCGCAAAATAAAAAAATAAACATATATAAATTGGAAGGAAGAATGCAGCTCTTCTCCCAAAGGCAGGAACATTTGGAATTTAAGATTTTAGGTGTGATGTTAAACTGGAAAACCACTATTCTTACATACTGTCAAAAGCGGAGTAAGAAGAAAAGGAGGAGGAAGATAGCAAGTGCAGAGCAATGGATCCTTGCCAGGGATAAATGTCTGTAACTGACAATTTCTACCTGAGAATCTTTCAGTAGAACATTTGAAGTTCCTATAATTAACTCCTCCGACACCTAGACATCTCTTTTGTGTTTGATATGTATTTTTATCTTGGGTCCCCATTTCAATCTCTTTTTTGTTGTTATTCCTTTATCCTTAATAGTTACATTTTTCTTCACACAGCGGTAAAAGCAGGGCTTTCCACAGTGCTTAATGTTTATTCAGGAACATTTCTGAATATTTTGTATTCATCTGGCTTCAGACTTAACCAGTTCTGATTAGGTACAATCATGGTGAAAACATCCTTTCTTACCTTGGGCTGATATGCAACCATTCTTTCCGATTCCTTTATAGCCATATTGAAGCCCATCTAAAACAGAAAAAGAAAGCAGTTCACAACCCAGCATATTATTCCTATTGACACCCTGAAAATTCCTACCTTTTGAGGCTTAGCTGGGCAGGGATTAAAGAATGCGTCTGCAAGGGCACCATCAATTATCTCTTTCTGGATCCACCATCAATTATTTGATTACCTTCCATCACATTCCATTTGTAAATGTTCATTTATTTCGCTGCAAGCCCCCTTTTTTTTGTCCATGCTAGGGAATATAAATCTGTTTAAGGCTGACGATTCATATCCGAAGTAAGCTTTGCTAGCCACAGAAAACAAACTTCTGTTGGGTGGTATTCAGAGATTAGATTTTGGGGTGCGCTTATGGGAGTTTGTGGAAGTATGCACAATGAAACAGAATCCCTTATACCAGAGAGGTGGGAACCTCTGGTCTGCTAGATGTTTTTGGACACTTCCCATCGACCATAGGCTGAATGGCCAATGGTTAGCGATTGTGGGAGTCAGAGTCTAGCAAAATCTAGAGCAGGGGTCAGTACATTTTTTCAGCAGGGGACTGGTCCACTGTCCCTCAGACTATATTTTGAAAAAAAAAAACCAAAACATGAACGAATTCCTATGCCCCACAAATAACCCAGAGATGCATTTTAAATAAAAACACACATTCTACTCATGTAAAAACACCAGGCAGGCCCCACAAATAACCCAGAGATGCATTTTAAATAAAAGGACACATTCTACTCATGCAAAAACACACTGATTCCCAGACTGTCCACAGGCTGGATTTAGAAGGCGATTGGGCTGGATCCGGCTCCCGGGCCTTAGTTTGCCTACCCATTGTCTAGAGGGTCACAAGCTCCCGAACCCTCCCACAGTGGAGTATCACAGGTTACATCTGCAGTAAAAAGCTTGTCCACTTCCCCATGGAGGTAAGGATGGAACTACAAATTAAACTAACTTTCCCCTCCACTTTTCCTACGCAGGGACAATATCTCCATGTGTTAAAATGAAAGAACCTATGGAGTGTTCAATGTAGGAATCAGAATCTTCCTCATCACTAATGATCAGGACAACACTCGCTGGATCTGCTGCAAACTGGGAAAGTAAGAATATTAAAACACAGCTTACACAGCAGGCCACCTGCATTTAACTGCAGTGGACAAGGGGACTCATTTTTAATCTTCAGACATCTCTAGGTACTTGTCAACAGCTCCACTGATCTGTAAGAACTGCCACGCACTGGGTCCACAGAGATCTTGAAACCACATTGTGATTTCATCCAGCAACCAATTCATGCATGGCCTACTCCCGTGCAATAGCAAGTACCTGCAAATACTCTTCACTTTACTCTTTTACGTGCTTCCAAAAAGGCTCAGCCAAAACTTGGTTTTAATTATGGAAAGGTAGGTTCTAATCTTTGGCCCCATCTGTGCCATATGTTTAAAGCAGTATCATACCACTTAAACAGTCATGGCTTCCCCAAAGAACCCTGAGAAATGTAGTTTCTTAAGGGTTTATGGGTGCTGAGAGTTCTATTCCCCACAAAGCCACAATTCCTTTTATTCGCCCTCCCAAAGTGCTGGCTCCGTCCCCTTCTGGTAGCCAATCAGAGAGAGGCTTCAGCCCTCTGGTGGGATTCAGAGCACTGCAGCACCAGCCTCTGCTGTCCGTCACACCGTCCTACTACTTAAGATGGCGCTGGTAATCGGCCACTTACGATAAAGTATTAAAGTAAGGATAATGATTTTGTTTTAGTTCTGCATCAGCCTAATCACATTAGACTGGCAAAATGTAATAAGGAGTCAATTGGAATAGCTTTTTAGTTGTTGCCATTTTGGTTGTTGGGATGTGCAATGTACTTCCTGACGTTTTTGTGGAGCTTTCTCCAAGAAACAGCTTTATGGAGAATAAGATGATAGAGAGCGATTAATAGTGAAGAAAATCATACTATTATTATATAACATATAACACAGCATCATATGGTGCTGATGGTGTTTCAAAGTTATATTTGTTTCATACAACTTATATTTTACGATGCATTAGCTTCATTATATCGTACCCTGCTCTGAGATTATTTTTTAATGAAGAGTGGGTTAGAAATCTAAATAAATGAATAATCATAAACATTTCTGCTGCGCACTCTGCTTAATGGAAATAATTAAAAAAAGGACCATCTGTTTGTTTACTGTGGCCTTCTATAATACAGAAGAAGAATGTAATTGCTAGCTTTTAATCCAAAGAGCTGAAAGGCTGAAGACCACTTTTTGAATGAAACTATTGGGATGCGGGTGGCGCTGTGGTCTAAACCACAGAGCCTAGGGCTTGCCGATCAGAAGGTTGGCAGTTCGAATCCCCGCGACGGGGTGAGCTCCCGTTGCTCGGTCCCTGCTCCTGCCAACCTAGCAGCTTGAAAGCACGTCAAAGTGCAAGTAGATAAATAGGTACCGCTCCGGCGGGAAGGTAAATGGCGTTTCCGTGCGCTGCTCTGGTCCGCCAGAAGCGGCTTAGTCATGCTGGCCACATGACCCGGAAGCTGTATGCCAGCTCCCTCGGCCACTAAAGCGAGATGAGCGCCGCAACCCCAGAGTCATCCGCGACGGGACCTAACGGCCAGGGGTCCCTTTACCTTTATTGGAATACAGAGGGGGGGGCACACCTTTCTAAGCAGCAGATTAAGTCCAAGAACAACAAAGGCAACTGATTGCCATTACAAGTTACTGGTTTGGTTCTGCAGATAGCGTAACTTAATAGTTTTTCGCATCACGTATCAGCCCTGTCATAAAGGAACCCAGTGACTCCCCAGGGTTTTGAACTTCCTGGTGGAAACATGCCCTGTCATAAACTACGTTATGCTTAGGAATAAAATGCTCATAAATTCTGGCAAGCAACTCTGCACAAAAAGTGGAGGATTTAAAGATATGCATTCAAATATATGGCCAGCTTCCTTTCATATAGAATGGGTGAGCCTGCATTCCTTCTGTCTCTTTGTGGAGCTTTGTTGCTAAGAAGAAATGAGCGAATCTTTCCTTCCTGCCTGGCCATTCTGGGGGTCTGTTGAAACTGAAGCTCCCTTGGGCCACAGCAAACAATACTTGCAAGATTTCAGGCTTACCCTCCGACATTCCTCAGATGAAAATAGGGACATTCTACTCTACATCACTATCACTGCTAGGAGGGGTCCTTTTTAACATTAAGATTTTAATTAAAGCACTTAAAACAGTTTCCCACTGTGTGGTCGAAATTGAGATATCCAATTCTTTTAAGTGCTATAACAAGGGTGTCTCTGGACCTTAAATTGAGGCTCATACAACAACAAAAATATTTAGAATATACAGGACCCCATTATGTTTGTTTTTAAAAAAAGGGTTATCTAAGGTATCTAACTGTTGTAGACGCAATAGGGATATTGCTTCTCTAAAACATATGTTTTTTTCATTGTCCTATATTGAAAGATTTTTGGCAGAAGGTAACTGAAACGATCAACAGAGCTGTACAGAACAACCTTACATTTACAGAGCAAAATATCCTTTTGAATTATATACCCAGCACATGGGACCTTACAAAAGGACAATACGAGTGGACTCTCCATGCCCTGACCACAGCAAAAAGACTGAAACCGATGAATTGGAAAAATAAAAATGCGGCTCCCTGCTACAATCAGAATGAAGACTTAAACAATTTGCATATAAACGCAGATTTGCCACGGGCAAATTCAATGATATTTGGAATCCAATCTTACAAATAATGTAATAGGTTAAGATCTGGTAAAGCACAATAACAACTTTGTAAAGTAAATCTTAAAATAATAATAAAGGTTCAGTTGCTTCACATTATGCTCTTTCAAAGGCCTTTATGGATGGTTTTCAATAAAGTTCAATAACAGAAAATGGGGAAAAAAAGATTTTAATTAAAGTTTCTCATGATAAAGACACCCTGCCCCGAATCCCAGTTAGCTCCCGTGCTCATCCTTGACCCCCATAATCTCTTTGCCCCCCTCAAATTCCTGCTCCACAGGTCTCCCTGCACTCCTTCCAGCTACACCGTTCCCCATCACCCCCCGAGTCTGCTTCTGCTCAGGGTCTCCTCCACCTGGCTCACTTTCTCCTTTCTCAATTTTGCATGGCCAGTTGGGTGGGTGGCTAGGGCCCTCCAGACCAGAGAGTTGCAGCCTCCAGTAGCAGGGACAGTGGGGGTTGCAGCGGCATCCCTCTTGCCTACTTCCCACTTCCTCCTCCTCCTCCTCTTCCTGATGGTGCTGCTACTCCACCAGTGGGCTGGCTGGGCTGGCTCCATCCCTTGGACCCGGCACAAGGCTCTTCCCTCTGACTCCCAGGAGTGGCGGCAAAGGAGGTGTTGGAGGAGGAGGAGAAGAAGGTGGCCTCAGTCAGCAGCCCTCTATTCCCACCTCTTCTCCCAACGTGAAGCCATTTCCAGTTCACGTACCTCAACAAAGGTGGGAATTCGGGACTTGGCATGACCAGGTGAGAAGCCACAATGGCTTTAGGGTTTTTGTGACGGTCTCGGTATTTCCGGGGCAGCTGGAGACTAGGATGTCAAGCTATTTCAGAGAAGAGACCAGGCCAAAATGGATGCGTAACGGAACAACAACAAGAACAGTCTAGAACAGTAGCAGAGCTGACTGCCACAATCAGGACACATGGCTACCTATAGTTGGAATAGCAACATAATTTCCCACAAGCAGTTTTTTGAGGGGAAAGAAGCCACACATGCACAGCTATGAATGCAAAGTCGCTAGACTCCATCCTTGTGAGAAGTGAGGTTACAGGGAACCAGACAGAGGGCCTTCTCGGTAGTGGCGCCTGCCCTGTGGAACGCCCTTCCATCAGATGTCAAGGAAATAAACAGCTATCCTATTTTTAAAAGACATCTGAAGGCAGCCCTGTTTAGGGAAGTTTTTAATATTTAATGCTGTATTGTTTTAACACTCAATTGAGAGCCACCCAGAGTGGCTGGGGGAACTCAACCATATGGGTGGGGTACAAATAAATTATTATTATTATTATTATTATTATTATTATTATTATTATTATTCACACATTTCAGGTCTTGTGTGGAGGAAGGAAGGGGCACAAGATGACTCCTGAACCATAGGAAGGGAGTCAACAGAGCAGGTAGTAATAATATGTGAACTGAGCTATAGTCCTGGGTATCAAAGAGTATTTGATGACATGATCTCAGTAGGTGCATAATAAGGTTTTGCCTTCTAGGTCATGACATGGGCAACTGGTTACAAGCAAAGCAGATTTGTATAGAAAATTATCCGCCGCTTTTGGGGGGGGGGACTGCTAGATGTTATTGTTGTGATATTATGACATGACGAGCTGCGAACGCTGCAGCAAGGTCACAAGACTCAAGAGTCATGTTTCCTCTCTGTGGGAATTACACTGGGCATACCAGCTCCCACACATGTGATGTCATTGTATTTTACTATTGTATTTTCTTCTTTCTGTTTTGCATCAGGAGGTGCAAGATGCTTTAAGACACAGCTCTGAATTATGAGCTGCTACGCAGAGACATTCTGCTCTAATTCTACAATAAAGTAGATCTTAGCCAAATGGCTTGTGTATGTTGTTTTCAAGCTGGGAACAACTGCATATTACATTGTGCCCCTGGACTCTAGGAGCCAGAGGGCACGGAAGCTTCGTCCGTCTTGGGGGTCAGTCTCCCAACTTGCCCCCGCGGGAAGTTTTCATAACATTGGTAGCAGAGGATGGTTTCCGAACATCGGACCTCTGATTGACTTCTGCCTGATGTTTATCTGCCGGCAAAGAAAGCAGCCTTAAACTGTGTGCTTCGTTCCGGGGGAGTTATTTCGTGCTGAAGACGGCCGTTTCCCGCTGTGAGAAGAAGACGCGTTAATTGGACTGTGAGTAGCCGGACTGATTTACGAGGCAATAAACCTCAGAAGGCTAGGTTTGTTTGCTTAAATTGCTTTCTGAAGTCAGAGAGTAAAAAAGCCTGCTTTTCGCCACTATGGCAAAGGATAGCAAGCAGAGCAGCAGCTCCCTTTGTCCACTTCTCACTGATGAAAATTATCAGACATGGCGTATTAAAATGGAAGCTGTGCTTACCAGGCAGAATTTGCTTGATGTGGTCACTAATGCCCCTCCACTGCTCCCTGGCCCTCGATGGCTGAACAGGGATAATCAGGCGAAGGCGACCATTGTTTTGCATCTTGACCAATCTCAGTTAATACACGTCAGAGATTTGGTCCACGCTAATGATTATTGGGTTGTTTTGCAAAATGAACATTTAAGGATTGCGGCAGGAAGTTCCATGCTGCATTTCCAACGTCTCACCAACCTAAGGTTAAAGGAGGGAGACAATTTGCGTTCGCATCTTAACCATATGAAAGAATTAAGAAGTGAACTCGCACAACGCAACGTTCAATTGAACGAAGATGTGTTTTGTTTCATGGTTTTGAATAGCCTCCATGCCGGTTATAGTGCTATTGCATCACAGCTAGGTGCCCTGGATGCTCAAAACTTAACCGTTGCCAGAGTCTTCTCAACTTTGCTAAATGAGCAAGATCGTTGTGCTGCTCAAAATGAGGCTAATGGAAGGGGGAGTGAAGCAAGAGCGTCCTCAACCCCACCTAGTGGTCCAACTGAGCATGTGCAAGCTCTTAAAGTCATACGCTGCACAAACTGTGGAATGAGAGGACACAGTTTCCAGACCTGCAGAAAGCCCAAGAAAGGATCTAACCAACAAGCCGGTGGATCTACAGGCAAGGCACAAGCCAAAGTCTCCAAAGGGCGCACATTTGCATTGCTTACACAAGGCGTGCAGGAGCAGGATGACATTGACATTGACCTGGCTTTTGTTATTGACTCAGCTGCCAGTCACCACATGACCGCAAACAAGCGTTTATTTAAGACTTTTAAGAGGCTGGACTCCACCGTGTCGCAGGTGAGTGGAACACACCTGAAATCGACTGGAGTTGGAACTGTTTATCTTCAGAGTCTCCAGCTATCTATAAGCAACGTTCTCTATGTGCCAGAAATTGCCTACAACCTGCTAAGTGCATCGCAGCTTACCGAGAAGGGATGCGAGCTCAGGCTGCGCAAAGGACTGTGCACAATTTATAAAGATGGAGAAGTTATCTTTACAGCTCAGAAGAACAAAGATGGACTATTTTTACTGTCTTTTGAAAATACTGACTGTTGTTATGATGTTGTTGACTCTTATTTTGCAGGTGCTGCTAAGTCCAAGGAGACTACCAAACAGCCACGCAGAGAAAAGGTCACAAGATGTTTCCAGCAGGTTTCTGCTGATGTAATAGGACTTCTGCCAAAATCTAGAGGCGGAGCTACCTGTTATTTATTGCTGTCTGATCATTTCTCTAAATTCTCTTGGATTTATACTATGAAAAGTCCGCAGCAAGTCTTGGCCAAGTTCACTGAATTTTGTGCTAAGATAGATTTCATGCATGATGGCAAAATTGAATGTTTGTATACTAATCAATTACCAGTGTTTGATTCACAGGAGTTCAAGGAGTTCCTAAGTCAACATTGCATTCGGCACAAAGTTGCTGTCAGCCAATCATCATGGAACAATGATTTGTGTGTTAAAATTAACACAATACTACGTGAGGGTATGCAGGCGCAATTGCTAAGTGCAAAGCTGTCTGACCAGAATTGGGCTGAAAGCCTATCTGCCTTCACTTATGCATGGGTCAGGAGTATTCCAAAAGGAATGGAATGCTCACCTTATGAGATACTGTTTAACAGAAAGCCTTCTGTTAAGCATCTCAAGGTTTTTGGTTCTCAGATGTGGGTGGAATCGCTTGAAGGTGCAACCATCCAAGGCATTTTTATGGGCTATGAGAAAGGTCAATACAGAATTCTATTGCCTTCCTCAAACACAGTAATTCTTACTCAGGAGGTAGAACCTACTGTAAAGCCGGAGACACAGATTCTCCAAAGTTTTCCCATTGATGTCAATACATATGAGGACACTGACACCAGCAGTAGCAGTGCAAGCCCAACCACGGCTAGTTCCGACACAGGTGAAACTGTCATTGAGAGAACTCATGATAGTACCAGGCCATCAACAGATGATGATGTGCTAGGATCTTTAGAGCCACTGTTTACAATTGGTAAAGTTTCTCCAAAAAGTCCTGTTCAGGAGAAACTCAGCAAAGAGGATCTACATCTTATGCGTAGATCTGAGAGAGTAACAAAGGGTCAGGCGCCCAAACGCTACTCCAAAGAGTTTGCAATCTCAGCTGTTGCAAATGTAGCTGTAGTTTGCACTCAAGACAGAGACACTCAGGCTCATTTCACAGGTGTGAAAAAGCCACCACAACAGGTTGCAAAGTTCAACACTGTTTCTGCCAACACACACAGAGCAAATGCTCTGGTCCCCTGGAGAGTTGGTTATCAAAGGCTCAAACTGGTAGAACCAGTCTCAGAGAGTTCCAAGGGTGGAACAAAGACATCAGATTCATACTGTGTATATGATAACTGTTTGTTTACTTCTGTTAATAATGCCTTAACTTTCGCCGCTCTCACATTGTCTAATATCGGGGGAGGATGTTGTGATATTATGACATGACGAGCTGCGAACGCTGCAGCAAGGTCACAAGACTCAAGAGTCATGTTTCCTCTCTGTGGGAATTACACTGGGCATACCAGCTCCCACACATGTGATGTCATTGTATTTTACTATTGTATTTTCTTCTTTCTGTTTTGCATCAGGAGGTGCAAGATGCTTTAAGACACAGCTCTGAATTATGAGCTGCTACGCAGAGACATTCTGCTCTAATTCTACAATAAAGTAGATCTTAGCCAAATGGCTTGTGTATGTTGTTTTCAAGCTGGGAACAACTGCATATTACATTGTGCCCCTGGACTCTAGGAGCCAGAGGGCACGGAAGCTTCGTCCGTCTTGGGGGTCAGTCTCCCAACTTGCCCCCGCGGGAAGTTTTCATAACAGTTATTCTGTTCAGCGTTTGCTGCCACTGTGTAACGTCCGGTTCTGTCAAATGCCACACTGCAGCCTGAGAGCGAACCACGAAGCAAGTGAAATATCTCTCGCCAGAAGGGAAGGCAGGGAAACCAAAGTTCTCTTTCTGCTTGAGTTCTCGGTAGGCCTAGTCATTTGGTTGGCCGGAATGGCAGGCCCTAAGAAATGCAGAGCTTCTCAGTGGCTGCAAAGAGACCGCACAAATGCCTGGAGCTATCCCCATCAATCAGACACTGCAACTCTTTGTGGTGTGATCATTATTTCAATGGTGCCACATCCACTCCGAATATTTCATTAACATGCCCATGAGCCACGGAGTTTTAATTCCACTACAAAGATCAAACCAAGCTATTTTTAAGAATATTAAAAATTGCCTTGTTGCATTGTGTCGGGGAACTGTCCTTGGCTCAGCGTAGAGTGGCGCAAGGGCTTTCAGGGTATAGAGAGCCCCCACATCACCTTCTCAGCAATTCCTCTTCGTCCAGCAGGGAACGCAGAAGTCCCTCTAGTGGGGAAGGGGAGACTGCCCAGGGAGGTGCGGACCAGGGCTCTGGGAAGGTGGGAGAGCACTCGCACCGCTCAGGCACAAGGGGAAACACACCTCTTCCATTTCCCCACTTGCGCGGAGGGGCCAGGCGCAGGGGTGGTAGGAGGGGGTTCCGCATCCCGCGGCTTTTATGTGTTAGAGATTTCAAAGTGCCTACGTGCAGAAAGTCAGCTTATCACCTCTGTAGCAATTACCAGTTGGCAGAAAGCCAAGATCTGCTCTTTCTCCAGACCCTTAGCAACGACCTGTGATTGGTCAATGAGTTCCTAAAGAATGAGCTCTGTGTGAGAGCTTGTGTGGTGTGGTGTGGTGTGGTGTGGTTGTTAGTAGTGTACTGTACTGAAGGTTGAGAGAGAGAGAGACAGAGAGGAAAGGTTTTATGTTTTGTTTCTTTTATTTGTAAAGTCTGTACATAGTAACTTATGGATACCAGTTGCTTCAATAAATACTGTATATAGTTATCCAAGTGAGTTGCTGAGTTCCTGCATTGTGCTGTCCAGTTAATGCTCTACAGCCAGAAGCTTCAAGAAAACCTGCGGTTAACTCTGCTGTGTCCAGGACTACGTTATTTCCTGACACTAAATCTTAAGATTATGTTGGGCAAAGAATCGGAAAGAGTCATTCCCGGATTCTGTGGAAGGATGAGACAGACGTGAACTTTTGTACCCTGCACTGTATATACTTGCACAATAAAGAAACTAAAAGAAACAGCGGAATCCGACTGGTTACTCATGAGCAACTACTGAGAACCTTACCCATTGGATCAAGGATCATGCTTTTGCATTTTAAAACAGCTAACCAGTTGCCTCTGGGAGTCTACTGTCCCCTGTAGCGTTCCCCAACAGCTCTGAAATGGAAGTATATTGCCTTGGAACAAGGAGATTCCACTTAGCAGTCATGACTAGCAGCTATATAGATCGACCTCCCCTTAGTGGACAGAGTTCCTCTTTTTCTTATTTCTTTTTTCAGGCATCCAATATAGTTACCACCAGGGCTTTTTTCAGCCAGAACTCGCTGGAACTCAGTTCTGGCACCTCTCAGGTGGGCGCCATTACCATTCTAAGAGAACAAGAGAGGTGTTCATGGGGAATTCTGGCACCTCTTTTTCTAGAAAAATAGCACTGGTCACCACCATACTGACATTTTGCAGATTGGCTGGGAGAGACGCAGAGAGGTCAGCCGATAGCACTGGTTGCATACGGTTCTTCTTCCCCCACCACCCCACTGTGGGCACAAAGAAACTCTCCCCAAAGAACTGGGAACCCAGGTCTGCATTCAGAGTCTACACAACAAAGATCCTTGCATCCGCTGCAAGGATATGGAAGACTATTCTATCTCTTCTCCAGTATTAAATAGAACTGATACGTGATTTGCTATAAATTTAACAGTTATGCTGTTCTAGGAATAAAATGGTATTTGCTAGTCCAACCACTGCAAAGATGCTGGGAGTGACTTTGAACCAATCACTATCTCCTAGCTTAATCTACATCACAGGGTGTTGTGAAGATTAAATGGAGGGAGGCATGGGACCTTGCCGAGCTTCTTGGAAGAAAAGTAAGGGGGGAAATGGACTAAATGAATGAATAAAAGGTAAAGTACAAGCATGAAGAAGGCTACCAAGGGACAGATGCAATCTTTAACGCATCTGACCATTGGCTTAACCAACCAATGCTTCGTTCAGATTAAAAGTTGTCCACTGATGTATCTGGTTCTGAGACTGAAAGAGCAATGCCCTCTTTCTTGGATAGACTCTTACGAACAAGAAATTTAAAGATGGCCTTTCATTTCCCAGCAGAACTCACCTTAGGAGAGGGGTACAGGTGACAAAATGGTTGGCCCGCCTTTCGTTTGCACAAGCCAATGGAATGGCACACCACATCTGGATTCATTTTGTGCTCTATCCTGAAAGGAAATTATGGCAAAAAGCAAAAACTAAGTTAGGTTCTTCTGACTAAATACCAGCTCCTTCAGTGGAAATGTAAATCTTAAAAAACAACAACACCAATTTAAGATTCATTTTAATATAGGCCCATTTGACCATAGCTCAGTGATTTTGACTGGGCTGTGATGATTTTCAGCCCTAGATTCTAAACCATTTTGCAGCAGAGGATAAACGCTGTGCTTGAATGAAACATCAGGATGGCTGTCCCTATTTTAGCAAATTCCAGGAAAGACAAAGACTAAAAGTTTACCACTGATTTTCATATTAGTGGATCTCAGTGATCCTCTTGACTTTTACCAAGTCTTGGTCAGAATTGCTGTTGAATGTGTGCTATATTAATCAATATGATATTACTGAATTACTTGATTATAGAAGGACTGCTTCATCTTTAGGTTATGTACGTAAGCACTCAAAAGTTATATAATTACATAATCACAAAGCTTTCACTTCACCAACACTAATGTGAAAGGAGGTTACATTAGCTTACAAGGCTCCGAGATGCTGGTATTAAGGTCAGAAGTTGGAAACGAGAAGAAAATTACATTAACTGCAAGCTAGTTTAGCTAGAACAGTTCAATTTACGTTCACCAGCAGACCAATAATTGCTAAGCAACTCCACTGTCAAACGAGAGAGCACAGAGCTGTGTTACACAAACATCCTCTTATATGTTGGCGCAACACAGAGGATCCACAGATATGTATTAGGTATTGCACACATATTTGAATTATGGTGCTGGAGGAGACTCTTGAGAGTCCCATGGACTGCAAAAAGATCAAACTTATCCATCCTTAAAGAAATCAGCCCTGAGTGCTCACTGGAAGGACAGATCCTGAAGCTGAGGCTCCAGTACTTTGGCCACCTCATGAGAAGAGAAGACTCCCTAGAAAAGACCCTGATGTTGGGAAAGATGGAGGGCACAAGGAGAAGGGGACGACAGAGGATGAGATGGTTGGACAGTGTTCTCGAAGCTACTAACATGAGTTTGGCCAAACTGCGAGAGGCAGTGAAGGATAGGCGTGCCTGGCGTGCTCTGGTCCATGGGGTCACGAACAGTCGGACACGAATGAACGACTGAACAACAACAACAACATTGCACACATGCACATATCTGGGGAAGGGCTGTAGTTAGCAGCAGAGCATTTGCTTTTTTATGCAGAAGGTTCCAGGTTTAACCCCTGGCATCTCCAGGCAGGGCTAGGAGAGACTCTTGTCTGAAACCCTTGAGAGCCCTTAACAGCCACTGCAGATAATACTGAGCTAGATGGTCCAAACGTCTGAGTCAGTAAAAGGCCGCTTCCTATGTTCCTGTGGTCCTGTTTCTAAGGTCCTGCCCCCTACCAACAGTGGTTTTCAACCAGTGTGCTGTGGTGCCCTGGGGTGCCTTGAATGATGGTCAGGGGTGCTGTGGAGGACACTGGCCTCTGTCCCTCTTCGCTTCCTTCCTCTCGTGTCTTTGCCTCCCAAAGGCTTGCACAGCTGTTGGTTGCAGCAGCCCTGGCTACAAGCTCCCCAGGCAAATGGTGTCTCTGGGGCTCACCAGGGGGTGCTTGGGCAGGGTGAAGAGGCACCTCTATTTGGGGCAGAGGGAAGGGCAACTCAGAGGCCAGAGGTGGAATCTGTGACTGCCCAGAGGACTCCCAAAGAGAGGGGAGCAGAGAGAAGTTCGAGGACACATTCCACAAGCGAGGGTTTTCAAAAAGGGATGGGAGGCTGCCAGCTCTGCAGGCAAGGGGTGACCAACTGGGCTCCTGAACCCCATAGGAGTGCCACAGAAAGAATGTAGTTGGTCAAGGGAGCCATGGGCTCAAAAGGTTGAAAGCCTCGGCCCTACACCATTGGCTTTCTTGGTGTGATGCAACCTCATTTAAGCTTGGTTGTGGCATTATTATGTGTCAGGGAACTGCCACTGGCCCGCTGAGGGGAACGGAGGGTCCGTTAGCATACAGAGAGCCCCAAAGCCAATTCAGCAGCAGCACCTCTTCCAGCAGGGAAAGCCGCCACACCTCCAGTGGGGAGGAGAGGGAAGGAACCAGCCAGGCGGGGAGAGGGCTTAGGGATACCACTGAGAGCCCCAGCGCCTCTTCCAGCCAGGAGCCACAAACAGGGAGCCTGGCGGGGAGAGGGCTTGGGGATGTTGCTGAGATCCTGCGCTCACCTCGCCCGGCTGGTCAGGAGGGAGGCATGCCATTTCCGGCACCCCAGTTGCGTAGAGGAATGAAACGCAAGGAGGGTAGGAGGAGACTTGGGGTGCCGAAGTTCTTATGCTGGGGGAGAAGCCGGAAGGGGCCACTCCCGGATTCTGCCAGCGACTGAGACAGACATGCTTTTTGTAGCTCTGCACTGTAAATAGTTTGCACAATAAAACTGCCGAAGACTGTTTTGGCTCCTGCTCCACTTCTCGTGAAGCACCTTCACGCGAACCTTACATAATGGTTCCCTTTTAAAAAGTGAAGGAGAACAACTAACCCAGAAAGATTTTGATAGGTATAATAAGGGTAAAGAGCAAGCAACTTTACAACATAAATAAAATGATGGATGAATCTAGACACCTGTCAGGCACCAACTGGAAATGAATACTTTAGACTCCGTATAAAATGGCTACTTAGTATACATATTTACTTATTTATATGACACGCTAATACTCACAACTTAATTATATGTGGTCCAAATATTTCAGCGATCAGAATGCATGCCCCTTGTAAGTGCAACTTTTCTGGAAAACAACACATTTAAAAAGTGAGTGCGCATACATAAAAGACTATTTGAACACACCAAAATGCCATTAAGAACCCAAGAAGTTCCCTGCGGGAACAGAGCAAGAGTCTTTCTAGTCCCATATCCTGTTTCATAGAATCATAGGATTGTAGAGTTGGGAGGGATCCTGAGGACCATCTAGTCCAACTCCCTGCAACGAAGGAATCTCAACCAGATCATACATGACATATGGCCATCCAACGTCTGCATAACAACCACCAAGGTAGAAGAGTCCACCATCTCTCATGGGAGCCAATTCCACCGTCAAACAGAAAGCTCTTCCTGTTTAGTCAAAAACTTAAATCCATTGATCTGGGTCCTAGCCTCCGGAGCAGGAGAAAACAGGCTTGCTCCATCTTCCATGTGGCAGCCCTTTAGAAATTTGAATATGGCTACCATATCTCCTCTTTGCCAGGCTAAACATACCAAATTCCCTCAACTGTTCCTCATATGGCTTGGCTTCCAGAACCATGATTATCTTGGTCACCCTTCTCTGCACACATTCTACCTCGTCAAACGCCTTCTTAAATTGTGGCTTCCAGAACTGGACACAGGACTCCAGATGTGGTCTGACAAAGGCAGAACAGAGCAGGACTATGACTTCCCTCGATCAGAGGACACTACACTTCCGTTGATACAACTTTCAGCACTGGCCAGTTGCAGGAAGCTTCCGAGGCAGCTTCTGTCAATCCAGAATGTCCTACTCAAAGGAGGATATTTGCGTGGTATGTCTTCAGTGCTCAGTTAGAGCAAATGGCAATTCCTATTTTCTCCAGATTGATGTTTGTTTTGATTTAGAGCTAAGGACCAGGTTTTCCCTGGGAAATGAGTAGAGCAAGTGGAAAACTACTCATACCTATGCTTTCTTGAAACGGGACAAGCGCAAATGTGGATGAGCCCTGGTCGGCTCATCCACAACAGATTTTTGTGTGGATAAATGGACTAAAGCTGTCCACTGGCTGACGATTTATTGGTTGACTATTTAGCTACCTTTAAACTGAGTGACCATGTAAACAATTGCATTTAAGTAGATTTGCAGTGAGAGCTGGACCATAAAGAAGGCTGATCGCCGAAGAATTGATGCTTTTGAATTATGGTGCTGGAGGAGACTCTTGAGAGTCCCATGGACTGCAAGAAGATCAAACCTATCCATTCTCAAAGAAATCAGCCCTGAGTGCTCACTAGAAGGACAGATCCTGAAGTTGAGGCTCCAGTACTTTGGCCACCTCATGAGAAGAGAAGACTCCCTAGAAAAGACCCTGATGTTGGGAAAGATGGAGGGCACAAGGAGAAGGGGACGACAGAGGATGAGATGGTTGGACAGTGTTCTCGAAGCTACTAACATGAGTTTGGCCAAACTGCGAGAGGCAGTGAAGGATAGGCGTGCCTGGTGTGCTCTGGTCCATGGGGTCACGAAGAGTCGGACACGACTGAACGACTGAACAACAACAACAAGATTTGCAGATTAGTAAGGCCTTTTCGTAGCTGCCTTTTCTGTTGAGATTTTGTTGCTGTCACTCATGTGAAAGACAGAAAGGTTATCTCTAAAATATTCTTTTCCCCCTGAGATCACACAGCGCAAAGACAAAATAATAATTAAAAACAAACGAAAGTGTGCTTCAATCTCATTCTTGGCCTCACTAATTAAAATTTGCCCCCACATTAAAAGCAGCACACTGAAACCAGGCTATATATCCACAAATGTATATATTTAAGCGCCCTTCAAACTCATTCATGGCCTCACCAATTAAAAATTGCCCCCACCATAAATCTTTAGTTGATTAACCTACTGATTACCAACTAAACCTTGCAGTTCCAATTGTAAGACACTCTAAAAATCAATGTTACCAGTAATTAGTTAATGAATATCACAGGTTATTTTTAAAGGAATCAAGGAAAGATAGGTACAGATGGGTTTAAACAGTCAGATGTACACCTCTCAGAGATTGGGGTAGCAGTATTTTGGATCAGTAAATATGCAAATACAGAAACAAGTACAAGTACAGTTGCTCAAAAAAAATCTACATTCTCAGTAGCTTTAAAAGGGCACGGTGAATGTTCTAGGTGCAAGGTAGCAAGATGTAAAAGAAGAAAATTAAGACGAAAAACATCTTTTAAAGAAAGAAAAGAATCATGTCCTACAATTTCTTTATGAAACTTCAAAGCACACAGCCGTTCCTTCTGATCCAAGGTGAGTCATCTGTATTTCAACCGAGCTTTTAGCCTATCTCATTGTCCTTCTTTATAAAGAAAACTCCTCTCTGTCCATTTTTCACATTATGGTTAATCTGCATAAGTTTAATTTGGCCAATTAAAATTTGGCCCTTGACTAACACCAGCTTTCTTGTTCTTATCATGCTCCTAGTATAAAGCTAAGGAGAAGGCGGGGAGAAAATGGGTTCCTTAAAGCACTGCTAGAAAGGTTTGCCAAAAAGGCAAGTTGTTAGAGATGTTCAATTCCCTAACATGCCCTCCAACAAAGAACAGGAGACGGAGAGCTGTGCAGTTATAATACACACACACATCCCTTAGCCATGCTCCTTCTCTTGCCACAACGTCTAGAAAGGAGACATAGAGTATCATCTGGCTGCAATAATTTTTTATGCGCAGAATTCTTATGGGCATAACAAATCCTGTTCATAAATATTCAAAAGGACTAACTGCCGCTCCTCAAAAACTATGATTGGCTTAGGAGATGTAGCAGGAAGAGAAGATTAGCATAAGAACGGAAGAACCACCAGTGAGATTCCTCTGGGAAGCTCATAAGCAGAACGTGATGGATCCGTCCCCTGAAGCTCTCCCCCAGCATCTGTCAAGGAGGTGTCCTGACATTTTCCCGTAACAGAAAATTGTCAGCGATAGAGCACATCCTCCATTCATTTGTCCAGTCCTTCTAAAAAGTTAGCTAAACTAGCGTCCATCCCCAAAGTGAGTACTTTGTAAAACATTGTTGCCTCTGATTATTTTTCTGCTGATGCTTTTTGTTACTCTTCTTTGGTGTGGGATATTTAAAGTGCAATCAAACCAACAATTCATGTATTGCTAGAAAGGCACATGGTAGGAGCAGAAGCTCAAAGAGTTTTCCTGTAAGTTTGATAGAGAGGACTCTGTGAGAGACACTCCCACTGTCCCCTAATCTGCCTGGGCACATCCTCTCTTTTTTGTCTCTTCCTCATCACTTCATCACTAGGCCAGATGATGATGATGATGATGATTATTATTATTTCAATTTATTTATTTATTGCATTATTTATGGCCATAGCACATAGTAAAAGACCAGGCAGTAGCCTGACACGATTATGCAGAGGATACAACAGATACAGTTAAAACAATTGGAAGTAAAATCATACAGGTTAAAACAAATAAAATAAAAAAGCACTAGTGGGCGTGACGACAGTGTCCATGTTGGGAATATACATTAGACTAGGGTTAAGGGAAGTTAGCCAAAAAGGTGGTCCTGGGCTTCAGGGCCTGTAGTATGTAGATGGCCACTCCACGTGAAACCAAGGGGTTGGCATCCGCCAGTAGATATTTCATGCGGTCATCGTCCCTGGCGATAGTCGGCGGGATTAGAGGGAGAAGCCTAGATCTTATTGAGGCATATAGTGGGCAATAGAGGAAGAAGTGAATAAAGTCCTCTATCTTTCCATTGTTGCATGGGCAGAGTCGAAGATTCAGAGGGGTATTGGAAAATACACCCTGTGGGAATGGCATGAAATCGAGCCAGTGTAAAGGCCCTTCTCAGCGTAGGATCCATCAGATCACTCAGATAGTGGGCCAGAGATCTAACTGCCTTCACACGAGGGAACATCGTGGAGAGTCTGGCCGCATTAGATAGTTCTTGATCAAGGGTATTATTATTATTATTATTATTATTATTATTATTATTATTCCAGGAAAGTTATCCTGGGTTCATGGTGAATAACACACTAAACACACACACATTTTCAGCATGCACCAATGTAGAATAGTTCATTTTCTCTGTGTTGTACCACTGCAGACAGCACATGTTTTAGAAACGCATATTGGAATGGACTGGGGCAACCAAAAAACCTTGCATATATAAAATTTTAATGTCAGGGATGTGTGCTCTAGCTTAGTCTTCTCCCTTGCACGATACTATTCTATGTATATAATACGTATTCTCCCAACAGGAACCACTGAAATAATCCTCTCCATCTACATCCTAAAGCTGTGGTTCTCCAAGGGTGTGGCACTCCACACTGGTGTGGCAAGAGAAGTTGGCAAACGTGGTAGGAAGGTTCAATGTATCTTCAAAGAAACATTTTAGTACAGAACAGTACAGTACAGTACAGTACAGTATCAAAATATGTTTTCATTTGCAGAACATGGATAGATATATTTTCAAATTGAGAGCAAAAGCATCAAGTGATGCTAAGGACAATCCTAGCTGTGATCCAGAATCACTGTTTGAACAGAGAGCAGGAGAAGACATATTTATAATTACCGTATTTTTCGCTCCATAGGGTGCACCGGACCATAGGGTGCATCTTGTTTTTTAGAGGAGGAAACAAGAAAAAAAATATTTTTTCTGGTTTTCCTCCCCTAAAAGCCCTGTTTTTTTGAGGATCAGCTCAAAGTTCTGCAGCTTTTTTTTGCAAAGGGAAAAGCCCTGTTTTTTTGAGGATCAGCTCAGATTTGTGCAGCTTTTTGCATAGGGAAAAGCCCTGTTTTTTTGAGGATCAGCTCAAAGTTTTGCAGCTTTTTTGCAAAGGGAAAAGCCCTGTTTTTTTGAGGATCAGCTCAGATTTGTGCAGCTTTTTGCAAAGGGGGAAAAGCAAAGCTCCTTTTGCAAAGGGGGAAAAGCAAAGAGGAAAAGCCCCATTTTTATGGGCTTCAACTCACATTTCTGCAGCTTCTTAAGGAAAGGGAGCTGTTTCTATAGTTTCCAGACAGATAAACTATGTCACATGTTGCTGGGGAAGCAAACAGCCTCCCTCTGCAGCACATTCAACAATGGAGGCCTGGGCAAGGGGGCGGGGCTGAAAGGGAGCCGAGGACTCTTATCTCTCTCCCGATCTCTTGCTGATCAGCTGCTGAGCGGGGTCCTTTCAACGCCCTCTTTTCTCTTTGTAAAATAAAAAGCACAATCTGCTTTTGGCCCCTGGGCAATTCGGCTCCAGGGACCACCATTCGCTCCATAAGACGCACAGATACTTCCCCTTATTTTCAGGAGGGAAAAAGAGTGTCTTATGGAGCGAAAAATACAGTATATTTTGGGAGCCATTCATGTTCTTTTTAGCTGCATTCTTTTATACTTTCTGGATGCCCCATTATTGGTATTCTAAAGCAGTTGTGTTCTATGTTATAAATCAAGCACTGCTATGAGTTGTTTGTTTTTGTTTTCCAATGCATTTCTTTTAAAAAAAGAAAGAAAGAAAGAAAGAAAGAAAGAAAGAAAGAAAGAAAGAAATCAGTGCGGCACGAGCAAATGTTTATTCTGAAAGTGTGGCCCAGAGGGGAAAAAATGAGAACCACTGGCCTAAAGGAATACAGAGAAAGAACCACATTTCTACTGATTACATATGATAGCCCTCTTTCTGAATCACTAGTGCTGTTCTTACTCCCTTAAACAAGATAAACACTGAAATGCTGTCAAATTAAAGGAAGTAAAAATAGGTCCCATGTATAACGCTTTGATAGCCTTCAGTTGCATTAAGCCAAGTTGCGACTAAGAATAGCAGTGCAACATTTACAGTCATAAGTGTGAATTCATAATAATCACTGAACAGACCAACATATGGCGCATTGCTTTTTTTACCAGGTAAGTAGCTACAGAGCCTCTCCAGAGCTTCTTTCGCCGTAGAATTGTGAACTTGAGCAAGCTGTTCTATTACGGACACCACAAGGACACATCCTGCAAAGGCAAGGAGAAAGAAAGATTCGTGTTACTCATATTGGTTTTAAAATTAAAAAGTTCTTCTTCTTCTTTTTTTTTTTTTGCTGAGGGAGAAAATTCAGGTCATCCGAACATTATTTATTAAAGTGTGCTTTGTAAGCTTTCTCTAGCAAACTCCCATGTCCTAGTCGGGAGACAGTCAGTCAAGTGAAGTCCATTCCTTTCAGCAGCAATATTTCCCTGTTTATAAACCAGTGCTCATGCTAACTGTGTTTCTCCCCACAAACCAGTTACCGCAACCATGATTTGAAGTGCATTTGTAACCTAGACTGTCAGGAGTCTTGTATTATGCGATTACTATTCATACTATGGGTTTGAGAAGTGGGGAAGCAAGGAGCTACTGTTATGTACTGAAGTTCTCACCCTAGGCCACTAGGGGTGCTGTGTATATAGTTTCAACTCTGCCCACCGTGACTGCAGTTCTCACTCAGATCCACGTGCAAATGAAGGATTGAGAGTGCCATTCGCGGATTGGGTAGCTAGAGAGAGTTGTCACTGTTGCATGTTACTGAGTACTATATAAGCAGGCTAGCTGAGCCCTTCAGTCCAGTTCTGTTCCAGCCTGAGAATAAAGAGAGCTGCTTGGAGAATCACTGTGTCGTCTGCTATGTCCACCCACTACTTAATACTACAGAAAACAGTCATCTGTTATGGATTCTTTACTATACTGAGAGATCCAAAGTAGGAAGTAAGAAGAGGAAGTTCCCTCTGTACAGTAGAGATAGCAAACCTGAGCGACCAGGCACAGGGTTCAAACTTGGGTCCCCAGCTGTTGTTGGACTACAACTTCCACAATCCCTGACCACTGGCCCTGCTAGGACCAGCTGAAGTCCAACAAAAGCTGGGGACACTGGACCAGAAATTCCTAATCCCTGATGAACAGTAAAAAAAAAAAAAAAAAAAACCAAAGCAGAGTAACCCAACACACTCAATGGCAGGAAAATACCAAGGAGCTAAGCTTGAAAGGAAGAGATTATAAATTCAAAACCATGGGTAGGCAAACTAAGGCCCGGGGGCTGGATCCGGCCCAATTGCCTTCTAAATCTGGCCTGCAGACGGTCTAAGAATCAGCGTGTTTTTACATGTCTGCTTTTATTTAAAATGCATCTCTGGGTTATTTGTGGGGCATAGAAATTGGTTCATTATTATTTTTTTCAAAATATAGTCTGGCCCCCCACGAGGTCTGAGGGACAGTGGACAGGCCCCCTGCTCAAAAGGTTCGCTGGCCCCTGATCAAAACCTTCTCCAAACCATTTGCAACATAATGAGGTTAACTGGTAAAACATAAGCTGCTAGATAGCAGAATGTTGCAAGTAGAAGAGAAGAAGAGTTTGGATTTGATATCCCGCTTTTCACTACCCGAAGGAGTCTCAAAGCGCCTAACATTCTCCTTTCCCTTCCTCCCCCACAACAAACACTCTGTGAGGTGAGTGGGGCTGAGAGACTTCAGAGAAGTGTGACTAGCCCAAGGTCACCCAGCAGCTGCATGTGGAAGAGTGGGGAAGAGAACCCGGTTCACCAGATTACGAGTCTGCCGCTCTTGCAAAACCCTAGATCTAAGCCAACTAGCTGGTAAAGTGTATAGCAGATTTCTCAATTAGGATTTGGTGACTAGGGATTGCCCTGTGGTCGGATGAAAAATAGGTCAGGACTCCTAGTTGTGCAGAAGAGGGAATCTTAGCAGGGGTGCAGCTTATTAGGTGTAGCTGCTGAAATTACCCCCTTTGCACAACTGATAAAGGGACAGAAAGCCCTGAGCTCTTTTGCATCTTCTCACCCTGTTGTCCTGCAGCCTAGGTGGTGCCTCTGCCTTGCAGCGCTTAATCAGTTGGGTTTCTAGGGAAGGCAGAGTGCCTGATAGCACAGGAGCAAAAGCACCGAGCCCTGACTGCTAGATGACCTTGTGCAATGCCACCGTATTACACTAACTCGGGAGCACAGTTTAATCCCTGCTAATCCCATCGTGAACCAATCAGGAACTGTGGCTATTGGCTTCCAAGAAAGCCGGGGTTTGGAAGACAACTTTGCATCATGTTTCTGCAGATGCCGATATCTCGTAAGACATATCAATGCTTTCATGGGTGGTGCAAGTCCAACGGACAAGACGGTGTTATTGCAAACAGCAGCAAGAGGGTGCGCCTGTGTCGCAACACCTCCGCTCGCAGTCTCCAGTGCAGCATCCTGAATGCGGGCCTCTGTCTCATCCTTCCCGTATTTCAAATTCAGTAGTAAATCGGCCAGGGCACTCTGAACCCTCTGCAAAATGCATGCCTAGACTCCGATATGTGATAGACTAATCAAGGGCTAATTCACACGGGCATGTTCAGCTCTTGACGACTGCCAACACAGATCCAACTATCACATTCTCTCACATCGCATCTCATGTAATGCTTTCCGAAGGCATCAAGGGTACCAGAATAATGTGCAGAGATCATAGCAGTACACTGGATTTTGGATTATTTAGGAGCAGGGATTTCCCCCCCCCCCAAAAAAAGAAATCCATGTCACTGTACCCATGAGTTATTAATGCAGAGCACCATTATAAGGTGAAATATAAACTGCTGTTTAGAAATTGTAGCTGCTCAGTGCACACTTCCACACTAATATTAATCGGTTAACCAGGTAGGAGCATCCTGGCTTTTAATAGTATTAATACTTTTAATAGGACACATATTGTAGTTATACTACCTATACCCAAAATATTAACAATCACAGTATTTCATAGGAATTTGACTTGTTGGACTAAATATTAACATTGTTCTTTAGATTTTAAGGAAAATACCACCTGTCTTTCAAGACCTAAGGAAAATCTTTTCTGCTGGTGTCACATTGTCAAGATGTTTTATTCTTTCGCTTTAAATATTGATTTCAAATATGAAATTGACCAAGTTTGCAATCTAGGAGTAAGTCCCACTGAACACAATAGTATTTGCTTTCGAATTGTCACATCTCAGATTGTATTGTAAATGTATTAGCTGCAGCAAATTGTTAAGGTCAGTTCACTTTCCCACTGTATGTAAGACACACCTTGCCTTGAGCAAAATTAGCTGAGTGCTACTCTTCTCCAGGAAGTAGGACATGATTTAACCAGAGTAAGGTAAAGGACCCCTGGTTGGTTAAGTCCAGTCAAAGCCGACTATGGGGTTGTGGCGCTCATCTCGCTTTCAGGCCGAGGGAGCTGGTGTTGGTCCACAGACAGCTTTCCGGGTCATGTGGCCAGCAGGACTAAACTGCTTCTGGCACAACAGGACACCGTGACGGATGCCAGAGCTCACAGAAATGCCATTTACCTTCCCGCCGGAGTGGTACCTATTTATCTACTTGCACTGGTGTGCTTTCGAACTGCTAGGTTGGCAGGATCTGGGACAGAGCAACGGGAGCTCTGTCGCACAGATTCGAACTGCCGACCTTCTGATCGGAAAGCCCAAGAGGCTCAGTGGTTTAGACCACAACGCCACCTGCAACCAGAGTAAGAACTTCTAAGTCCCATTGATTTAAATGAGACAGTGAAGCACAGATATCTTTCTCTTTCCAATGATCCTGGTGGAAGCCAGTAGTGACCAGGAGTGTGATTCAGAAGCTAAAGTGTTCCCATCTAAGGAGCTAGACCAAGTTCCTAGCTCTGAGCTGGATATTGGTGAACAGGGTCCCCCTAATCCTAGGACTGGCTGAACCAGATGCCACAGTGCTGTGACCATCATAGGTGCCTTCTCATGGCCTGAGGAACCCAAAGCAAAGGAAACACACCAGGTGGGAGGTCTTGGGAAGAGGTCTCAAAAAAGGTGCAGAGCATAGGAGGCACGGGTGCAAAAGGCCTCAATTCACTTCCAACTTAACAGAGCCAATTACTCACTAGGAGCTCATCACAGCGCTGTGACAACCAACCTGCCTTGCCCTAACCAAGGTCTCTTCTGCTGGGCAAGAACAGGGCACTCTCATCCCTTCAAATGAATGGGATGCAAAACTATTCCATCACGGACGGACTCTCCTTCATAATCTCAAAACTTTGGAATTGTACATAACTTTTTTTAAAAGCAACATTTAAGAGATTGACTTCTTGGTAGCACTTGACAATGACTTTCTCTCCTTGACAGGATGAAGGAGCATTTTTATTTCAAGAAGTGTCTCGGTATTACAACGTCTATCATCCCTTCGCAGCCAGACCTGAGCATTAATAAACCTGCCTGTCTCTTTTCAGATATAGTTTGTTCCACCTGCATTTAATTTATGAGGGGGATCAGAGCATACTATACTCGTACTGTTCAACAGCAATAATCTAAAAATTCACATTTCAAGAGACTGCTTTCCTATCATACTAAAAAAGAGAGAATGTGTTTAATAATAAAATGACATTTCTAATAGACTAGAGGGAGTTTAGATGGCAGGAAATCACATCTCAGCTAATAAAGTCGGAGCGAGAGTTTGCTGGCCATGAACCCCCTGGCAAGCTGAACAGACTGTTGAAATTAATCTACTTCTGCAGCAAACATACAAAGGATATTCTAATTAGAATGGTATCAATGGCTGCAGATAAAAGGCCAGCACAAAAGAGTTCCTTTTTTTAGAATACAGATTTTAAATGCGGGAAAAGCAGCCAACTTCGTTATTATAGTTACATGGGTTTAGTTGCATTGTGCATGATCCTGCTCACATTAATTTAACCAGATGGGAATATGACTTAACATTCTATTTTATTGTTAATATAGAAAATGTGGATTTAAGACAATAGCAAATGCCTGCATGGCACTTTCCCCTTTACGATTCAGGTTGCAGTACTATGTGCCCTTGAAGCCAGTGAAAAGTGCACATATCTGTCTGACAAAGAAAAAAATTTCCTGGTACATCAGGCTAAAGGCTGATGGGAGATTCTTCTCTTGGCATACTGCAGCACACAGCAGAAAGCCTGCCCAGTTGGTCTCTAAGTAGTGCTGGCTTAATTCAGAATTACAGTACTGGTTGGTTCCAATCTACATACACGTTGAGTCAGCTGCGCAGACCTGGCTCGGGGCTTATTGGCCTCATCCATGACAGCAGTGACTATTCTTAAGTAAAAATAAATAAAATAAAATAAATCCAACTTTTAACTGAAGATAAGAATCCAGTGGCTCCAGAATTCAGTTACAGATTCCGAAGTTTTAAATCTCCCAGAAGTTTGAAAGATGTTGTGAGAATAATGTCCTGAAGTCCTGAAGGCTGGCAGGTCCACTGACCTGATCCAAACATCTCTTATTGATGTGGGTGTGGGTGATTATGGGCAACAGAACACAGGGGCAAACCCTTCTTTTTACGTTTTAACAGAGCAATCTGAAAATTAGGAAACTGCCTATTGTGAGCCCTGTGCCGATTTGGCAGGAAGCTGGTTGCTGGGCATCTGGGGAGCACTGCGCAAGAGACTACTTGGCTAAGCGCTGACATTATGATACCAGGTTACTGAGAGGTGGGTTGTCCTGCCCACCTTGCAGAACTGGCCCTAGGGCCATGGGGGAAAATAAGGTCCTGGCCCATTGGTCCAAAAAGGTCCCCCACCGTGGGATCTATACTGACTGGCAGGTGTTCTTTAGGGATCCTGCTCAACCTGGAGATGCTGAAGATTGAACATGGGATCTCCTGCATTCATTGCCAGTGAGCCATGACCCTTCCCGCAAGGGAACTCTACGTACAGGTTTGATCTGCAGGCTTGTTCCTGTGCACCTCCATCACAGAGGCTTCCACAAAAGCAAGGGGGGGGGGGTTTGAAATGCCTCCCCCAGGTATCAACTGTGGAATGTAAAACGCAGGAGCAGTGAAACACAACATTGCTAGATTGGAAATAGAAGGGGAACTCTAGGCCAGCCAGTCGGAACTTGCTGTTTCTCCTGGGCTGGGCTGGACTTCCTCTGTGTAACTAAAGATGGGTGTGGTCTCACCTGGGCAGGTTAACACAAAACCACAGGGATCTTCCTCTTTTGGACGACGCTCTCAAACAAGCTGTATTGCTAAGATGTTCTCTTGGCTTCCAGCTTGCCAAGCTTGCCAGTGTTCCGGCACTGTGGCAGCTGCCGAGGGTCAGGGAACCAGAACAGCAGGAAGCCATTAAGAGTGAGGGAACTACAAGGAGGAAGCTTCTAATGAAAGGCACAAGGGACCTTTGCTGAACAGGACTTATCTCTGAGTAAACATTACAGAAGGGCCTCAGCAATGGGTCTGATTCAGTACAAGAGAGGAGCTGTTTTCCCTGATGGAACAGTCTCCTGAGTATATGTAACTTTTACTAAGTTTAAGTCTGCCTTCTGGGATCCTTTTGTGAACAGATGATTTCTCGTGAGTAAACTCTTTTTATGCTTTTATGGACGACTGTGTAATGTCTTATTTTGAGAGGGATTAATGGGGAAAATACCAGGACATTTATTACAGAGGTGTTAACAAACCTGAGCAAGCTTTCCGCTCTGTGTGTGTGTGTGTGTGTGTGTGTTTAAAAGGGGAATGAGAACTCTGCTAATTTCTGGGACTTGAAAACACAAGTTGGAATAGGATATCTTAAACAATATATCCTATCCTGCATGCCAAAACATTCCCACATCAACACTGCTTCCTGAGCTTCTCTGGCATTGCAGGGTCCCAGCTTTAGGACAGTCTAGTGTGACAGTTACTGTTGATGGGTTTGCTTCCAAAGCCCCGTATGCAAAACAAGCAGGGCCGTCTCGTCATAGGGGCTGGGTGGCGCGGTGCACCAGGGCGCCAGGCCCCCCAGGGGCGCCCCCGCGAGCCCGCCGGCATACCAGGCGCCCCCTCCCCAACCCGCGCCCGCACCATGGGCAGGTGGGCGGACGGGCGCTCGCGCGCCGGCAGGCGAGCTGCAAGCCAGCTGCCCTCCGGAGCCCCAGCTGGAGCGCTGGGAAGGGCGCACAAAGCCCCGCGCCGCTCCAGCGCCACGCCCCTCATCCCCCGCTCGCCCACCTCCCTCCCGCGCTGGCCACCCCTCGGGGGGTGAGGGGCGTGGCGCTGGAGCGGCGCGGGGCTTTGCGCGCCCTTCCCAGCGCTCCAGCTGGGGCTCCGGAGGGCGGGCGGCTTGCAGCACCACGCCCCTCATCTCCCGCTCACCCACCCCCACCTCCCGAGGGGCGGCCAGCGCGGGAGGGAGGTGGGCGGAGAGGCAGCCCACCAGGGGCGCCGAGGGATCGCCGCGCCAGGGTGGCTGATCCCTTTAAGACGGCCCTGAAAACAAGCATGCTGTAGCCCATGCACAAGGTCTCCCAGGAGCACCCCCCACATATAAACAAGCAGCAAAGGTCTGCTTTGTAATATGATAGCTTGCATCTCCTATCTGCCTTCCAGGGGAATGAGCTATCCTAGTTATTTAAACACTGACAGAGCTGCATGCAATCAAATGTGGTTCAAAATTCAATGGAAAATAAGGGCAGATGTAACAAAGCCCATTGCCTCCTGACTGTGGGGAAAATAATGGTTTTTATAAAAACGAATTACCTGTTTTCAAAAGCTTCGCATCGTTATGGAAACAGAACAAATAGTTTATTTTGCTTGTCTTCTTTGGATTTGAAATCCCAGACCTGCCGCTAGCCTCTGTGCAACTAAAGCTGTAGGAAATACAAATTTGAATGAAGCAGCTGAGTTTGTACTGCTTTCCTCCGTGAAACAGAACCTCTAGATTCAAAATGGTTTGAGAAGCACAGCAAGAACCAACTCCCACTAGTCTAGCACAGCCCTGTGGAAATCCTGCAAGGCAAGCGTCCATCTGTAGAAAATAAGCCTCGCTATCACTTGTAATACTCAACACATTTCTGGATTGTTCCTCATTAGGGGAAAAATTATCCCCAAATGGCAGTGGGGGGAGGTGCCCAAATCACTGTAGGGAAAATTGTCCCCCCCCCCCAAGTACTGAGGATATAAGTAATATTGGTCAATAGCGGCAATGGGCTATTTCTGTAGGTATTGCAACAGGTGACTTGCATTTCAGTTACCATTAAATGGGAAATGGCACCTCAAATGTCAACATTTTGAAAACCTTTACTGTATATTTGGGAAACTTCCTGCAGTTAGAGAACACTTTTTCATCACCCTTTTTTTTGCTAAGCAGACCATGCACTGTGGTATTGCAACTCCCAGTTCATGTGTTCTTCAAGCCAGTTGTACATGGGGGCTGTAACTGTGTTCTGCAACAGGTGGGTAGCCGTGTTGGTCTGCCATAGTCGAAACAAAATAGAAAATTCTTTCCAGTAGCACCTTAGAGACCAACTGAGTTTGTTTTTGGTATGAGCTTTCGTGTGCATGCACACGAAAGCTCATACCAAGAACAAACTCAGTTGGTCTCTAAGGTGCTACTGGAAAGAATTTTCTATTTTGTGTTCTGCAACACACTCAATGCATGCCAGGGGAAGATCAGTTGTGGTCATCAAGCTGAACAGCCCCAGGATTTACAAAACCTGCCTTTGGGCACCTCTGCATATCAGAAAGCACAAGTAATTGGTGTGGGGGGGGGATAACCTTCTTAATACAATGACAGTGTAATGCACAACACACAAGAAGTGCAGATTGGGCCAGTTTAAATGTAACATTTGGGGAGAAATGGCAAACTGACTGTGAACGGCAAAGGAACCCCATTTGAACAAATGCAGGAGATCGGGTTTCGAACTGCAGCAACCTTCGGGATGGCATAGCTCAGGGGTCAGCGAACTTTTTCAGCAGGGGGCCGGTCCACTGTCCCTCAGACCTTGTGGGGGGCCGGACTATATTTTTTTTGGGGGGGGGTGAACTAATTCCTATGCCCCATAAATAACCCAGAGATGCATTTTAAACAAAAGCACACATTCTACTCATGTAAAAAACATGCTGATTCCCAGACTGTCTGTGAGCCAGATTTAGAAGGCGATTGGGCCGGCTCCGGCTCCTGGGCCTTAGTTTGCCTACCCATGGCATAGTAGGTCATTCCTTTCTGCTCCTCTTTTTCCTTCCTGCCTTTCCTGCCTCCATTATATGATTGTGGAAAAGGTACACGGCAGGAAAAGGAAGGAGGGAATATGGTAATATAATGCCCCATTCCCTCCTTCCTTTCCGAGGACTTCTTCAGCTTCCTTTTCCTATAAATTCAGAGTTCCCATGCAAAGCGCATGCCGTTTTGTGAATTTCCTCTGAGCATGACAGTATGCATTACTCTGCCCAATATTCAGTTACAAGTAGGTAGCCGTGTTGGTCTGCCATAGTCAAAACAAAATAAAAAATTCCTTCCAGTAGCACCTTAGAGACCAACTAAGTTTGTTCTTGGTATGAGCTTTCGTGTGCATGCACACTTCTTCAGATACATGCACACGAAAGCTCATACCAAGAACAAACTTAGTTGGTCTCTAAGGTGCTACTGGAAGGAATTTTTTTTTTCCTGCCCAAGACACACTGCATGCCTGTGATATTGCTTCATGCCACCCAAACTCCACAGCACTGCGAGATTCCGGGAGTTTCAGGTGTGCTGAACACACCAAGGTCTGTGTTTCCTTTGGGGAAATGAGCCACAGTGCTGCCTTTATGATACCTGCTTCATGATACCCTCCAAGTCTACAATGGAGGGGACCCCAGCACGACACTCCAGGAGGGCCTTGCCTTCTCCACAAGCACAGCATTTGATTCAAACAGGCACAAGCCCTTTTTATCGGCCTCCTGCACTTTGCTTGTCACATAGCCTCCTCTCCCTCAGCTTCTGGTCCACATTACTTCCATCCCTTCCCTAAGCTCTTGGCTTTATCTGTGGAGTCACAAGGTACCCCACCCCTTTGTTCCTGCCTCATGCTAACAGCCCATTACCCTCCAGGCTGCCACCTGAAAGGGGGATTAGTCTGAGTTGGTTACTTTTTAACTTATCACAGGAAGCACCAGCCTGCCTCTTTACACGTGCTGATTTCAGAGGATTTGGAAATGCCTAATACACAGGCCAAATACACACATGGGTCTGACATCCCATTCTAACACGCAACCTCTAATTAAATACCAACACTTACGAGTACAGGCATTTAGCACCCACAAACCTCTAACAATTTCTAGCATTTAATTATATGCAAAAACAACAACAACAACAACCCAAAACCTTGGCCCGAGAACATATTACACAATAACACTATTTGGAGCTTTTTGAGTATAAAGTACAAAAGGCTAGTGTAATGTGCAATTTTTCCAAGGACAATAACAGAGAATCTATTTCTCATTCCATCTGTAGTTTTAACAACAATGTAAACGCGGAGACCCTGACTTGACTGATGATAACTTCAGTACCCTACGACCTGTATGAACACTTGTTCCAGTTCTGCTATTTCTCCATTGTTTAGCATCCATTATCTCTTTGGCCGATTCCCTGTTTCCTCAATTTCCTGTCCACGTCACTTTGTCTCTCCCTTCCTTTCTTTTCACTGCCCTTCACCCTTGAAATGCAATCCAATCACTTTATTTCAGCTTTAAGCTCATATAAAACAAAACTAAGACAAACACACACACACAGTTAAATTTAAAAATCAATGACAATAAAAGCCTTAATAAAGATACAAAATTAAATATGGGAATTATAAGGAAATTTCACTTTCCAAACAGCAGTCCATTACGTCACTTATATGTCAGAACGGAGGTTAAAAATTTCGCCATTTGAAGAGTTACATACTGATCTGTATCTTGCAATAAGAAAGCAAGATAAGTGTCTGCCGGGTGCCCAGGCCATTTATGGAATAATGGTAACAATAAGTTCTTCCGAACAGCACACTATCAAGGACATATAAGCACTATGTGTTGAAGTGTTTCGATCGCTCTATTATCACAGGAACATAAAACCGAGACTTGACCCCTAGAAAATCTATGAAAAAGGGAGTTTGAAGGGGAAACATTAAAACGTGCTTTGATCTTCACCCTTGAAAATGGACTCTACGGCAGGGGCGTAAGCAAGGAGGGCTGCCCCGGGTTCCATAATGGAGGGGGTGACAAATTATCAAGGAACAATTTGGGGGGGGGGGTTTGAAAAAAAATTATGATTTTTTTTTTTTGAAAATGCCTGCTCCGAAGGTCTTATCATACTATACTAAGGATTATATACCTATATATGAAATTTCATGCATATCGGTTAATATCTTGACCCTCCTCCACCAAAATAGCTGTTCACTTGGCTGTTTTCCTATGTCATGAAGGCTGAAATTTCAGTTCAGAGAACACTTTACTGTTCCCAACCCTAACCCTGTGGAAAGCCATCTAATTAGACTTTAATTTGATTTTGAGATGTTTTTAGGAGGTACCGATAATTTAATTATTGTTTGATTTTATACCAATGTTACGTATCTGATGATAGCCACCCTGAGCCCGACTTTGGCCGGGGAGGGTGGGATATAAATAAAAGTTTTATTATTATTATTACTTGTTATTATTCCTTTGTAAGAAAATATGAAATAACTTAAAACCATTTTTTGGGGGGGATCAACGGGGGGGTTGACAAGAAATTTTCTGCACCGGGTACCACCTGACCTTCCCATGCCTGGGTATCAATTTACCTTGCCCCCGGGTATCAATTTACCTTGCTACGCCCCTGCTCTATGGATACACTCTGTAGCCTTAACTGTTCGTGCTGATATGGTGACGTGGACCAAGGAATAAGAACAGGGGGAAGGAGGGAGGACGGGACTTTCTGATATTTCATCTTGTCCTTAAATCAAATCAAGCACTGATTTACACTCGCATAAATTGCTCAGAAACCAGCGAACTCACTCTGGACGGGCACTAGCTGAAGCTCAGAGTTTAGGGTGATTTTCAGCATAAAATGAATTGTAGTTTTGACGGGCATGCTAAATATATGACCACACAGGGTATAAGCAATGTTTTTTAGCATGCCAATGTCCTCGACAGTTGTCGAGTGCAACTGTTTTGGCTGAGTTTTTGCGGAGCTTCTAGTCATTAAGCATTTCTGAGTATTGGGGGAAAGCATGATTCTTTCAATATGACTGCATGTATATTTTTCAATATTAAAAATGAGACATGAAATATATTATCCACCCAGTATTTTCCCCCCAAAATACACATCACATAACGGAACCAACATTGAAATTCATTGACAGACCAACGTAGTTAAGCAGAGACGGCTGGCTTAACAACCATCGGAACGAAGGAAATGTGATTTAAAAAAAAGTTGCATGTCATTTATTCAGATAAAATCCATGCAACTGGGAGAAAAAGAAATGGTCTTATTTTAAAAATGACTGTAGCTATTTGTGGATCTTACTTGTGGCATCCAATTAATGAACTACATAAGAGATGGTGACATTCAATCTATTGCTTTTGCTACTGGATTGTGGGAATTGTTTAACTGTTTGTTTCCTTAGTTTTGACATGCAAATGATTCCAAAAATCTGTAGTTAATGGGAGTGGCCCCCGTCCCTGCTGAAGGCACAGGTTCAAAAATGTGGCTAAGAGAACACATTTTTCCTTTCTTTCCTTCAAACTGGTGTGTACCCTGTTGGGGAAAGGCACACAGAAAGCAAGGGCAACCGCCAGCCCTGTACAATTGCCCGCGCATGTGCTCCATTTTTCTTGCAGATCTACCACGCCTCATTTCCATGTGCTTCTTAGCATGATTGAATACAGAGGCTGCGGCGCTGAAAGAGCCAACTTTATAAATAGCCCCGTTTCCTTCAGAGGGGGTTACTAATGAATAATTAGTCCCACAATTGCGACTATAATCAGGTAAATTATCTGCAGATGTAGCAGTTACTAGACGGCTTATTTTCCTGTGCAATTAGCAAACACGCTGCAAGTCGGGGCTTGTTCCCATGATCTCTTTTGTCTGGAGACTGTTAATCCTTATTGATTGCCCCCCCCCCCCCCGATTAGCAACTCTCCTGGGGTGGAGGAAACCAGAACTGTATGTACCCTACCCCTCTGCAGTTTCTACTAGCAGTCGGCATCTGAATTAAACCCATCGCAAGGAAGCGATTACTGCCGTACAACAAACCCTATTGAAGTTCTCATGGGCTGGCTGGCTGGGCGAATGCCATTCCCCAATCTGAATGTGCCTTGTGTTCTTCTGGGTAAGAACAGCAGCAACAATAACCTGAGCTAGACCATGATTGGGAACTGGACGTCCTGCAGTTCTGAAATGACTAGCAATAGCCTTTATGTGTCTTGCAAGCACTTGCTATACTACAGGGGTGGCCAACTCCTAAGAGACTGTGATCTACTTACAGAGTTGAAAACTGGCAGTGATCTACCCCTTTTTGTGGGGTTCAGGTCAAAGTTGTTGAGCTTTTTTGGGGAGGAGGAAAGCCCTGTTTTTTAAGCATTCAGGTCAAAGTTGTTGTTGAGCTTTTTTTAGGGAGAAGGAAATCCCTGGTTTTGGGTGGTGCAGGGCAAAAAAATTGAGCTTTTCTTAGGGGAGCCAAAGTTGTTGAGCTTCTTTGGGGGAGCCAGTGATCTACCACAGACATCCAGTGATCTACCGGTAGATCACAATCTACCTGTTGGACGTGCCTGCTATACTAAACCCACTTTCACTTTGATAAGCAAGGGTTGCTACCGCAGTAGAGACTCCGAGGCATTGTTATTCTGGAATTAGCCAGAAGTGAAATTAAAATTCCACACAGCACTGAATATAAGGCTACATTAACTTGCAATGCCCTCCCCAAAGGCCAACTATCATCTATAATGTTTACTCAGAGATCAGTCCCGTTCAGCAGTGACCCCTTCCAATGTCAGTTAAAAATTATCTCCATCCAGGGTCAGTCTTTTACTTTTTCCTGGTAATGACAGTTAGTCATTACTGGTTCTCTTTCATTTCCCTGCAGAACAGTGTTGTAATTTTGCCCTTAAAAAAATAAAATAAAATAAAATGCTGAAAGGAAACCAGTAATTAAAATCCTCTGAAGAGTGAACACAAACTGACTAAGAAGCAACTCATAACTAATACCCCAGTTTTGATGAGCAAGGAACAATGATAAAACAGAATGAATGATAAAACAGGAAGTAGTTCATTGAAGGTACAGTAGCCCTCAGAAACTTCTATAGGGCTTTGTCTGTCTACATAGAGCAGACCGGATTTACAACAGCATTTTATAGTTGGAAGGAAAGTGTCTGAACAAACTCCAAAAGGCAAGTGAACACAGGGTGGCAATTCTGAAAAAATGCAGAAGTAAACTACATTTGTGACCATCATGCATGATGGTTATAAAAGTACATTATAATCATCAACATCATCATTAAAATTTCTATACCTTCCTTCATCCAAGGATCACAGGGCGGTTCACAAGATAAAAGCACAAAAAATGCCTAACATAATAACGAACAAAAACAACACTCCCCCAGTATTATTTTAGCTGAGATGGCTGCTAAAAAGGTATACAGATTGAAAATTGACAAAAACCATATTCTATGTTTGCTTGGACAAAAAACTGGGAAATTTACATGCTTGGGGAAAAAATCTTACTACTGCATGCCAGTGAAAGGATTACTTCTTCACTGCCATTACCTAAGCACATTTCTGAGTGGTGAGGGGTTTATTCACAATTGCCCAAATTAAAAGGCTGCTGGAAGCCTTGGAGATGGGCTACCGTATGTAACATGTTTGCTAGGCACCTATCCATTTAGGGACAGCACAGAAAATTTATTTTGTTCGTGTTTTAATGAGAAGTAACTAAGTCACACTTTATGAACAAATATAAGCTATGAAACGCAATTAAACTTCGAAAATAGCACTGTTCTGAATTTATGTATGTGTTGGGGAAAAGTGAATATAAATATTGCTTGCAAAGATGTGCATACACAAAAGTGTCTATTGGGAGAAACTGCACTTAAATCCCGATGAATTATTATGGGGACTGTTTTTTTTGGGGGGGGCGTTAATCACAAATTGCTGTGGAAATGTGGAGCAGTGAATTTAAGAGTGGAAAAATGAGAAACCGAGAGAAATAGAAATTAACAGATACTTTGTCTAGCCTCAATGCCGTTGAACCTAAAGCATTATACAATCATACCTTGGAAGTCGAACTGAATCCGTTCTGGAAGTCCGTTCAACTTCCAAAGCCAAAACAAAATAAAATATTCTTTCCAGTAGCACCTTAGAGACCAACTAGGTTTGTTCTTGGTATGAGCTTTCGTGTGCATGCACACTTCTTCCAACGCACGGCTTCTGATTGGCTGCAGGCGCATCCTGCAGCCAATCGGAAGCCGCACCGGATGTTCGGCTTCTGAAAATTGTTCGAAAACCGGAACAATCACTTCTGGGTTTCGATCGTTTGGGAGCCGAAACATTCAAGTTCAAAGGCGTTCGGCTTCTGAGGTTCCACTGTATAGTCTGATTCTACGGGATCAATTTCGGTTCCTGAGGCCTGAAAATCTGGACGAGATGCTGGAAGCTGTGCGGTTCACTATAGGGTCTTGCAACCCTTGTCCATCACGACTAAGTTGAGTGAGTGGGTGCATGACAAGGAGGTGCCTCCCAGCTTGAAGGAAGCCATAGTTGCTCCTGGAAAATATCTGTCATGGGCTGGAGGCTTATGAGAGCTAACCCTCACTCCCAAATGTCCACTTTGTGGGGAAGGTGCTCAAGGTACCCAGCGCTCTTTCTCAGATGCAACTGAATTAGGTGTGGCTGCACAACAGACGTTGCGAGGGGGTTCTTAGGTCTGGGAATTAGATGGCTTATTTGTTCTGGATGTGGCTGCACTCTCCCGTAAGGTACAAGTGCATCGTCTGGGATATTTGTATGAAGAGCTGTTTTAAATAAATACAACAAATAAGAAATCAGCACATACCTATACAGTTATGCTGCTGGTTTTGGACGTTTGGAATGAGGGAGGCACCTTTCAGCAAAAGCACGAAGAGGAGCACAAAGTTGAAGGAAGGAGCCATCTTCCAACGCATTCTCATTCTGGAAGTAAAAACATAGGGGAAGAGTTGGGGGAGGTGGACTTCTTAAAATGAGCACGGACATAAGTGAAATTATTAAGGACTCACGTCATTAAATCTCATGGAGGGAGACCCGAGTGCAGGAGCAACGCATGCGATTCTTGCACCTGAGGAGCTGAGGTAACCGAGTGCTTTGCCAATAAGAACCAATCTTCCAGTCACATGTTCTCACTGTGTGTGTGTGTGTGTGTGTGTGTGTGTGCATGCATGCGTTCGGGACAAAGAATCTATCCATTTCAGTTTCTCTCAGTTTCTCGCTTTCCCAATCTTACATTCAGCTCCCCACATTTCCACAGCAATATGCAATTTTTAAAAAGCCACCATGAAAATTCATTAGCATATTCATTAGAAAATTCATTAGCACCTTTGTATGCCATTTTACCTAACATGCACGCTGTTGCAAAACAATTTACCCCAATACAATGCATTTTTGTATCCACTTAGATGCACACTACCCTGATATATGCATTTGTGTAAAGGTAAAGGACCCCTGGATGGTTAAGTCCTGTCAAAGGCGACTATGGGGTTGCGGCGCTCATCTCGCTTTCAGGCCAACAGAGCCGGCATTTGTCCACAGAGGGCTTTCCGGTTCATGCGGCCAGCATGACTAAACCGCTTCTGGCGCAACGGAACACCATGACGGAAACCAGAGCACACGGAAACGCCGTTTACCTTCCTGCCACAGTGGTACCTATTTATCTACTTGTACTGGCGTGCTTTCGAACTGCTAGCAGGAGCTGGGACAGAGCAATGGAAGCTCATCCCGTCGCGGGGATTCGAACCATCAATCTTCTGATCGGCAAGCCCAAGAGGCAAGACCACAACATCACCCACGTCCCTATGCATTTTTATACACGCTACTTGGCTGGAGAACTGCGTTACAAAATCAGGATAACTGCAAATTTCAAAGGGTGGCTGTTGTTTTTGGTTCTCATCTTGTTTTGAAAAGTATGAATTTGGCAAGTTCACATTTAACCGTGAACTCAAGCTGAATTTCTCCTGCATCCCTCTCTTCCGGCGCTACTTTTAATTTCCCACCCCCAAAACTAATCACAAAGTGGTTACTAGATTTCGATGCGAAGAGATGCAATGACAGCCAGAAATCCAGCAGGCAGTGCTTCTCCAAACACAGCATCTTTTTGTCAGGGACAACTGTGGATGGTGAATTTTGCCCTCAGAAGCCCCGCTTAGAAACAAGAGAAGTGCCACCCTAAAGACAGCAGCAGTTAATGCTGCAAGAAAAACCACTGCCAGGACATGGGAATTATTAATGGTGAACCAAGGGTATAATGCAATTTGGCCAAAAGCATTTTGGAAAAACTGACACAGAAAGTAGCAAGAGCCAAAAAGAAACATTGCAATTTTTATGCAGTCTTTTTTGATTACAGAAATGAGGTATATGGTACAATACTACCCATAGTTTACAGCAGTTTGGCTTGCATGCAGCACATATTTAATTCCCCCCCATCCCCCATCCTATAAATTCCTGCAAATTCTAATTATAATTGATACAAAGTACCTTTTGCTTATGGTCGCCCGTCTAAGCAATGCCATGTTACTACACATAATTTCGTATCTGTAATAATTTTGGCATATACGCTTCAAACACCACCTTGTGAATATATATTCAGAAACGTTTATTGTTGCTTTATTTTTACTTTTCTGCAATGGCTGCATGTCGCACTGTCGCATGCCCTAATGTAAACAAAACTATATCTCAGTGCAGCCATTTAAAGCAGTTTAAAAGGTGAAAATGAATACAAAGTACGTCACCCAAAAACAACCCAGCAGGAAAAGCCGCATGCCTTACCAGCAGTTTCTGCAGCAGTGTCTCCTAATAAAATAGCAACAGCGAAGGAAGAAATGCCTCTGGAGGAGAGGAGTCTCTCACGGAACTGGCTCAGTCTTCGTTTCCCTCTTCCTCTTTTCTTGACAAGTGTGGTTCCCGGCAGCCAAGTTCGCTGTTTGGGGTTTCCTCATAAACCTCATTCACCTGAAACCAAAGCATGAGGCAGAGATACGTTTACTGACCAATTCAAAATTTGCCTTACCCCTTGACCCGATGAGTCTCTAGTGACATCAGCAATGTGTCTTGCAAACATACAGAATACAAATAAAGAGGGAGTGTTGCATGAGTTACTTGCAGGGAAAGGTTGTCCCAGCCAGCAGGCAAGATCTTCCCCACATGCCAAGATATTTATATTCCTGGTGAGCAGCTTGGAGGGCCAACACTGAGGCTCCAATATTCTCCCACCCGAGACCCTGTTTCTAGGTCCTGTTCCTGCAGGTGCCAACTTGGGACAAAGGTGAGGTATAAATGCATTTAATAATATTAATAATAAATCCAGGTTCATACATGTAAACCAGGCTTCCTCAACCTCGGCCCTCCAGATGTTTTTGGCCTACAGCTCCCATGATCCCTAGCTAGCAGGACCAGTGGTCAGGGATGATGGGAATTGTAGTCTCAAAACATCTGGAGGGCCGAGGTTGAGGAAGCCTGATGTAAACTGTATAACTCAAGGTCACGGTGATAAATAAGGTTGAACAGTTTATAGCTTTTGTCCTGGACACCGGGAAAGGTTGTTTTCTGCTGCTCCAGAGAAGCGGACACGGGGCAATGGATTCAAACTACAAGAAAGAAGATTCCACCTAAACATTAGGAAGAACTTCCTGACAGTAAGAGCTGTTTGACAGTGGAATTTGCTGCCTAGGAGTGTGGTGGAGTCTCCTTCTTTGGAGGTCTTTAAGCAGAGGCTTGACAGCCATCTGTCAGGAATGCTTTGATGGTGTTTCCTGCTTGGTAGGGGGTTGGACTGGATGGCCCTTGTGGCCTCTTCCAACTCTATGATTCTAGGATTCTATGAAATGCCAAAGTTCAAGTAAACTGAAAACATTTAATGCATTTCCCGTTCTTTAGTCATGCAAATATATTTTTCTTGGCAGCTGTGAACTTTTAAAGATAGTGCGGCTGTCAGATTTTGTATATGGATTATTCAAACTATTCCCTTAAAAAGGAAAAGAGAGAATGTACAGGCAACCGTGAAAAATAGATGCCTCTTTGGTGCATAGCAGCCAGCCAGGTATTCTAAATGCAATATGACATTTCTGTACAGGGTCCACTGATCCCTTTTTCTTCTTCCTCTCAGCTGAAATTCTTGCTAAGGTAGCAGCACATTATAAGGCCTACACATCCTTTAATCCTCTGAAGAACCTTTTAAATACACATCAGATTATGACCCACAACACCTTTAAGTCTTTTAAAGCTGTAGGCCCTAAATTGAAAGGCATTACTCAGAAAAACAATGTTTTCAGAATATGAAGCTTTCAAGGTACGATTCTTCTCTCCAAGGCCATTTTTCCTGAACGCAACACGTCCTAATGGCGCCACTTAAACAGGGAGCCTTCTCTGACCCATTCAAGGAAGGAGACAGAGAAGTTCATTTCCGTTTCATTTTCAATTTGTTTGCTGCCTTTCAACACTGCTGCACGTGATGCAGTTTGCAAGCCATAAAAATGACAAAACATGCGACAAAGATCACACATCCCATAACAATACCGTCCCATACAAATAAGCCATAATGGGGGGGGGGGATATGTAATTGTTAAAAAACACACGTAACTTAAATTGGCCAAAGCAATATTCAATAATCCATTTAACAGATGTTGCTGCATTGTGGCTGTGTGTGCTCCTGGCCCAGCTCTTCACTCTATACTTGGGCTTAGGTAAACTGATATTCGCTCAGCCTCAGCATTTGCAGATAATGGCCTACAACAAAGTGCTGCTTTGTGGATTGGGACCGCTCAGGAGACAACCTTCCATTCCACTTCCAACAGCTTTCACTTCCCTTCGCTCCCAACTATCAGCCAACTTTCTGTAGACAAGGAATGTTCTTGGTTCTCAGTGGGCTTCTTTTATGTGGGGGGGGGGGGGGGTGTCCTTGCAACTTTGGTTTCCTCCATAAATGTTTTTAATAGTTCCGCAAACCATTTGGTTCCCTCAACCTGCTGCTTATTTCCCTCTTGTGTGTTGCTAGAGCTGTTTTGTCCAGCAGCTCTCATGGACTGAACATCACAAACAGAGACACTCAAATGTTGTTGGGTTGTGTGTGTGTAAGAGAGGGGGGGGGACTTCAAAGCTCTTCCTTCTAAGACAAGAAAATCTCCACAGCAAGAGTGAATGAATGGGATGGCAGCTTTTTATTTATGTATCCCTTTTCCAGCTCCCCCAACCCACTCTAAATCCCCCTTCTAGGGTTTTTCTAAAGGTTTTTGCACTTCCGCAAGCCTCGGGCTAAACCCGAGCCTACTGAGACCTCTATCCTATGCTGCTATGGCTACATTAGTGACTGCAGAGTGAGAACTGTATTGGAAAGAGCATATGTGACAGGGCTGTTGGAGGAAAAGAAGCGAAGCACCCTATCAGTGCTGCTGCTATTGTCATCTACCAATGCATTATTGGACCACTGTCTTGCCTTGCCAATGGGCTGGATAAGAGCCAATAAACTGAAGCTCGATCCAGGTAAGACAGAGGCACTGTTAGAAGGTGGCTCCCTGGTTTGCGATAACTTGCTACGTCCAAGAGATGATGGCGAAATGTTTCAAGTTATCTGAACCAGAGGCGTAGCAAGCCCAAGTGGTACCCGGTGCGGATTTTTTTTGTCACCCCCCCCCCCACATCCGCCCACACCCCTTCAAATCACAGTGAGCATTTTGCGTCCCCCCACAATGCTTTGCAGCACCTCAGGAATGCAAAATGCTCACTGTGACTGGAATGGGTGTGGGTGGATGGTACCCTAGGTCCAGGTGGACTGAGTAAAGCAAGCACAGCTAATGCTTTTGCAGTGCTGTGGTGAGTCCAAAGCCCAAAGCCACTGGATTTGCTCTGGCTTGTGCTTGAGGCTCTAGGTGGAGGTGCCAAATGTCACCCCTTGAAGATGGCACCTTTGTGCCCCCTGAGAGGGCAGTGCCCTGGTGAAATGTGCCAGGCTGCTGGGTGGAGCCCTGGCTGGGCAGAGCTGTGCTTCTGTGGCTCTTCCCAGCAGGAAGGAAAAAGCGAAGTGTGTGCTGTGTAAGCCAGCTGCTGCACTGAGCAACTTATGAGTTGTGGGGTGGCCATGCTGAGAGTCACCCCCTCCCCTGGAACCCAGGGCAGCCCCCCCGCCCCGCCCCAGCGACACCCCTGATCTGAACTGAGATACAGCAGAACTTGTAAGTGATCATACAGAATATATTATTTAAAGATATCCAAAGGTCAGGAGTTCCGGTCTGGGTGCGCTAGAGAGCAGGTTGTTAAAAACGAAGCTTCACAGTCAGTGAGGTAGTTTTCCGACGGTGGTAAATTATGGGGGGGGGGAGAGGCGGCTAATACCTCCCCCCACCGGCAACGCAAAAGTACGAGGCTTTTGCTGAAAAGGAGAAAAGCAGCGGGAAAAGGCAGAACTCAGTGCTGGCACCGGAGGCAACGGAGAGGAACCAGACGCAAAATTAAACAATTTACACACCGGCAAGACGCCTAAGAGCTCGCACTGGCAGGCACCCGAGACCCTTCGACAAAAGAGATTGAAAAAACTGTTACCGACCTGCGAGTGAGTAGAAAGAATCTGTTTCAATTCGAAAACTTGGAAGGTGAAACTTTGTATCGAGCCGGAAACTGTAGAAGTTAAGTCGAAGAGTTATTTGTTATTGTGGGAAGGAACGGCTTAATAGAGAGTCCCTGTGAAATGGAGAGACTGAGGCGAAAGATCACACAGAGATTGATAGCTGAAAGAGGTCAGAGGGGATGGAGGGGAGGAGAGGAGAGTGGAGGAGGGGAGATAAGAGAAACCGACGTCCCCAAAGCAAAAGCAAAGATATTCCTACTCAAAGTGAAGGAAATAAGAGAAAGGAAAGTTAAAGGAGAGAATGTTTTAGGAGAAAAGGGGAAGAAACGATAATAACAGCGGAAAGCTCGGAGGAATTAAGAAGGAGGAATGAAGATGGAGGATTCTGGTTAAGGTGTGTCATACGGAGGTACTCTCTTCCTGCTTCTTCACGGAAGCCAGGATAAGCATAACGACACCCAGAAGAGCCTCCTGCACTGTTCTGCAGTGACACCTATTGGAAGAAGGGGGATTTTCCCCATAGGAAGATCTAACGCACACTTTGGAAATAGAGGCTCCAAGACATATATACATCAAGGCTGATGCTCCAGTGAAATACACATGGAAGGGAGCTCCCACAATTAATAGAAAGGTGCAGCGGAAGGTTCGAATCCCAGCAACGGTTTGGTTAATCAGATTTGGACTGTGCTAAATAATATAAGACGGCTAAAAGAGCACAAACACAAGCGATGGCAGCAAGAAGACAATCAATATATAATGACAATGTCGCCTTAGCTGATATCAAAGAATTAATAACTGAAATGAATAAATCTTTAAATGAGAAGCTGGACTCGGTGGAGGCCAAGATTGAGAGCAATTCGAAAGTAATTTTGGAAATGACGGGACAGATAAAAGAGCTATATGGCAAGAATAAAGAGCTGGATAAATCAATAAAAGATTTGAGGTCTAAAGTGCTTAAACAAGAAGACCATATTAAAAGATTATTGATGGATAACAAAGAGGCAAAAAGAATACAAGGAAAGGAAGAGGAGGAAAGACAGGATATTAGGAGAATGCAAGAAGAGCTGGAAACAAAGATAGCGAAGGAGTTGGCCAACTGGCTAAAGGTCAATGAGGACAATTTGCTGTTGGATATTGATAAGATATACAGAATAAGGACTGAGAGAACAAAGAATATCAAAGGACCAGGATACTGTATGGTCTTTTTAAATTCAAGATTGCTCAGAGACAAGATCTTGCAGAGGAAAAAGCAGAAAAATTTGATACTAGAAGGAAGAACTATTGCCATTTTTAAAGAGATCCTGAAAAGATTGTTGCTGAGGAGACAGAATTATAGGATGTTAACGGGAAAGAAAGGGATTTGGTTTACTTGGGAGTTCCCAGAAGGACTTTCATTTATTTTTAAGGGGAAGAAGAAGAAGACCATAAAATCTACAGAAGAGGCGGAAAAATTCAGCAAAAGATTTAAGAAAGAACTGTTTGGGGAAGAGGAAGAAACCAAGAGAGACGGGGGACAACTGGTAGAGTAAAAGATGGACAAATGTATAAGAAGTCGATATACTAGAGATTCTTGTACCCTTTTTCTAGTTTCTCTTTTACATTGTGCTCGTTTGCCCTTTTTGTTTATTATTGACTTCATTTTGTTCGGGACAAACCCGAGTGTGATTTGAGAGATTAAAGATAAAGTGATAAAATAAAGTAATTGATCTTAAGACCATTTCGTAGAACATTAATGGGTTAAATAATAAAATTAAAAGAAACAGGATTGAACATATATTGAAAAAAGATGCCTGGGACATAATCTGCCTCCAGGAGACACATGTTCCACAGAAACATAAAAGAGTATTAATCAATAAAAGATTGGGCAATGAATTCATATCAACAGATAAGAGAAAGAAGAGGGGAGTAGTTACATATGTTAAACCTAATATTAAAGCAGATAAAATATTTCAAGATGAAGAAGGGAGGGTAGTAGGAGTACGAATATCTCTACCAAGAGGTGATATAGTGGTGATAAATGTTTACGCCCCAAACGGTTGTAAGGTAAAAAAATTTAAGAAGTTGGGGGAATTAATTGGCGAATATGTGAATGAGGAAGAAATTATTTTATTAGGGGATTTCAATGGGGTAACGACACCAGAGCTAGATCGGTCAAGTGAAGGGAAAAAAGGTAGAGGGAAGTTACCAGAAACCTTTTTCCAGATAGTTAAAAATTATGAATTAAAAGATGTTTGGAGGGTAAGGAACCTGGAGGAGAGAAAGTATACACACTACTTATGGGCTAAGAGATCTGCTGCAAGAATTGATCATATATGGCTGTCAACAAAATTGTTGCAAAAAAAAAAGTGAAATTCTGGTAAGATCTCTAACAGATCACAATCCAATTATGGTCAGAGTAAAAGATCATTCGGGGCAGAGTAGAAGATGGCGTCTAGATGAAAGAATCTTCAATGATGAATTATTTATAGTAAAGGTTAAACAATTATTGAAAGAGTCTTTTGATAATAATGTATCAGAGGAAGTAGATTTAACAACAGTTTGGGATAAAGATATCCAAAGGTCATCTACGGAAACACACATGGAAAGGACACCTGGAGAAGGAAACAATGCAAATGCGTTCATGTACTGATGGCAGAAGTTTCGAAGCAATGGAAAAACTGACATGTTTGTGGTGCTGAGTGCATAAAGAGAGCAAGTGAGCAGAAGTAGCAGAACATACAGGAGTGACTCAGTGGGATCTTGTTATCTATCTATATATATCCAAGGTACCACTGTATGTTGAAGGAAAGGTTGCTCTGTATGTCAGAGACCCTACAGCTCCTTCCCTCAAATGAAAACTTACATTAGCCCACAAATTCACTATGTATAGAAATGGCAGGCTAGTGATCTTGAGACGGAGGGGATAGGAAGGTACTCAAAGAAGTAGTGGCAATTTGAAACTGGCAATTTCAGCTATTCTTCTATCAACTGGGTGGGTAAATGTACATTTTGGTCTTGGCAAAGGAGCATTTCCCCCCTTTGACGCAACATATGATTGTGACTTGAGGCGACTCTGTTTACTTCCCTTCCCGACACATCCCTGTACGGCGTAGGGAGAAAAAGTTTTTTGTTTCTTTCTTAATCTCACCTATTTATTTAACAAGATTTATATACCACTTATCTGTAGATGAAACCTCCAAGCGGTTCACAAACAATATAAGCCAAGTGAACCTCCGGCCCAGTTGTTTCCTTCTGCAATTTCTGTCCTTTTTCACATCTATTATAACTGCATTTAGGTCACATCCTGACACCAACTCCCCATATTTGAAAGTCTCAGGTCCTCGTACAGCATTAGGGAAATGGACAAAACCTGGTCCTTGCCAATGTTCCCTTTATGATGACATACGGTAATCGCCTCATGGGACCCAGGAAAATTGCTTCAAGAAGAAATAAGCATTTATGAGCAATCATGACTGAGCCTACCTGAGAGTGAGATGTTCCTGCTGCTCTTTCAATCAAGAAGCTTTCAAAGGAGCATTCAAGCCTCTTTTATTGTGTGTTTCTTTGCCACCTTGCAGTTTTTAAAAGCACCATTTCTATTTCATTTTACAAATATATGTACATACGTATTTGCTAATTGCACAGGGAAACAAGCCGTATAGTAACCTAAGTATAGAGAAACCACTGCCTTATATCTCTGTTTATTTTCAAACTGATAAGACGTTCAACCACTCTTCACTATTAGAGGGAATGATGATATTGGGGATTTCATAGAATCATAGAGTTGGAAGAGACCACAAGGGCCATCCAGTCCAACCCCCTGCCAAGCAGGAAACACCATCAAAGCATTCCTGACAGATGGCTGTCAAGCCTCCGCTTAAAGACCTCCAAAGAAGGAGACTCCACCACACTCCTTGGCAGCAAATTCCACTGTCAAACAGCTCTTACTGCCAGGAAGTTCTTCCTAATGTTTAGGTGGAATCTTCTTTCTTGTAGTTTGAATCCATTGCCCCGTGTCCACTTCTCTGGAGCAGCAGAAAACAACCTTTCTCCCTCCTGTATATGACATCCTTTTATATATTTGAACATGGCTATCATGTCACCCCTTAACCTTCTCTTCTCCAGGCTAAACATACCCAGCTCCCTAAGCCGTTCCTCATAAGGCATCGTTTCCAGGCCTTTGACCATTTTGGTTGCCCTCCTCTGGACACGTTCCAGCTTGTCAGTATCCTTCTTGAACTGTGGTGCCCAAAACTGGACACAGTATTCCAGGTTTACATAATCCAGATTTACATAATCCGGCATCTAATTCTACACGCAATAGTAATATATCTTGATGTAAAGTACCCACAGTTGCCCACATGAGGAAGTGGTGCTGGGGAGAGAAATACCCAGGCTCATTTCCCATCTAGAGTTGTCAGGCGACTTTAAAAACTTGACGCATCCTGTCCATGTACCTTTAACAATAGCTTGATCAGCAGAAACCGGCTTACCATGGAATGGAGATAAGCAATATGGCCCGCTAATGTTTGAACAAGCAGAAGAGCAAGGCAACTAAAATATTTGACAATCCCATTCGCATCTGATCTGAGGCAGCACACAGCCTTGGACTCAGGAACCCCAACCAAGTATACAAACAGCTCATACGAAGCAACCCTCAGAGATAGCAAACTCAATTTCTCTCTCATTTACCCTGCAGAAGTCAATGCAGGGAAATCGATGGAAGATGGTGTAAACAAGGAAGGGGAGATTGGAAAGGTATTAATCTTTGCAGCTTTCTTGCTTTAATGTAAAAAGTTTCCACAAAGTCTCTGGCTTTACAAGCTCCTGCCAGTATCATTAAATCGCGCCTGCTTTTGTGGTCTGTGGGATGGCGGCCTAGTTGACTGACTAGCATTCTCATTACTGACCTTCCTGCGGTCCTTTTCAGGGGATTTAACTAGCCAATTCAATTAAACAGCATTTCCGACAAATGTACACATCTTGTTATAATACCTGTTGAGACACAATTCTATCAATTTGGGCACACTTTAAAACACTTCTAACAGCGTCCAGTGAATAATTGCATTCTGTCGCACACATCTTGATATGTATTCTTGGCACAAAGTTCATTAAAGCGTGTGTGCCAGCAGGAGAGGGGGATATAGGAACTTGCATTAGCCGATTTTACATTCTCTCATCTCCCTCTGCTTTAAATCAATTGATCTATCCCCATTTACGTGCTCTGCACTTTTAACAAGGAAGCCCTCCTTTTAGCACAGAAACAACTCTTTGTACGTGAAAGCCATAATCAAAAGGTTCTTTTTTAACAGTAGTAGTGAAATAACAGCAGCAACAATAAACGAAAGCTCAAAAAACTCAATGTTATTATTCTGATTCTCTCTCTGGACTCAGCTACACAGATGCAGATATAATGTTTTAAAGTGTGTTTTAAGTGCATTATACAAATGTGACACTAGAGGGCAATGGCGAGCTAACGGCAAATTCAATGTATTTTTCAAAACACTTAAAAAAAAGCATTTTCACAGTGTTTTTTTTTTATATATATGTGTCTAGGTTCCACTTCTATCTGCCTAGGAACCATACCTAGATTCTGCAGTGACTGGTGCTTTCAAAACAGAGTGGGACTTATTTATTTCTATGGGGAAGTGGGTAACCTGCCAGGAGCTGCAGGCTTGCTGTGGGCAGGAACAGGCCCAGCAGTATGTAAGGCCAGATCTAAAAGTGGGTAGGGCACCCTTTCTCTTTCGCTCCTACTCACTTACCTCTCTCACTTGCTTTCCATTCACCTGCTGCCAGTGCCAGATTTATGTATAAGCTAAACAAGCTATAGCTTAGGACCAGACTCTCTTTGGGACCCCAAAAAAAATTAAAGGAAAAAAAAACTGGATGTACAGTTCCAAAATACAAGATAAAAAACAAATAAAATAAAACCTACAGACAGCAACAGTGTTTTGTGTTTTGTAGGCTCCTATGATGTAAGAAATGGGCCTCGCCTGTTCCCTAAAATATCACTGGTTTGCTCATTTCTATATATAGGGTGCCTACATTCTGCATGGACTGGTTGTAACAATTACTTTGATAAAATACTATTTTGTTATGTGCAAATGGCTTCAGATACCTATTAGGTCTATAAATTATCATATAGCAGACATTCAACACAAAAACAGTGACAATTTGTTGTTGACAAACGACAGCTGGACATATAAAGGGCCCCATTACCTTCAGTAGCTTAGGGCCTCATCAAACCTAAATCCAGCTCTGCCTGCTGCCAGGGAAGGGACAGATTCTTCTTGCCAGAGGTCTGAACTGGCCTCTTGCAAAGGACTCGCCTTCCTTCCATTGTGTCATCTGTTTCAGCTCCCTCTGTGATCCTTCTTCCTCCTTGGAAGTGAGTCCAAGGGCTGCAGGTTACCCACCTGAGATAATATACTGAAAATGATACTATTGTATAAATGGCCCATAGAGAATTAGGGTCTCTGCATACTAGCAATCTGAGGGTTGGGGTTTGTATTTATTATTATTATTATTATTATTATTATTATTATTATTATTATTATTATTATTATTATTACCCTGCCCATCTGGCTAGGTTGCCCCAGCCACTCTGGGCAGCTTCCAACACAAATGACAACATTGATAATAATAAAACATCAAACATTAATAGTAGCAACCTGATCCAATGTAAAAAGTAATGATAACTTTTAAATAAACAACTTGTATCAAATAAAGCAATACTGAATAATTCATTAGAATCCAACAGTAAACAGTAAAATTAAACATCAGCAGATGATAATTAAACGGTTTACACTTATCAATTATGAAGAATTACTCATCCGTAAACAATAAAAATAACAGCAAATCACAATGCACAAAGTACCACCAAACATACAAAACTGCCTATGTAAAGGGATCAAATTGATAAACAAGCTTATAAAATTACTTTTTTCAAAAATATCCCTGAACTCCTCTCTTCCCTGCTGCTTCTGCTGTTCTCAAAGTCTGGGGCAGGCTCCCGGGGAGGGCTGGAGGGTGGGGCAAGGCAGGTGGGAAAAGCCTTTGCCTAATGAACAGCAGAAAATCTCTCTCCCCTCCCAACACTGAAGACTGTAGGAAGGAAGCTCAGAAACACCTGGAAGCAAGATAAGCCAAGGAAGCCTTAGTTTAAACAAAAAGGTTATTTCCTTGTGTTTGTAAGCAGGAAACATTTGCCATAAATGCACAGACAGAGATATATCATAATAGCACAGGAAAACATTTTGTGCTTACCGCTGAGATGAAAAATTCATTATTCATGCACTGACACCAGTCTGTTTCTTTAATCCTAGACACAGCAGTTACTTCTGATGACTGGAGGATATAAATACAAAAGTCCCTGGCGATTAAAGAAATCTGTAACTTTTATCCAAAATTCATCATCTCTTGTTTACAGAATATGGCTTTATTTTTGTCTCTAGTGTTCCAAAACACTCCACAATCCGTCTCTACTCACAGCACATTTATGAGGCCCAGAACTCTGGCAATGCTTTCTTCTGTCGAAGGAACCGAATGGATTGCAGACTCCCTGGCCTACGGCTTATCAGTGGGGGGCGAAGAGGTTTAATTGCCATGGAAGAAACGAGAGAGAGAGAGAGAGAGAGAGAGAGAGAGAGAGAGAGAGAGAAGAAACATTGAATCAGCAGCTATTTTAAAAGAAAATATATTCAACATTTTCTTCGCAGAAGCCAATTCCCTGACAAAGAGTTGGATAGCCGAGAAAGAGCTTCTGAGAGAAAACTAGATCACACCTCACTAGAAAGGGGTTGGAGGGTCACAGACACCCCTATTTTACACCCAGATCTAGGTAGCAAGTCTGGCCACTGGGGATGGCAAAAACCCAATCGAAGGAAGACTTGTGATTTTTCTGAGCATCTGCAGTGACTTTCTTGCACCGCTATAATCATGTGGTAAGATGGCACACCCACAACATACCTTTAATGTACATCTAAAGCACACAGCTTGCCCCCAAAGGATCCTGGGAACTGTAGTTTGTTAATGGGGCAAAAAACCTGGCTCTTCCTTTGATATTTGAATATGCCTATCATGTCTCCTCTCAGTCTCCTCTTTTCCAGGCTAAATATCCCCAACTCCTCGATCTGATCTACTGAGGAAAGCCCACAGGCTTATTTACAACAGGTTTACAATATGCCATCTTTATCATTTTGATATACTCTGGCCGCAATACAGATAACACAAAACAGACCCATTATTTCAGACAAGGTAGGTCCTCAGTTATTCCTCTCCCCTTTCCAATCAGCACTCATGCAGAGCTACTAAATTAGCAGTTAAATGCATTTTAGATTTTTTTTCCTGTGTAAGAAGACAAGGATTCTCATCCTTTTTAAGCTGCTTGCGACTTCAGATTAAGGCACTTGTGACATACTGCAGAACCACATCTGCACAACATAAATCTTCCCCGCTGAGTTTTTTTTTTTTTTTTTTAGCAGAGTGCACCATGACATGTCTGTTTTGGGGGAAAAGGAATCTGAAGGCACAACTCAGATTCAGAGTGACATGTTCTTGCTGTATTACAAGATAAAAACAGCACAGAATTTTTAATAAAAAAATTCCTCGTGTTATTTAACTCTAGTTAATAATTGGTTCTTCCTCCTGGGTTGGGCATTAGAGCATTTAATTAAAAAGACGGGGTGCTCTTCCTCCCCCCTCTCTGTGGATTTTTACCAGAGTGGAGCTTTAACAAGATTGATATAGATGACAGGTAAGCCAACATGTTTGCTGACTCCCAATCCCCACCAACACGCAAAAACACAAAAGGACTGTAAAGGATCTTGTGCTAGACTTGAACAAGCGAAGGTTCGGAAATGGAGCTTGTATGCTGTAGTAGGTTCCATGTTCAGTCCTTGGCAAGGCCTTTGGGGGGCTACTCACAGCCCAATAGTCTTCCACAGATTTCTCCAACTTGGTGCCTGCTAGATGCTGGTGAAGGAAACCCAGTTACACAGCGTAAGAACAGTGTCCCTCCTGGCCAGCCCAAGGAGACAATTGGTTGAAAGGGAACAACACGGCCCACAAAACCCAACGGCTCATCCCGGAAATTATTGGCAGAAATCAGCAGCCTGCCCTTTACATTCTGATCTTCAGTGAACCACACACAGCCGACCCGTCACCCACGTCTTATGCTCCACCCTAAGAAACAGCGAAGGGGCTAAAGGGAAAGAGGAGGAGGAAATATTGACCCATCGGTGCTTCATCATCAGTAAGCTGCAGCAGGAATCTTCTGAAGTTGGTTGCTCCAAGCTGGTGGAATATTCCCACACTGGAAGGCAAGGCAAAAAGCCAGGGGGGAACAACTGCCAAAGAGATATTTCGGAGAGGGCAGATCTCCAAAAGTTGCAGACCTAACCCAAGGACAGGTGTTAGTGGCCATTTTGGCCAAGGCCCTCAAAGACTCCAGTTTTGGTTTAAACGCTGTTCCACTTGGTATTACATTTTCCTTTATGTTATGGACAGACCATCATTAACAACAACGTAAACACCTGACTGGTTTCAGGCCTCACCTCTTGCATTCACCACAGCCAAGGCAGATTGTGTGTAAAAAGTGTGAAATTCAGCCTTAGGGTGTTTAAAAAAACAAACAAACTTGGTTTAGAGTCTTACGGTATTGCTGTTCAACGGACAAATGGAAGCTGCGTGTCTTCCTAGTGCCTTGCTCTGTTATTGTCAAAGGGATAAATGAAGCAATTTGTTACAAGTCGGTTCTGAAAGGTATTACCCCCTGCCGTACAGTGAATCACCAACAGCTACACAGCTACACCACGGCTTTTCTCTTTGCTTTCTCTTCAGCACCGTGTGCGAAAACTGCAGATAGTCAAATCAACAACCTGTAGGCCTCCTCGCACCAAATTACTTTTGAGGACACCCATGCGCACGGCGTGCTTGGAGATATGCATCTTGCGCTGAAGGGGAAAGGCTAGGAAGAGGATGGATGGTCCCCTGTCAAGGGGGCTTTAGCCGAGATTCCTGCGTTGCAGCCGGGTTGGACTAGATGACTCTCGGGATCCCTTCCAACTCCACAATTCTATGATCAAAATGTAGCCATGAGACTCCACTACAAGAGTAATTTAGAGTGTGTGTGTGTGGGGGGGGGCATCTGCTCAGATTATTTACCTCAGGATGAAACTCCTGAGTACAGTAATTCCCCCTCAAATGTGGAGTCTATTGGGATTGGAGACGAATATTTAGAGTTTATTGCCTCTCCTGCTGCCCCGCACACATTATTTACCACTTCTGTTTCCCCACAAGGTCTGCTCCACAGCCACCAGCCACAGAACGAGCATTTCTCACAGTGTCAGAAATGAATTGAGGAACAAGGCTTTGTGCCACGTAAATGTGAGGCTTCGTTTTTGCGATGGAGCTGAACAACCTGGGCAGGGATGACTTAAAGGGTGTTTCCTGACTCATTCCTTCCACTGGACTCCAGAAAGCACACCGCTTTCCTTTTCTCCGCTAGAAGTAGGTCAAGAAAGAAGCCTTCTCTCGCTTCCTTTCAGAGAGCTCAGCGTCTGCCTGGGCAGAACCAGGCAGTGACTCCGAGGGCGACTTAATTGCCGCAGGCAGGAAAAACACTTTGGAGAAAAGCCAGCTGAGCATGAAGGGAGGCAGGCCGAGGGGAGGCCTTGTTCCCAGGGGGCCTGGACAGGTCCCTACAGGGGGAGATAAGGCAGGTCGAGGGTGGGGAACAAGAGCCACATTGGCCACAAACTCAGTCAATTTCCTTTTAAATGAATGCTTCGTTAACTGAAGGGGTCCTCCCCCCCACCCCCGTCGGTGCTGCTGTCCTGATTTAAAACATCTTTACTTGCAATTTCCACATACTATCCTTTTCTTTATAAGCCCGTATGGTGGGGTGGGCAGGAGAAGCCGCCTGGCCTCGTTGTAAGGGCGTGTCAGAAATAACAACAACAACAACAACAACAACAATAATAATAATAATAATAATAATGTTATTACTGTAGCGCTGTTCACCTGAGGAGCTCAGGGGGCTCCATAATATGAAAACACAAAAATACCCACCCTAGGAACAAACAGAAACAACACACCAGCCCCAATTTAAAAGGCTATAGCCAAAGGATTTCTTGAAGGCACTTGTTCCCAATTAGCTAATTACTGAGGACCTCCTCTTTTTCAAAAGCCAAGCCATGGACCCCCTACTTCTGAAAATTTGGATAACTCTCTGGTGGTTACCTCTGCAAAACAATTTTTTGAAGGGAAAAAAGTGGGGTAGCCCCTCATAAGCAAAGGACTTTGGGTACAGTGGCACTTCGGTATCATGCAGGGGAGGCAAGGGGTGGGGCCACGGACCCTCAGGGATACCCAGAACCCCTAAGTGGGAACCACTGCTTTAAGGGATTCCCCCAGTTCTTGCACTGATGTACCAACCTGCCTGCACATGAAGATCAGTTGTGGAGGCTTTTCTCACTTGCCCACACCAAGTTTACTTAAATTGGAGAGCATATAGAAAAGGGCTTTCTCGGTGGTGGCTCCATGAAATCAGAATTCACTACAAGGTGGGCCTCCATCAAGGTGGTATGCTTCAGGTCTTCGATAAAGGTCTTGGAAGACTCCGTTATCCCTGAATGAATCCCTCTGTGCTGCTGTTGAGGGAAGGAACGTCGTGAGTCCCCAGGGTGCTTTGGAGAAGGGCCAAAGCTCAGCAGTGGAGAACCTGCTTTCACCTGGCAGCAGGTGCCAGGAAGCAGGGAATGGTAGGGCAGTGTTGGAGAATAGCCCTGTATGGGCTTTGAGCGCTGCCCTATGTCCCAAAGAGGTTTAAAGACTCTCTGATGGCAAATCTAAAAAAATAAATAAATGGTAGTATAAACACCAACAACTGGGAAACACTGGCCTGTGAGCGCTCCAATTGGAGAACAATGGTGTCATGAGTTTTGAAGACATTCGAACTCAGGACGCAAGGGGGAAACGTGCTAAGAGGAAGGCATGCTTGGCAAACCCTCACCGTGATCGACTCCCGTCCGGAAACCTATGTCCCCACTATGGAAGGACGTGTGGATCCAGAATTGGCCTCCACAGTCACCTACGGACTCACTGTTAAAACCATGTTCATGGAAGACAATCTTACTCGGCTACGAGTGATCGCCAAAGAAGATGTCCCAAAGAGAGCTTGCTGTCCACTCACCAGCGTTGAAGAAAGAGTCATGGACCAGTCTGGTTAGATTAAACATGTTGGAATGTGGGCATCCTCTCTTTTACATCAGGCAGCAAAATGCCCTGGACTGGCCCCGGAAATTTTAAATTATTATTATTTTTTTGGTTATTCGACTGAAAATGGTGAAAGAAGATTACTTGTGTGCAATCTCTACACATGTCTGGATTTAATGAGAAGAGGGATCTTATGCATTTATTCCATGAGTATAAGTGAGGGGAAAACGCAAGCAGCTCTTGCTTGATTCTTGCTCATGTGTGTGCATGGGGGGGGGGAGCCGATCTATGACCCCCTCCCATGTTTTGCATAAAGCCCCAATTACATACAAAGAACCTGAAATTTAATTGTGGAACTGAGATATGGGGTTCCGGGTACCATGAAAAAGCACCCGGGTGGCTTCCCTACCAATCCTTTCTCCTTTTTGTCCAGATCCTGACAGCGCTGTGGCTTTCCGGCAACAATGCACATACAGAACCTCTGGCATTTTCAAGGCTTTTTAGCACATCGTAATCTCATGAAAGGTTTTTCTAGTTTCCCCGAGTCTTAACAGCCTGTCCTAACCCAGCCAGGTTGAAGGCCTGTGGGGTGCTAAGCATAGCCTGAAGGAGAATGAATTTCAATTAGAATCATACAGAAGCAGGTAGCTAGACTTCTATCTGTCCTGCCTTAGACAGACCCATGTGGTTGGGTTTTCAGTCCAGCCTTTCTTACCTGCATCCAGATATTTGTAGTTTATTGGTCTCAGACTTTATGGCCTTATTGGTACTGCTTCTAGGATGGCATGCAGGAATGGGGCCTTGTGACCTTCTCAGTTGTGAGAGTTGACTGCTGGGCTTGCTTGTGAAATGATCCCCTTTTTGCGGAGAGTTTTGGGCATGTGCATGGCGTCACCTACCTGGAATTGTTTACTGCCACGGTCAAGATAAATGCATCAGAGAGGGTTTAAAGCAGTAGAGTATTCTATTGTTTAGTTCCTGGTATTCCCTAGAGATAATAAAACCATGAACAATAAGCTGTAGTGCCTATTTTATATATAAATCTTTCGTCCTAGTGCAATATTACACATAAGACAACCTGATTGCTCATCAGGTAAAGTACGGGAACAGAGAAGCCTCCAGTCCCCCCTGCTCTCAGTAGGCAGGTGACATGCCACAGAAAACATTCAATTTCGTGATGTGGTAGTCACTTGATATCCAGAAATCTGCCATGAATCATTCATTTCCATTCATTGTGCTCTTCCACATCTGTTTGATCATTCTGTAGGGTATACCAATCACCTCCAAGGGAGAAAAAAATGTATTAGCTGCATTAAAATTTCAGAATGTAATTCCGTATTCGTTTGCTAGAACAATTCCTTTTCATCTCAGCAACTGAATCCAGCCCGTGGAGGGATGTACACAGCTCTGCTTCCAACCCCTGAAGCTTTTGGAAGCAAAATTCATCTCAGCTCACCTCACCCCAGTATGCTAAAAGAAGTCCGTATGTCAAAAGATTAGATCTGGTACAATCTGACACTGTGGCAAAACCAAAGCCCAGCTCTCTGTCCTCTTAAAACACAAAACAACACACACAGCCTGACTACATGCAAGGAGCACTTGTCAGGAGAGGAGAGGAGAATCTCTGCACACTGACATTCGCTTGACAAAGGTTGGCGATAAGTGTTGTCATCTAGCACACACGGTGAACCTGGTACACTAAACACCTAAGAACTGCTAAAGTTAGTCCCAGATTACTTACACCAGGCTTTGATGCTCATTTTTATCAGATGTGCCTATTCAAGTATGAATAAAATATAATGCTTTGAAAGTTAAAAATGGACTGTACACCAGGGATGTGTTACTGCTTTCTAGTTTTCTGAACATACAGGTGTCTGTATTTACGCAGCAATCTATTTCCTTTTTTAAAAAGATATTGAGGTTCGGGAATGTGTAGGTTTTATTCAACAAATTTTCGCCTGTTTTTCTTGAAACACACACACACACACCCCTCACAGCAGCTTACAATACAACCAGTAGAATCATTGAGCAAACAACAGTACAGAACAAAGCTGATAAAACAAAAGGCAGCCAGCAGTGCAACATTATGTACCCAGCAATAATACTAAAGTAATACATTGGCTCAAAAAAAAAAAAAAAAGGAAACCAAAGTAACACAGAACAGACCCAACAGGGAGGTGTTGGATGCCATGGAAATGGAATTATATTCAGCAAAATCCCCTTTAGAATATTCCCAGGCCATTTCTCAACTTACCTTTATGCTTGGGCATAGCTGAATGACTCCTTTTCTTAGTCGAAACAAAATAAAAAAAAAAATCCTTCCAGTTGCACCTTAGAAACCAACTAAGTGTGTTGTTGGTATGAGTTTTTGTGTGCATGCACACTTCTTCAGATACCAGCTGAAGGGCACTGTTGGCATTTGATGGCATACACAACGTTAGATGAGCAATTAAATAGTCCTGAGATGGTATGTTTGATGTTGTTGGGCCAGTAATGGTGTTGTCCGAGTGTATGTGGCAGCAAAGTTGGCATCTGGGTTTATTGCAGGCTCCGGTACCAGCGTCCATATTAAGTCTGGTTGTTGTATTACTGTGGGTGAGCTGTTTAAGGTGCTACTGGAAGGAATTTTTAAATTTTGTTTCAACTACGGCAGACCAACACGGCTACCATCCTTTAATAGGTGACAATGAGAGCTTTTCCCCAAGTCTTATTGCTGTGTGTGCATGGTTAATCCTCCCTTCCCACCATGCTGCAATTTCGATGAAACTCCCCCACCCTGCGCGGCAATTGGGCTTTGAAGAAAGCCTCCTATTGGGGACAATGGGAGCTTCCTCCCAAAGACTAATTGTGCCAATGGGGGAAGACAGAAGGTAGTGGCAGAGGCAGAAATGGAGTGACTCAGGGGTACCATCTCCCCCTGAGAAATCACTATTGAGGGAATGCTTTTTCACATTAAAAAAAGGTTCCCCAGCCTTGGTATACTTTCATACGTATAGACCAGCTATAGACCTGCTAGCGCCAGATGGGGCAACTACTTTGCTTGTCTGGATTACGTGGGTTCCTCTGTATGGGGCTGGCAGCTACATAATCCAGTTTTGAGGTCTGGATGTCCTGACGGTCCCTTTCCGTCTCAACTATTCTACAGCTAACGGTCGTGGAGACTATAGCTATTTCTTTCAAGCCAGTTGTAACATTTTCTACCCAACTCACACTTGTCCTGCCTTCCACCCATAAGGAGCAGAATAGTCAGAAATGAGAATGAATGTACAAGAATCTTAGAATAAAGACAGGATTCCAAGAATCAGCACAAGTCCAATTTTATTCAACAGCAATTCTGATGGGAATGTTGGTGCATATTTTATCTCCAAGGGCAAATGTTCCAGGTACCAAACAGAAATTAACACACAGGTAATTTTTGGAAAAAGTACACACAATACTATTTTGTTCTTAATTAAATATATATTTGGCAAAAACAATTGCTCTGATGTTTTGTACAAAACCAAATCCCTTGGAAATCACGTGTCTATACGGAAACCTGAATACATAGCACTTTTCGGTATCTATGGCGTCTGCCGCATTTGCACACAAAATAACCACAATCCCACTCTGGACAAAAGACCCCCACCTTTTTTGTGATATATAAGTACACAATAGGAACATAGAACAGTAAGTGGCTTCATTGAAAGTGTGGAAATCACGTGGGGGAGATATTAGGTTAGAAATGTTTCCAGCAAAGACCTGTAGACTCTTCGTCTTAAGAAAGAGTTACGTGATGTAGCACAGATGGGGTGGGTGCTGGTGTTAAGGGTGGGACATGACAAATGGTGTAGAAGCTGAAAGCAGTGAATCATCTTTGTTTTCATTGTTTTCCAGCTCTTTAGCTGACCATGAAAAGAGACCTCTTGGCATCCTCCACTTGCAGAAGACTTTCCTCTTCTCTGCTTCCAGTTAAAGCACCTGCAATGCTGGATGTAGTCTGGGGGTTGTGCGTTTTGGCCACATCGTCCTTTTGTTTGGAATGTGTATCCCAGCATTTCAAAAAACAAGGAAGTTCCTCTTGGTTCGCCTTTCAGGTTGGAATGTTCATCAGATCTTGCCCAGTGGTGAGGAGAAGTTAATGCAAGCAGTGTTTTTCATTAGCAGCGGGGAGGACGGTGCCAAAGGGAAGGGTGGAAAGCAAGGGGAAATAAATGTTTTGCATCCCCCCCCCAAATGAAGTCCAATGTGCATATCTTGTTCTCTTCTTTAGAAAAACCAAACAACTCTCCAGTTATAGCACTTCCAGTTTAAATTGCAAGTCTCAGCAGCGTGAGTAGCCTTAGTTGCAGTCATATACAAAGTCATAGTTGCTTGGTTCCTTTGGAATGGGAGGTGGGGCATCTGGGATCTGTATGTTTTCCAGATCCAGGAGGCGCAGCTTTATCTCCATACTGAGCAGAGTGTCCAAGTCATTACGTGTCAGTTCACTCATCATATCCTTTCCAAGAAGGGCATTTAGGCCATCTGTCCACACACAGTACTAGAAGGGAAAGGGAGGAAAGAGCAGCATTAATCTGCCTTGCATAAATGCATCAGTCTGCAAAAGCATGCCATATTCACTGCAGTCAGAATGTATAAATAAACAGCAGAAGCTCTGTGTTGTAAACATTTTGGCAGTCTGGGCCTATAAGAGAAAGGATGATGATGACGACGATGATGATAATTATTATTATTAATTACATATGCCATTGCCATCTGACTGGTTTGCCCCAGCCTCTCTGGGTAGCTTCCAACATAATAAAAACACAGCAAAACATAAAACATAAAAAACTTCCCAATACAAAGCTGCCTTCAGGTGTCTTCAGAAAGCTGTGTAGTTGTTTACCTCCTTGACATATGATCGAAGGGCACAAGGCAGGCACCACTACCGAGAAGGCCCTCTGCCTGGTTTCCTGTAACTTCACTTCTTGCAGTGAGGGAACTGCCAGAAGGCCCTTGGAGCTGGACCTCAGTGTCTGAGACATTCAGGTATACAGGGCCACAACCGTTTCGGATTTTAAAGTTCCTTACCAACACACTGAATTGTGCTCGGAAGCATACTGGGAGCCAATGTAGATCCTTTTAGGACCAGGGTTATAGGGTCCTGGCAGCCACTCCCAGTCATCAGTCTGGCAGCCTATGTTCTGGATTAGTTGTAGTTTCTGAGTTGCCTTCAAAGGTAGCGCCACGTAGAGCGCATTACAGTAGTCCAAGCATGTCCCGCTCTGTCGAAACAGTGCACAGGCAAGGTCTCGGGCTGGGGTACCAGATACAGCTGGAAGACAGCTGCCCTGGACATAGAATTGACCTGTGCCTCCAGAAACAGCAGTGAGTCCAAAATGACTCCCAGGCTGTGCACCTGGTCCTTTAGGGGCACACTTATCCCATTCAGGACCAGGGAGTCCCTCACCACCCCCTGCCCCCCCAAACAGTACTTCTGTCGTGTCAGGATTCAGCCTCAATCCATCAGGCACAATCCATCCTCCAACTGTCTCCAGACACTCACACAAGGACGTTCACCTCCCTCACCGATTCCAGTTTAAGCAAGAGCTGGGTATCATTCACATATGTGTGAACACCCAGCCCAAACCCCGATGATCTCTCCCAGCGGCTTCATGTAGATGTTAAAAAGCATGGGGGAGATTCCCCTCCGGTCTTTCTCCGTCTGCTGCTCACTCTCAGGATGGCGCAGGCTGTGCAGAAGCTGGTGACAGCCATCACCACCCAAGGGCCCAAGCTTGTCTCTGCTGCTATCACTTGTTCAAAGCCTCGCCTGGACACTTTTTGGTACTATGCTAAAGTTGAATTGGTTCCCCCAACTCCTGCTGAAATTCCTAAGGCCATTGATGGCATGAAAGGATTGCTGAAGAGCATGCAGTCTGGCCGCATCAAACAACTCACTGTCAAGGAAGCTCTGAGGAACGGCTTGGTGGCTACTGAAGTGCTAATGTGGTTTTACATTGGCGAAATCATAGGCAAACGTGGCCTGGTTGGCTATGATGTTTGAAAGTTTTTGTTTTCTACTCCTAACAGTGTCTTAGTATTAAATTACAGTGCTGAGATGAAATTGTGGTGGTGTCTACAAATATCATTCAGATTGGGGCAGAATCAGATGATGGTGACATGAATGCAGAAAAGGATCCCTAAAATGCTCCTTTTCTTCCTCCTCCTGTTGGGGGATAGGGTGGGCACCAGTGGTTGGCTATTCAAATAAATGCTATACAAAGAGAAAAAAATAAAACATGGGGGAGAGGATGGAACCCTGAGGCACCCCACAAGTGAGTGTCCAGGGGTCTGAACACTCATCCCCCAACACCACCTAAGATAAAAATACTATCTTAGCCAAGTTACTTTTCTCAGGGCAGCTTCAGATGTTACACCAAAGCAGGGAAGAAGGGAGGGGTGACTTGTGTTTCTAGGGTAAATGTCTAAGACAGCACCTCACACATTTCAGCTGTGGCATAGATGCATGTGAACTGTATTTCTACCTGGAGCTCATACATCATTCTCAATATGGGGGAAATGCGCCACTTTCCATCAAAGACATGACAGTGGAAGATTCAAAAGTAGGAAACGTCCAAAGTTCTCAATAGATCAGAACGGCAGTGAAATAATTCTGGGGATGTTAAGTCACCTCCTGGGACTAACTTCTTGTAGGGAAGATGCAAAAAACCCTCTGCATCCAACCTCTGGCAGGGAAGACATGCTGTGGTCTAACCATCCCACGTTGGCCACTTCACTTCCTTTCTTTTGTGGAAGAATTGACTTGACATATATTTATTATTATTATTATTATTATTATTATTATTATTATTATTATTATTATTATTATTATCATCCAGAGCCTCTTTTCTTATTGCATAACTAGCTTTAATTTTGGATTCACTTGTTCATCAAAATAAATCTGGGGCAACTAACCTGGGAGGGCTCATCATATTTAAGCAGAAGCCCGATGTGCTACTTCATCCCAAAAAAGAAGAAGAAGAAGTAAAGGACCCCTGACAGTTAAGTCCAGTCATGAACGACTCTGGGGTTGTGGCGCTCATCTTGCTTTACTGGCTGAGGGAGCCGGCGTTTGTCCGCAGACAGTTTTTCCGGGTCATGTGGCCAGCATGACTAAGCTGCTTCTGGCGAACCAGAGCAGCACACGGAAATGCCGTTTACCTTCCCACCGGAGCAGTATCTATTTATCTACTTGCACTGTGACGTGCTTTCGAACTTCTAGGTTGGCAGGAGCAGGGACCGAGCAACGGGAGCTCAACCCGCCGTGGGGATTCGAACCGCCGACCTTCCGAGAGTCAAAACCACATCAAAACTGGTGCACTGTTTCTTCATTTGGGTGTGTGTGTATTTATTTATTTATCCATCCATACTATGAAAAATGATGAAAAATGATGAACGCAAATGGAAAGTAGATGCAAAACCGTATAATTAGTAATACATGATACCAATATAAAGTCTGTAAATTATGTCATTGGCTCTATTTTGGGAATTGTGAGGTCTTGCATTGCCCTGGTTGTTTTAAGAATAAGAATTACGTCAGTGTTGCTGGATATTTAAAAGCTACACTCTGGATGCTGGGTTCAGCTGTGAATACGAAACAAACGTTTCCCCTCCTTTAAAAATAATAATGGAAAACTGCAGCATCACCCTGAAGCTGACAGTTCCAGATAAACATGGGCTAAACAACTGTTTTAAATCAGCAGCAGTCCTAGGGGATTTCATGAACAACCATCAAATCCTATTCCAACAGCCACTTGAATTTCTTACTAAAAACCGTTTATGCAACTGTGAACAAAAGTGCTTGAATGGAGCTGCCTAAAAATAAAGATTTCAATCATACTGGCCTGTGTCCTAGTTTACAAGTGGAAAATTAAATGAGCCATAGCAGTGTTTTTTTTATCATATAAAGGATTCTTTTAGATTCCATGCCGAAAGATGGAGTTTAAATTTAGCTGACCGTGTGTTACAAAATAAGGCTGAGCTTAAAAATAGCTAGAGCTCACTGTGTGCAGCACCAGGGTGGGTGGGTGGGGGGGATGAAAAAATCGTTATATGGACATGACAAGGGATGAAAGAGGACAAAGCCAAACAGAATGTGCTCTGTACACATTATTTTAGAAGAAATCATCCAGACTGTAGTTAAAGAAGAGCTATTGAAAGTCTTTGGCTGAAATTCACTGTAAATAGCATGGGGGGGTGTCAAATAAAAAGAGGTGCTGCGGGTGAAGGATTGTGGAATCCACCTCAACAAAGAATAGTCCAAAAGCCCCCTTTGATTTTGCCTCTGCACTTCCCTGAACGTGGCTTCCAGTTATATTTACATTTTCACGCAGAGGATCTCAAAAAGCGCTATATCAAACAAACAGCAGTTCAAACTGACCAGGTGCTACACTGTTTCTTCTCTTTCTTCAGCCAAGTCTGGGACCAAACCGAGGAATGGAAATAATAAATCAGGACACTCAGTGGCAGCCAAGATGGTAAGTGAGGCTGGACATGAGCACAGCAGGTTGGTGAGAAGAGGTGAGCCCTCAATCTCTTCGCAACCTGCCTTTAGGAAGGTAGACAGTGCCTGGTTTGGGCAAATCACGGTTTAGTGTGAATGCGCAGGCTGCCAGAGACAGCTGCTTTGTGGACCTTTTGGGAACATTTTTGCTTGGAACAAGTTTGTCTTAGCACAATACAAGGATTAGCTATAACCAAAGTACCCATGATCAGCTAAAGAGCATCTCTGAGATCTGTGGAAAAACCACAATATAGTCTTAGCTGGTTCTTCAGGAATTCTTGAAACTGTTCAAGTAATTCAACAAGGTAATTATCCCTCTTTTTCTTTTTAATACACAAATAGAAACACACTCGATTTACCTCATGCTTGTCAGGAGCAATGAAATTTAGTTGTCCATTGGAATCGTACAAGATGGAGAAAGCAAGTTCAAGCACCTCCTGAGAAGAGACAATGAAATATTTACCTGAAAGGGGGCCTAATATGATTTTAACAAGTTTTCTAGGCTTTGTTCACACACTGTGGTAATTCATAGTGTAACCAGTAATGGTTGGACAGGGCAGCCTGCCTGGACAAGGCTGGGGTGACACAGGGTGTCAGCGAGGTTCAACGCACAGGCAGAAACCACCAGGCGCTCCTCCCAGTGCACCCATTAACCACCGACCTCACCTCTCTCCTTAAGCTGCCCTTCCCCAGTAAGCTGAAGCAAGACTGGTGTAAAGGCGTCTGTCCCACTGCATGGCGAATTACTGAGCACAGCACCATGTGAATGAGAAGCAGGAAGCCTTGGCGTTCCCGGCCACCACACATATCAGCAAAATTGCGTAAAGCCAATTGGAAAACCATGAAAAACACATTTTAAAAAGGGCTGAACTTACTGGTGAGGGACCACCCTATCCCAACTGCCTCTTCCACATTCCCACCTCCTGTGATGCCTCTCCAAACCCCTCTGAACATATCCATGGCCTCTTCCAATCCCCTCTTCCGTACCCAAACTCTCTCACAAAGGCCGCTGGCAGCTTTCTCCTGCTGTTCCTCCTGCTCCCCAAGCCCAATGCCATTTTAATACCCCCCCCCATTTTTGCATCGTTTTGCTTAAACCTCTGCAATTGTTTTAATTTTCTACATTTTTTCCTGCCAGGTTTTTTCCGCCCCTGCTTTTTATTCAAACCTCTGTTGTTTAAAACCACAATCTCCCTCTGTGCCCCTTCCTGCCTGCTTTACTAAAACTTCTGCTGGTTTTTAAAACACCCACTTCGTCCCCTTTCAGTGGCTCTCCCTTCTCGCTGGACTCAAACTTCTCCCTCTTCTATTCCTCAGCCGCCTCTGATGATAGCAATGTATTTTCATGTATATAGGGATATTAGAAGATAATTTTTCATAGACTACAGTGCACTTTATCAGATTCATCTCGGCCGATTCCAGTCCATGAAAGCTTATGCTCCAATAAATCTGTTAGTCTTAATGTTTCTACAAGGGTGTTTATAGTCTTATTTGCAAGGCTGCCCTGGTTTCTGCTATGAAATCCTGCAGGAAATTATATGACCTTACAATATTCATTTGAATAAAAAATGGCTAATTTATTGTTCTACTTGACCTCTGATAAAACAGGGGAGTTAAAAGACAACAAAAACAGCAGTTTCTTAAGTACTTGGTGCATAGCAGATATAAGTGGATGGAGACACATAGCCTTGCGAGTCCTGGCAAAAACCAGAGAGAGAAAAAACAACTGTTTTGTTGTGAAGTTGTCATATAACTAGAGCATTTCTAGATGCACTCAATTATCAACCTGCTCAGAGCTAAGGCAAAGTTCAGCTCTCCTCTCACACATTATTTGTGCATCATTGCAGAAAAAGTTTTAAAATTAAAGGAGTTCCTGAAAACTAGTGGTCATCACAGGAAAACCATTCTGACTACAAGATTATAGGATTAAGCACTTTTGTAGCTGACGGCCTACAAGAGCACAATTATTCCCACAGGTTATAACTTGGCATTTTAGTTAATGCTTTGTTATAACATCTGATCAATATGAAATTAAAAACAAGAAGTAGAAAAACTGAGTCATCTGTAGCTTAAGCATCAGAAAAAGCTGCTTAAAACATGTAGAACGGCTAACACCTGAAGATTAGAGGCATCCACAGTAGTACCTAACCAGGGGAGACTGCTCTAATTCTGGAAATTTTAGTGCATTTGGTAAAATACCAGGACCAAAACTATAGGGGGATGTTAGGCCCCTGCTTTTTCAGTACGGCTAACTAGCAACTAGTGTGTTGCCTGACACAAAGAAATAAATAAATAGGGGCAGGCGTCTGGGGAAAAAGACTTAGGCAATCCCACCCGCTATTAAACCCAATCTATTTTGCCTATACTGTACACAATTTTGGCTGTATGTGCTATCCCTGGATCGTAAGCCCAGCGTAAGTTGAGAGTCACCTGTTGCTTTCCTGTCCCATTTGCTGTAATCACATTTTTATAGGAAAGCATATTAGGCAAAATGCATACAATATCATCCGAGTTCAAAATGCTGCTGTGTTTTATATACCACCAACATGTCAAAATGACTTCTAAGCAGAGTAAATGTACCAAATAAACTATAAAATCTGTACATAATAAACATATTCAATATGAAGGGTATATTCCACCCCACCTATGTTTTCAGTTGCTTCTATTTTAGATATAATCTGCCTTGAATCCCTGTCAGGGAAAAAGGCAGGATAAAATAATAATAATAATAATAATAATAATAATAATAATAATAATAATAATAATAATAATAATTCTTATTACCTGTAGTCAAGATTCCCTTGGACACCCCTGATTTAAAGGCTTATTAAAGCAATACCAGGGTTGCTTTTTGTTCTGTGGTTTGTTGTTGTTGTTGTTTTGCACACAACGTATTCAGATAGTACAAGAAAATAACGAAAATGACATTTACAGTGGGACCAGTTAGAATTAAAGCCAATTTCGAAGACTGGCAGACAGAAAAACGAGTGAATTAGATTGTGTCCCATCAAGCTATTCCAGCTACCCTTGACATCGAGTACCCAAACAACATTGTGCTTATTTATTGCTAAGCGATCCCTCTGGAAGGATGGAAGCTGTATGCTGGCAAAGGGAGAGATGATGAAACCACCGGTAAGGACATTCTGCCAAATCTATTCTTTGCTTGCGGCAGCAGCATTCTGTCACTTCTGCTCTGCCAATGCATAAACACCAGAGCAGTTGCTATGCATAATGAAGGGCAGAAGGATGAAAATATCCTTTGGAAGTTCTAATCCGTTGTGAAACTTGGGGGAATGTGAGCCCAAGTACTTTGCACATAGAAAGAAGAGACTGTCACTCCATCCAGCCACCTCTTTCCAGAGCAACCTGCAACTGGAACGGCTCCTCCATTCACACCCGTGGAGGGAACCAGCTCCCCTTACATACCGTATTTTTCGCTCCATAGGACGCACCGGACCATAGGGCGCACCTCATTTTTAGAGGAGGAAACAAGAAAAAAATATATTTTTCTGGTTTTCCTCCTCTAAAAGCCCTGTTTTTTGTTTTTGTTTTTTTTTGAGGATCAGCTAAAAGTTTTGCAGCTTTTTTGCAGAGGGAAAAGCCCTGGCTTTTTTGAGGATCAGCTAAAAGTTTTGCAGCTGTTTTTACAAAGGCAAAAGGTCTTTTTTTTTGAGGATCAGCTAAAAGTTTTGTAGCTTTTTTGCAAAGGGAAAAGCCCTGTTTTTTTGTTTTTTTTGAGGATCAGCTAAAGGTTTTGCAGCTTTTTTTGCAAAGGGGGAAAAGCAAAGAGGAAAAGCCCCATTTTTATGGGGTTTAACTCACATTTCTGAAAAATCTTAAGGAAAGGGAGCCGTTTCTACTGTTTCCAGACAGATAATCTAATCAACCAGTCACATGTCGCTGGGGAAACAAACAACCTCCCTCTGCAGCACATTCAACAAAGGAGGGCGGGGCTGAAAGGAAGCCAGGACTCTTATCTCTCTCCCTATCTCTTGCTGATCAACACTCCCTTTTCTCTTTGTAAAATAAAAAGCACAATCTGCTTTTGGCCCCTGGGCAATTCAGCTCCAGGGACCACCATTCACTCCATAAGATGCACAGATATTTCCCCTTACTTTTTAGGAGGAAAAAAGTGCCTCTTATGGAGCGAAAAATACGGTACTCAAGGTGCTTCTAGACACGGGTTTATTGTGCAACCTCAGAAGCTTGCGCACACAGCTTTTATGCAGGGCTCACACTATGTCGCCGTCATCAAAATGCCAGCCCTTGTTTTTTGTTACATCTGGGTTTTCCTTCTCCCCATCACCTAGAAGGGCAACCCTCCCGTTTGCCCACAGTGAAAGCTGCTCTTGAGCTCTTGCGTGCTTCGAGTGTCTATCTGTGTGTATGACCAGAATAGGAAAACATGGTGGCTGCCAGGGGAGGAGAGAGAGTCTCCCAGACCAGCGTTCTCTTGACAATTCCAGTTTAGCATCCAGGGCACTTAAAACACCGTCTGTCCAGGAACTGCCTCACAGCCATGGAATTGCTCTCCTTCTTGGGGCTTGTTAAAAGCTGAGCTTCAGGGCTCTTCCATTTCACTTGGCTTAAATTGGGCATTCATAGAATGGTTTTAATAATACTGTGATTTCTACTTATATAAAGATGTTATTCTGTTGGATTCATAGGGTTTTGTTTTTTTTAAGTATAGCTTCCTGCCTCAAACCTCTGTCATGGAACAAGTTAAAAATAAAAACCTCAAAACGAATTTCACAAATTCGCTGAAGTAGAATTAACAAATGTGCTATTCTGTCAAATGTTAAGTTTTCTAGCTAAGAAGTCGTTGCATTTTATTTAAAATGATACCTTGTTTTGTTTTGCTCCTTTCTCCTTCATGTGAGGGCAGTCCTTCCCTGTCACAACTGCTTTTATGTCTGCCACGGGCACTGCAGCAAAAGAAAAAGAGGGGGTGAGAGAGATATTCCAAGGTGTGGAAAAAAATGTGGCATGAAACAAGAGGCAAAACAAAAGCACTGTCAGAAGTGACATCCCTCGTACCATCTTCCAGCATCCGATGTGAGAAAGGAGCCAGAAAGATGAGATTATCTTTATTCAATTGATGTATCATTTCACATAAAAGAAATCCTGACGTGATTTACTAGGATAACATATGATAGACAACTTTTCAAAAAAAATATTAAAATGAAGTTATTTTTGAAGGGAAAGCTTTTTCCAGACAATGAAATGCCGATTTCTGAGGTCAAGTCGTGGCTTCTGACGCAACCTGCCCACTTCTACAGACGAGGTCTCCACAGCTGCATAGAGCGCTGGAAGAAGTGTTTGACTCTTGCTGGTAGCTATGTAGAGAAAGAATAATAACTGTGCCCAGTTTCGTTTGTCTCAGTCCATGGAGAGTACGTCAGGGGAAATCTTTCATGAACGTCCCTTGTATTATTATTATTTATTATTATTATTACTACTATTAGTTATTCACTTTATCTTGCCCAGGGCTCCTGCTCCCAACTCAGAAAGTTGCTCTAGACCAGGGGTCAGCAAACTTTTTCAGCAGGGGGCCAGTCCACTGTCCCTCAGACCTTGTGGGGGGGGGGGCTGGACTATATTTTGAAAAAAAATATAAACCAATTCCTATGCCCCACAAATAACCCAGAGATGCATTTTAAATAAAAGGACACATTCTACTCATGTAAAACCATGCTGATTCCTGGACCGTCCGCAGGCCGGATTTAGAAGGCGTTTGGGCCGCATCTGGCCCCCGGGCCTCAGTTTGGGGACCCCTGCTCTAGATAGATACAATGACTGATGGTATCAAAAGCTATTGAGAGGTCAAGGAGTGTCAACAGGAGACATCTGACACAGGCCACCACACAGGGGAACTAAGGTGCTCTCAGTGCCCAAACCAGACCAAATACCTGCTTGAAATGGATCCAAAAGCATCAGTCTGGGTTCTACTCCCAATAAGTGGAATCCAATCTAAATGTCACATGTCTACACGCACGTTGCTAGACATGTTGCTTGTCAAAGGTAGTATCCATTTGGTATCTATGAAACGCAACCAACCCCCTATCACTGAATCCACTATGGCAGGGCAAAGAGCTGCATTTCCCACTGGAGTAACTTTCGGACCTCACCAGAATCATCCTAGCCAATTCCCACACCCAGAGGCTTCCCCCCTCTCCCAATCCAGATGCAAGATGGTTGTGTGTGGGCTGCATGGGTTCAGAGGATGATGGTTCAATACACTTTGCAAAGGTTTGCAGTGGCACAACTCCCATGTCTAGGCTTGCACTGAAGCCCTCACACAAGCAGGCAACAATCGAGGCCGGGGGGGGGGGGATAAGCATGCTCAAATGAATTAACTCAGAGAAACAACATGCATAATATATATTTAGGCAAAATATAACAACCACAACCACAACAACAAACTGCCCATGTGTTTCTCAGTATGATGTGGAAAGGCTGTGACAAACTCCCTTGCAATCTATTAATTTTATTCGGGAAGACTTCATATGGTGCAAGGTAAGCATCTATCCCCTCTTCTGTTTGAGCAAGACTCAGCAGACAGACATATTTTATTTTGTCAGTTCTCTGTCCAGGCAACAAGCTGTTATATCTTGTTTGAAATGACAAAGGTTAAAGGCATTATTAATGGCATTTCTTTGTATAGTAGCCTTCAGCACACAAAACTTATTCATGGGGCCTTAAAGTCAAGACTTTTCTTTTAAAATCTCCCGTCTTTTCTGTTTTCCTTTCTGCAAACTTCCACCCCTTTCTGCATTCTTTCATGACCGAAGGCGCTCTTCTAATAAAGAGTACCACATGCACCTAAGGCCAGACACATCGCTGTTTGTCCAGAAAAGTGGCCAGTGAAAAGACCAGGGGCACAACTCACTGAGCAGCTCCGCCATACAAAGCTTCCGGAAGAACAAAGACTAGAGAATTGCCTTCTAAGCTATGGAGCGGAGTCCTGTATGCATTAAATAAAGAACGATTCTAATTAAAGGAACAAATCCCTCTTGAGCACTAGGGCCAAAGCTGGTTCTGCGCAGTACATCTAGCAAACTTAATGCCCTTAAAAATACATAATAATGAACAACCCAGAAAAGATTCTACTACTATGGGCTGGGTCCCTGCTCATCCCACTCACTAACCCCAGAGAGGTCCCCTTCCCAGCCCCTGCTACTACTAAGCTTGTGATTCATCTTCCCAGCCCCATTTCCGAAGCCATGTCTCTTCCGTTGCTGCTTTATATCCGCTTTCACTGTCACCTTGATGTCCAAACCTCACCTCCCTCCTTTTGTGCATCCCCCTGCCCACACATCACCCATGGGAGCCTCCAGCATCTTCCTCCTCCAACCCATTGCAACTGCCAAGCCCCCTTGTCACCTAAGGAGCCACCATTCTCTCCTGTTCTGCAGAACCTTTCATGCCCCTGCTTTCACCTTGAACCCCATTCCCATGCCTCCTAATCCCTTCTTTTTCGCAACCCCCGTTTTCACCTTCACCGCCTTTCCCCATCCACTTTTCTCCTTGCTTTCTGAAACTTTCCATTGCACACAGATCACCCCCATTCCCGTGCCTCCTCCTCTGTCCTATTCTGCAGTCCCCTTTGCACGCACACTTCACGCTGAGCTATGTTCACTGTATTTTTAAGATGAAGAGAAGCCGGTCAGTTAGCTTGCTCAGCTAGTGAATGCCAAGTTCAGTTGACGTGTGCTGCACATATATGCCAATCTCTTCTAAATTACAGCACTGAATCTGGGACGTCGGTCACGCTGAAGACAATGCAGGATACCGAGAGTGAAATACAAGATTGTAGGACGGTAACCATGGAATATTTGAGGGCTTTGCATCTTTTATCTCTCTCACACAAGGCAGCTGAGAGGTTTAAAACTGGCAATTGCTTTCCTTTTAGCGTGTTTCCCTTCTCACTGTACTCAAACAATGGCATATACAGGTGAAACTCGAAAAATTAGAATATCGTGGAAAATCCATTTATGGAAGCAATTGTTTTCATTAGCTACTGGATATATGAGATAGACTCATGACATGCAAAGTGAGATATGTCAAGCCTTTATTTGTTATAATTGCGATATTATGGCGTACAACTGATGAAAACCCCAAAGTTGAAATTGTTAATTTGGGGTTCTCATCAGCTGTACGCCATAATCATAGTGAGGGAGTGGGGAGGGGAGCAATACCCCTCCCCACTCCCTCACTATATTTAAGGATCTGGTGACTTCTGTTTCAGTGTATCTGAAGAAGTGTGCATGCACACGAAAGCTCATACCAGGAACAAACTCAGTTGGTCTCTAAGGTGCTACTAGAAAGAATTTTCGATTTTGTTTTGACTATGGCAGACCAACACGGCTACCCACCTGTAACTGGAGCCATAATCATAACAATTATAACAAATAAAGGCTTGACATATCTCGCTTTGCATGTCGTGAGTCTATCTCATATATTAGTTTCACCTTTTAAGTTGAATTACTGAAAGAAATGAACCTTTCCACGATATTCTAATTTTTCGAGTTTCACCTGTATATGCATAACTCCTGCGGTCAAGCTGGTGCGAACGTATTGCTCCTGCTTTCCTTTGGACCACATCATTGAGGTCTTGTCGCCTGGGAAGCCCGGGACCTCCATACACACTGCCCAGGCTTGCACCCCGAGGAGGTCACTTTGGTGCTGCTAATGTGGTGGCTTGACTTCTCCCCCAGAGGCACACTCCATTGTCTCTTGAGACAGGTGGCTTCCATGGCATATCACCCTTTATGGGCAGAAGTCCTGTTTTGGATTGACTATAGCTCTACCTAGAAGTGGAATGTCTGTAGCAATCTGGCTCTGCATTTCAAATTTTTTCAGCATGGACTTCCATTAGCACAGCATGCTTGCGCAGTTAACAGAAATCTGGGCTGGATGAGTGAATTCAGCTATCAAAGACACATTTCAAAGTTATTCAAGACTGACTGCCTCATCATCATCTTTCATTCCACTCTAGCATTCAGCATCATTTCTCTGAGCACAAGGAGAAGCAAGCAGCTCCTCTCGATGCCAGAGCTTTAGTGAAGTGATAAGAAACCTTGTCCTAGATTCTGATGAAGGATTGCAATAAAAAGCCTGGAACAGCCGTGAGGCCAATCTGTGAGGCAATGAAAATAAGCGAGTCTGACTATAAACTGGTGCTGTTAAGAAACTCTGCTGAGGTCCTTATCTCTGTATCCTTCAGCCAACTGGTGTGAAGGAAACCCCAGGCATTTTCCTCAGGGGACAAACACATTTCAACCTTATTACCTCTGACATTTGTATAGTCACTGGATGCTCTGTTTGAGTGTTTTTTTTAAAATAACCCCTCTCCAATAAGTAGTGCTTAGAATTGCATGCTAGGGTTTAGCTATCAGAGAACAATCAAATTCTATTAAAAAAAATACTAATTATGGGAGACGCCACGAAGATGAAGGTCACCATCTGAACAAGGAAGTTCAGACTGCTTCAACGAAAGCAAACGGTGATAGATGTTCTTCATCCTGGAAAGGCCACTGTTCCCAAAACTGAAATCCGTGAAAAGTTGGCCAAAATGTACAAGACAACCCCAGATGTCATTTTCGTCTTTGGCTTCAGGACTCATTTTGGAGGTGGGAAGACAACAGGCTTTGGCATGATCTATGATTCCCTTGACTATGCAAAGAAAAATGAACCGAAGCACAGACTAGCCAGGCATGGTTTGTATGAAAAGAAAAAGATTTCTAGGAAACAGCGTAAAGAACGTAAGAACAGAATGAAAGTCAGAGGAACAGCTAAAGCAAACTTTGAGTCTGGCAAGAATTGAGCCAGCAGTGGATTTTAACAGAAATTAAGTTATCCTGGCAGAAAATATATGGAGATTGTACTGTTGTGTTGCATTCTGGCCAATTAGTTTCTGTGAAAACTCAAAAAACCCACAAAAACTAATTATTGAAGGAAAAAGCTTGCTTGTGGAAGAGGAAAATATAAAGTACAGCACAAATTTATAATAGCATTTATGCACTGCTTTCAGTGTTCAGTGCAGGGATTGCAAATAGATTGTTTTGTCTTCATTTTAAAGAGGACTACCCCTAATATTTAATGCAAAAGAACAGGAAGTGTGGCTTTCTTCATCCCTTCCTCGTTTGGTGCTTCCTCCTCATAGCTGTCAAGTTTCGGATTTGAAAATAAGGGATCAGCAGCCTCACCTATCCTGGGGACAGTCACATGGCAGTGGTGGGCGGAGCCAGAAGCAAAAGTGGGCGGCACTCGTGTGAATGCGCGCAGTAGGCTTACTGTATTTTGGAAACGCTGCCCGTGGGCTACGATGCCTCGGCTGCTCAGCGAGCTCCGGATAAAAAGATACAAAGCGTGCGCCACTCTGTCGTATTGTAACGTTTCAAAGCACCGGCCGCCCATTTTCAAAGGCAACCAGGCTCCCTCCCCCAGCTAACCCTATTGTCTAGCTGAGGGGCTCGGCGGCAGGTGATAGGGGCTGATGCAGGGGGTCAAATACACCCCCCTGTAAGCGCGGGAAATGGCTCCTGCTTGCTTTGAGGCTGCAAGGAGGCGAGGTCTTCCCCGTTCCTGGCCAGCAAGGGGAGGGAGAGGAGCTGCTTCCTTTGAAAAAACGGGAAATTAAAGGGATATAAAAAATAAGGGAAGGCAGCGGGAAACTGCTTGAAATAAGGGAGATTCCCGGGGAAAACGGGATACTTGACAGCACTGTTCCTCCTATTGTGCAAAGCTGCCATGAGTCAACTTCTTGGCTAATGAACCTGATGAAACAGGCCCAGCCTGTAATAAGAGGGCTGAAAGAAGTCCCTAAAGGAAGGGTCCTAATTAGAAGCTGGCAGAGGAGAAGGAATTAAGTGCTGTAAGAGAGAGACATTGCACATACTTTTGTGAATCAAGAAATTCTTTAATTAAAAAAAAAACATAACAAACAAACAAACAAACAAAACTGTCAAGCTGAAAAAGGGTTTGGGGTTTTAGGGGAGAAAGCAAAAAAGATCTAAGGATCCAATCACCTGCCAAGCCCTTCTTTGCCCTTTCCTCCTCTCCATTTGCCCATCTTACATCTTCTCATTTTACATCACAAAGCAATGAAAAAAGAAACAAACACAGGAGTTGCTACGTTTCAATTACTTACACTTATCCTGCAATGAATCATGTGGGACTTCTCCCTGGGGACTCTCTTCCAAATCTCCATAATGTAGGACTTTGTGGTTTGGCGAAAGGCGACAATACCAAAATTTATCTGATGAAATAAAATGTCGGTAAGGATCATTACACTTTATCGTAGCAAACCAGAGAATGTAATCCAGAAATAAAACACATGATTGCAGCACTGCAAGGATTTGCCAACCAATATCTAGAGGGACCTTCTGTACCCGCAACTGTGACTCTTAGATCCCTATTTTGCACTGCAACCTTTTATTAAGATGCCATACGAATTTGCATCTCTTACCAGCTTCATCTTCTCCCTCTATAATTGTTCTTAAAGGGGTTTGTCAAGAGTTGCTTCTGGTAATAGTATTTGTTGGCAGGTTCAGGCCGCCACAGTCATGAGTTTACCAGGTCAATGCCAGACAATTCCCTCCTAACAGGGCTTCTTACCTACAGCGCCACTATTTAATAAACATATAAATCTTTAATGTTTATGCTTATATAAATGTTTATTATAGAAGAATGTTCCTACGTTGCAGGGGGTTGGACTAGATGACCCTTAGGATCCCTTCCAACTCTACAATTCTATGATTCTAAGTGGATTTTTTTTAATGCAGTTTTGCTCCTAGCCAGTTAGAACAAGATCAGACAACAGTGATTCCAACTTCACAGGATGTCTGATGGTTTGAATGAAGCAAACCTATTCACCAGAGAAAAAGATTGGATATTATGGGGTGTTTCCCTTTGGCTCTGATAACCAGAGTGAAACAAATGAGATATCCAGTAACATAACTTTACTATACTATAGCAGACCAACAAGGCTACCTACCTGTAACTATAACTTTACCTTTTATTTATCTTAAGATTATTTTTAGACTGTTTGCTTCCCACTGCTTGTGGCAACTACCAGCTTCACATATTGATTTACTAAGATTTTATTTACTATGCTGCATATTTTGTCAAGCATCCATAACACTTGAAATATATGATGCGTGATAAAACCCCCAGAAAATGGTTATGTTAAAGCCTTCACATGAAATGGCCCTCATGTGATTAGCACAAGAAAGAGGAAACACTTATTCATAAGTGGGCAGATGTGCCAGAAATCTAAGGAGGCTTTTTATATCAGGCAGACTGTGTGGCAGTTTCCTTGGTTTCAGAATAAGCAGAAAATGTGCACATGATCTTAATGGATTGTGACACTGAAGGCAGACAGTGAGAAAGGGTGAAATAATTCTAGGCAGAATGACAGAAGGATCTAAACCAGGACTTAATATCTGCCCCAAATTCCTGTAAAGAAACACACCAGACCATCTCAACAGAAATATTTGCTTTAAGTAATCATGCCGTATGTAGTTTTAAGCCAAGGCACTTTTAACAATATGGGCTTGGGCTTTTTAAAAAAAATTACTTGTTTGATAGGGAAACTAGGGGAAAGAATTGGGCACCTCACATTTTCCTAAAAAGTTGAGGAGATAACATGGAAACTGAAAATGGATGCTCAGGATCTGAATCCAAGGAAAATTCCCTAGTGTAGCCCGACCATATCTTTATCTCACACATGACAACAGCTGTGGGGAGGTGTTTGGGAAAGCAGCCTTGTGGACCGAATTAGAAGCCCTGTCAGGTCTCAGAAAATCCCCACCAATTTAGAGATATTCAAACTTGTGTTATGAATTCATCATATCGCAGGATTTCCTATTCAATCACAACATCTTACGGGCTGCCACTTGTTGAAATGAACAAATATGGCACTGCTGTTTCTAAAAGGCCTCCCTTTGCATCTGCCATAATATCTAGGTCCACCCTCAGTGTGTCAATGGCTCTCCCCCAATTTTATGCTGCATTGACCACACACAAGGCTAAAAGGCACTCCTTTTAAAGGCTAAAAGGCACTCCTTCCATCATGTCTGAAAGCTCCCTAACAAAACAATAAATATTATTTTTATAGTGGTCAATGAAAACAAAGGAGCAAAGGAGAAAGAGGCAGGAAAAAGAAATTTGATTAGTACCTTGGCGCCGCCGACTATTGAGTTTCCTAAAGCAGGTTCCCTCAACAAGACGATTAAGACGCTGCTGCTTGATCAACTCTAAAATTTCGGGCTGAATCTTCTCTTTTAGCTCCCTGGGAAGGAGTGGGGTGGAGGGAGAACACAAGCAAACAGACACAGACTTAGTCACACCTAACTAGAAAAACTCGCACTACACACAAATACTTTCCGTGCAGGTTCCAAGTCTTAACTGGAGTTCTCACTGCCATACATTTCCACTTTGGGCAATCCTTTCTCCTGCCCATGCTTTAGGTTAAGCCTCTTCTGCAAGGCTACCAGTTGTTTGCAAAATGAGAAGGCTGTTTCAACTTAGCAATCAATTGGCAAACCAGGTACATTGTGCACTTCTTTATTCTTTACAGTCAAATGCCTCAAACTACTATAGACCCCTGGTCCTTGAGAACTGTATATATTCTGTTTCACTTGTGGCGTTGGAGCTTTGCTCCAAACATAGAATATTTAAGGATGGATCGGGTTATGCCATGTGTCCAGAAACGAGGGGGACTGGGTCTTTGGTATGAACACTAGGACTTCTTCCAGCAGTAATGCATCCAGAGGAGGGGGCTGCACCACACACAGAGTCAGAGAGACAGAGAGACAGAGAGACAGAGAGACAGAAAGAAAGAAAGAAAGAAAGAAAGAAAGAAAGAAAGAAAGAAAGAAAGACACACAAATGGGGAGCAGGTATAGCTCCCTGCTCCCCACCCCCAAATCTCTAAGGGGGAATGAAGCCATCTTTTACCATTTGAGAAACCAGCTCTCTTTACACTCCAGAAACCAGAACCACACAAGCAGTGAAGTTGGTCATTTATTGTTAAGGAAACGGTGAAGAAAACACACCTGCCTACATTGCAGTACCGTTCAATTCATATAATGACTGAAGAAGGTCTATGTTCAAAATGCCTTGGGGAACTTGGATATTATCCTTTCAATAAATCTGCCTCACACCATTCGTTCTGCCTTCTTTTTGTCTCCTCTCCTGGCAGGGATACCAGTAACTTCACCCTCACTTGCATCTCCCTGAGCAGAGAAGGGATTACTGCTTCAAAAGCAAGCAGGGCTGCATGCCTGGAACTTGGGCTGTCTAGGCTGAGGGAGGCAGGGTTGGCAGCTCACTCCTAGAGCTTGTTGCTTTCAATGGGGAGAGTGAAGAAACAGTATTAGCATGAAATGTCTGCTGCTGGCTTGGAACTTCAAGTCCTGGATTCCAAGCAAGGGAGGCTGATTGTTTCCTGGCTTCGCTTTCCCCACAATGGGGACAGATAAGAAGCACATGCAGTCTTGGCCACAAGCAGTGCCAGAACTTTGGCAGATGCCTGCTTCTCTGTGCAAGCATCTCAGTGGGGATTCTGCGCGGACTACGTTTTGCCTGCTTTTGAATAAGCTCTGGGATGCTAGGCTCTACCATAATATCGTACTGAATAACTATTATCTTTGGATCAAACTCATTCAGCCAGTAAGCTGAAGTAAGAAATCTTACAGTGCGTTGAGAATTCACATTATACATCCTCAAAAACTGTGTCAATGTCTCCCGAGTCTTTAAAAACCAGCTGGGTATGAAGACCTGCAGGCAGAAAATGCAAGCATTTTTCAAGCATTTAAAGCTGATTTTACATTCTGCCACAGGATGCGTCGCTGGATGGCACGACCGGTTGGTTTACAGTCGTGCTTAGCTCCCCTTAAGAAGAAAAATGAAGATTAAGTTTCAAAATAAACTTGACTGTAAGTCAAAAAATGCTGTTGCATAATGGATAAGGCCCACCAGCTCCATTTTGTTTTACTGCTAAAAATGGGCTGAGATCTGCCATGATGAAGTGGCAAGCGTGTCGCTCCAGTGAAAATGTGAAATGGGCCCAAGAGAGGCTTAAAAACAAGTTGACAATCTGCCTCCAGGTCCAAGAGCACAAAGTGATGCAAAAGGAATACCAATTTATATCCATTAACATAGGCATACAGGAGCTCCTTTAGATAACTGCCCCCCCCCCCAGCACCAGACTGTAAAAAAAAAAATCAGTCTGCTTTTGTGGGGTCCTTTTGACTTTGTGCTTCTGCTCCAGGCTTCATTTTGCCTGGTTCACTGATGGTGACATTTTCTTTTCGGCGAGGAACTGGGCAAGAAAGGAAAATTCATAGAGGAGGGGGGAAAGCACACACACACACACACACAAAGGGTGAAAATGTCAAAGCATCATTTGCTGCAAATAAACTACTCTGAGCCCTACAGGGATTAGAAGAATCCACTTTAGGTGAATACAAAGAGGCATGTTTTTATTTCTGCAGATGGAAGCGAGCGCATTCCACGCTGATGCGACTGCCCTGCTTTGAAATGCTGCCCCTGAACAGTTTTATTACAGAGCAATTCCTGAAGGGTTCATCAATGTCATTCACATTTGTCAGACCTCCCAAACAGGAGGCGGGGAGGGGGAAGCAAGACTTCTACAGGAGGACACCTACAAAATTGGGCGAGATTGGAAATCTTCTTGGTTCATCCTCTCAGACTGGCGAATTTTCAGTATTTCTGCGTAGCTTAGGTTTTGAAGTTTACTTTTGAATTGATCCAGAGAACTAGGCTTCGTGGTCAGTGCTCTCATTATTTGCTCCTTCACCACTTGCATTACCTGTGGATGAAAACAAAAGGGTCTCTGTGAGTAGCCTCCTCGGGTATTCATAGCACTTACCGAAAAGGATCTGCTCCTCAATACACTGAAATGCTACAATTTTGCTGTATTAGATCAGGTCATCCCCAGTCTCACCTCCCTGCAGCAGGTAAAAGACACTGATGATCTACGACATGAGCCAATTACTCTGGTAGGTGCCTTTCCTATGGTTCATTAGTATGCAGTTTTAAACCAGAAAACTGCATGGAAGAAAGAGTTAAATCAAACCTCCTCTCCTGGTCTCATAGTCCTAAGTCAAATGCAGACCTCCCAGCACCACACTGACATGCAAAACACTTGATGGTGATTCGACACATGGAGTTGCCACTTCAAATCTGGGTTGGCTCTGAGTCCGACAAGGGAAGTGAACTGATGAATTTCAACTTATCTTCTGTCCGGTTCTGAAGATACCAATTTAACTTCCCCTTGTTTTGCTCCCCGAAATGAAAAGGATAAAGCTCCCTTTTTACTGCAGGAAATGAGGAAGAAACTGCTTTCTAATGTTTTTATACCTCCAGTCTTGGGCACAACTCTTACTCTCCTCCTTATAAGGGCTACAACAGCAGCACAAGCAAAACGGTCTTCTCATTCCTAGCTCTATTCCACATGGACTGGATTTAAGTACAGTGGTGCCTTAGGTTACATATGCTTCAGGTTACATACTCCGCTAACCCAGAAATAACGCTTCAGGTTAAGAACTTAGCTTCAGGATAAGAACAGAAATGGTGCTCTGGCGGCACAGCAGCAGCGGGAGGTCCCATTAGCTAAAGTGGTACTTCAGGTTAAGAACAGTTTCAGGTTAAGAACGGACCTCTGGAATGAATTAAGTATGTAACCAGAGGTACCACTGTACAGTAGAAGTTTTCCCATTATTCTGCTCAGCTCTGTTGGTCTTATCAGCAGTCGCCATGGAGGAACATATGCCTTCCCTAGCGCCCTCAGCCCCACTGAAATTAAACTGGAAAGCAGCATTCGATTGCAGTCGACATTTCAACACATGCTTGGCTGCAGGGTGCCCACAACTGTTCCACCACTTTTCAAACATGCAATGGGGTAAAAAGGTTTGGCAACCCCTAGTCTTACTGATTTACCGTAAGCAACACCACAAAGTTGCTCTTTTTCCTCAACTGAGATCTAAGCTGCTTTGCAGGAAAACACATGGAAACACAGCATTTCATAGGAAGCGGCAGGATGGATAGAAGACAAAGATGGATTGTGGCCAATGCCACGTCCATGCACAGTAAACGGGAGGGTGTACACAGCCTAAGAGTGCCCTGGCATGCCTGACCATTTCAGAAACCCACTCCACCGGGCACTATAATTTATAATAATTTATTATTTCTACCCCGCCCATCTGGCTGGGCTTCCCCAGCCACTCTGGGTGGCTTTCAACAGAACATTAAAAACAGAATAAAACTTCAAACATTAGAAACTTCCCTAAACAGGGCTACCTTCAGATGTCTATTGATGGCATGGCATACTCCTAATGCAGAGCCATCCCTTGACTCATTGCGTAAGATACTTGCAGCATTACCTTCCATGCAACAGGGAACTGGTAATGTTATGGGCCTTCCTCTGCCAGTGTGGAGTGCAAGTCCTCACACAGCAGAGATCTAAAGAGCTGCCGCGGTTCATTTCGTTGCATTTTGCTCATTACACCTCAGGACCCAGCAGTGCAAGGTGTGCAGGAAATTTGTTAACCAAATGGTGCTTATACGGTAGCTGTACTACGATCACTAGCCTTGTCTGTCGTTTAGTCTCTTGCTCCCTTGTGTCAGTGCAGAAGAAAAGGGCAGGAGCAAAGTCAGATACAGGTTGCTTGGCTTAGCACAGAAAAGGAAAACCTGAGGTTACTCTTCAGCGAGACACAAAGGGCCAACTGCACCATTTGAGACTTCATTCTTCCCTTGTCTTCGTTTGCCCCCCCCTCCATAGTCTTAATTTGGCTGTGTCCTCTTATGCATGCTGGGGTTAATTCACCTCTAATCAATCATGGTTTGGGTATGGAGCTCAACAAAAGCATGCATGCAAAACCTGTTAACTGTTGCATATTTGAAATGTAGAGCTTTCAAAAACAAGAGCAAAATCGAGAGGGATTCTGAAAGAGAACCATGAACAATGCAAACTAGAGAAGTGGAATGACAAACAGCAAAGCAAGAGTCAGGCATCTGCATATTAATTATTTAACCAGAAGAAAACTCCAGAGAGTTTTCATTAACATGAAGTGAGGCAGGAGAAAGAGGGGGGGAGGGAGGGAGACAAAAATCACATTATTTTGGCTTCCTCTCAGGCTTGATGAAATGGCATGCCTCAAAGTATTTATCTGCCTGTAATCTCCAACTATTATGTGAGATAAGAATGTATTTTCAAGCACACAAATTTATCACTAAAAAAATTAAGAAAGAAATATGGAAGCTCAAGATCAAAGCTAGCTTTTGCCATGGCATGCTAAGGAAGGAATAGCGACTTGGCTCAGCACCCAGGGTCATCTCACAAATGAACCAAGAGGATGCAGCTTTAAGCATAATTTTTGGAGATTTTCTTCGCAAATATAACCCAAGCTGTGAGAAGATGGTGGGTGCAAAACAAACGGGACTTGCTTGCATAGGATTAATCCCCAGTGAACTGGGTCCACGCTAGGAAGTGTGCAAAGTTAGCCGGGACCAGTGTGGCAATGGAGAACCTCAACAACACTTCTCTTGGGTGACCGCTTGTCTTGAGCCACTCCACAACTCATAAGCCATGAGCCAAACCTAGAGGTGCCAGTCACAGTTCAGGCCCACCCACGGCGAAGTTTCCATTTATTTATGAGACAGAACCACTTTCCTTACAATCCACTGTGCCAAACAATTCATTCTGCTAATTGAAAATGGGAAACTGCTGGGTGCAAGCATTCTGGAACATTTATTGATTGGCACATTTATATCCTGCCCTTCTAGTGTCAGTGCACCCACTCAAGGCAGGCTCATAGTTTGTCTCCCCCGTGGCTTTTGGCTTGCGGTTTGCTCGGAGCAAGGAAAACTTTGAGCCTAGACTCAGACATGATACGTGAAAACAAGGGCTTAGCTCCAGGTAGAGAGGCAGCAGAACGACCGGCAGAAGAGAGAAGCGGACACATGTTTTCCTGCGAATATTTGTGTGTTCTCAGGCATAGTTTGCCTCAGTGGTGTGCATGAACCAGGCTGATTACAAGCTATTTGTGGTGTGCAGCCAAAGATTCTTATTCGTTTAGAAAATAAGTGAGCTGAGATCCATGCTTCTTATTCTAGATTTCTTATTCTTATTTGTATACTACTGCGGTGTCCTCAGCAAAGGGCACACATTCCATTATGTGGGCTCGTGAATGTCTAGAATAAGATCTATCCTTTAAAGAAGAGAAACCCTTTAAAACAACCGTAAAGCTATCTGCCTGGCAGGAGACTACATTAAGAGCCCATTTCGAGAATGAATTCTGCAATCCCGATTGCTAATTTAGAAGGAAGAGTGCTTCTTATTAACATCCTTGTCAAAGAACTAAAAGCACTGTGATTTCACTCCTTTTTCTGCCATTCCTGTCTTACTCTAAAACAAAAATTGCAGCATCATTCCAACACTAATGGCCGGAAACAATACTGGATGAAAAGGAATTGAAAAGCGTCCACTGGATCTATTACTACGTACTTTGGATGCGATACTAAAAACATTTAAAATATAAAACCCCAAATACTCCTGAGAATCCTGGAATAAAGTTGTGTTGCTTATCACTTATTTAGGAGCCAATGCTAGTCAGACCAGATTTTTTTTTTTTAAGAACTCTCCAGCTGCCACCTTTCTGTTTCTGCTTTTTGGGGGTGATAATTCTACAGTATCACTGATGAAAGGGATTCCAGTGAAGCCCAGCTTTTCCAGTTAAGACTGATTTGTTCCCAACAACCACTTGGATTAATCTAGATGCTGACAACCTCTCATAATTGTGATTCATTTCCACACCTAAGTGGATGGGGAAATCAATAATTTAAAAAGAACAGTATATAGCTCAGTTGTTGTTGTTTTTACATATGAAGTAGCTCTCAGTCCATTTAACACACCGGATGAAATTGGTACTTGCCGAGGAAAACTCATGGCACAATAAATTAGCCTTTGAAGTTCCCGAGAAACAGATTAACACATTTAATGGAATGTGCATCCTGCAATTGTGTTCAGAGAAGTGAAAGCAGCTAAGACTAGTTGACTCACGCCACAAATATAGCACGGAACTTTACATCAAGAACATTTGACAAAACGGTTGTGCACAGTGCACTGTGGGTCTCTTCAAATCAACAAAATGTGCGCATGTGCATGTACATAGCAGAACAAATGTCATAAATGTGCAGATAAGTAAGCTGAGGCCAGGTGACTAGGCAGGAGGATTCTGCCATTTGTCTGTCCTAACCTCCAACCAACAGTGTTTTCAAGCCACATGCCCCTATGTCAAATTAACTGTGTATCATTTTAATCGCTTTGACCTCATCTCTGTCTTGTCACCTTTTGAAAGCTTCCTCCGCCACCACCCTTTATCTCATCCCATTTCTGTTCTCTCCTCATTCTCAGTCTCTTATCTCACCCTGCAAGGATTTACTTCTATGCAAAAATAATGAATGCTGTTTCCTAGAAGGAAGATAAGACTTCTTGATATGCTTCTCGTGTGCCTAGTAGGCAAATTAAGTGACAGTCAAACAAGTCGCTCATGAGAGAAAAGTTTTAGCAGGTAATAGAACTAAAAACTATGCTAGAATAGAATTTCTACACACTTCACTAATATTTGAACACTGGACTGATAACCAGAATAGTTTATCATTTTACATTGGCAATTAGGGCTAATTATATTAACTGCACAGATTAATTGCAAAGTCCATCCCTTCCTGAAGTCCATTCCTACCTGTCTTGATCTAACAGGCCACACCTGTACCACAAAAGCTTGGTTTGCAGTCAAAGGGGAAGGTTTATGTGCAGTTGAGGGAGTTTCGCCTATGAAATAGTCTTTCTCTGGATTTTTTCCCTGCTAGAACATATGCTATAATAATATAATAATACTTTATTGCAGCTATAAGCTCATACATAAATAGACACACAAATCATACCTGTCTTACAATCCATACAAAAACAGCTAAAATAATTGCATTAAAATAAGAATAATAACATAAAATATTTACAATCAGGAGAAATAAATATAAATTCAACCTATGATACTATCAGGAGTTATAGGCCCAAAGGGGGTGGAAAAGAACCATTAGGATTCCTGTAATAGGCCATTTCGCCTCTTATAGTTCAAAACCGAAGTCAGATACCTTGCCACTTGCAAGGTTACTGTTGGATTAGAATCCTGGAGTAAAAGGGTAAGCTGGATCTCTACTGGAAGTCCAGAGAATTTTTGGACCAGTGGGCTCAACAAATTTCTCCTGACATCACTGTATAAAGGGCAGATAAAAACAATATGCAGGAGGGATTCCCTCGACAACTCATCACACGAGCATAAATCTGATACACGGCCCCTAGAGAATCTATGTGACATGACCCCGGAAGGAAAGGCATTAAACCTTGCCTTAATAAATGCAAAACGATGTTTTGCAGTAGTAAGGGATGAGAAGTAAGATGGGAGATACTGCGTAGATGTAATACCCAAATGCCGAGGGGAACATACTCCCCCTCCCAACATATGATTATGCTGCAGTTCGATATCGTCTAGTCTCAAGTTGATAAGTTTTTTTGCGGAAATCAATTCTAAATTCAGGACTTCAGATGGAGAAATTCCAATCTGCAGAAGTTTGGCATGGATCTTGCTAGCCCAAGGACTAGCAAATTCGTCCCGCCATAGGCATTGAGCTAGATAATGATCAGGAAGTCTATGCCAGAGTGTTAACCAAAAATTTAGAGTTCGTTTCCATATCAGTGTTTCTATTGATGGAATTTTCAATTCTAGACGAATCGCCGCGTTACTCACGCAAGGGGGGAGTTTCAGAAGACGGCGCAAAAAATAGTTTTGGAGCGTCTCAAGAGATGTAAATTTGGCCATAGCAGCCCATAGTGGTGCCGCATATGAAAGTATAGCGGCTACTTTTGCTTTAAACACCCTCAGTCCCGAGGGGACGTGCAAAGCCCCATCAGAAAAGTAAAACTGGAGAAGGGCATGTGACATTGTTTTGGCCTTATTAAGAAGATACTGAATATGGGACGTCCATCGTAAATTTTGTTGGAAATATATGCCCAGATATTGAAATTTGGATACTTGCTCTACTGTCTCACCATCCAGCTTCCATTTATACAATTTTCGGGATTTAGAAAAGATCATCACCTTCGATTTAGAGTGGTTTATAACTAACTGATTTGCTTGGCAATAAGCAGCAAAAATCCTCAGTGCTCTGTTGAGTCCAACTCGCGAGAAGGAAAGAATCACAGCATCGTCCGCATACAAAAGTAAAGGACATCGGTAATCCGCAAGGCGGGGGGCGTGGATTTTATCCTGTGACTCGATTAAGGGATTTCTCATGTCACTTATAAACAAATTAAACAGATAAGGGGCTAAGATATCACCTTGACGAACACCCTTATTTATAGGTACTGGGTTCGTAAGTTCTCCTGCCAGGGTTAATCTTACTCTGGCCACAGAGCCCTCGTGTAGTTGGATCAACAGCCATAAGAGTCTTCTATCTATTCCCCAGGTCGCAAGCTTCTTCCAAAGGATGTTTCTGGGAATACTGTCAAAAGCTGCCCTCAAGTCAATAAATGCAGCACATAAATAGCCCCGCGTGTTGGAGGAGTATTTCATGGCTAGATGGTGGAGGATTATAGCGTGGTCCGTTGTAGAGCGGTTAGGTCTGAATCCAGCTTGTTCATGGCCAATTAAATTTAGCTCTTCGGACCACTGCGTCAATTTAGACAACAAAAAGCGGGCATATATCTTCCCAATTATTGAAAGAAGGCTGATATTACGATAGTTCCCCGGGTTCGCGGTGGAACCTTTTTTATGTATTGGAATGATAATCGCCTCCTTCCACGACTTGGGGATGAGGCCCGTGGTGTTTATTGCATCAAAGACTTTGGCCAGGGTTCCGGCCCACCATTCAGGATGAGACTTTATGGCCTCTGCTGGCACTAAATCCGGCCCAGGAGCCTTGCCCATTTTCAATTGGACTATCAAATCTTTTATTTCTCCTGGATCGGTAGGAGGCCAAATAGGTAGGTGGTTAGACAAGTACTCCAAGCAGGAAGAAGAGGGTTCATCAGCATGAGCAAAGCATTTTCTCAAAAACTGTTCCCATATAGGTGCTGGGATAACAGTCAAGGGATATTTTCTGTTTCCTCTGTTGATTAGCGACCAAAACTCGCGAGATCTATTCGCTTTAGATGCTGCGATTAGAGCTTGCCAACGGTTCGATTGCCATGTACGTTTAGCCTTTATCTGGGCCTGTTTATAGGCCTGCTTGGCTTGGAAATATATAGTTGGCAAGGAGGAAGCACCTGAAATCTTGTATTCATTGTAGACTGAGCGCAAATGGGATCTAGCTTGTTTGCACTGCGAATCATACCAGGGAGCACCAGATTTGAACTGAGCATGATTAGCAGCTTGGGATGGTGATGTAAAGAAGGCAGAGAGATCCACCATAAAATGATTGAACATCCCCAATAACTCATTAGGGTCATGGGGGATCGCAACTAAATGAGTTAATTGCACACTGCTTCTTTTTTGGAAAAGGTTCGGGTACATTTGGGCATGAGCCTTAGACCACTTTATTCCTCTTACATTGGACGCTGCGTTGGTTTCTAATCGGGTTGGATGGCTGTATATGCTACTAATTAGGCTGCTCCATTTTAAACACGTGCAATATTTTATACTGCTATTAAAATCACTTAAGCTTCACTGCTCGCCCTCAAAAAGCCCTGGGAATTGCAGTTCTAATAAATTACAGGCTAAGGGATCAATCAATATAACCAGTGACTTTGATTCAAAGTAATTAAAAGTTTGAAACATTGAAGTACTCTAAATGTGAGTTTAAATATTGCATTATAAAATAGTATTTTTATATTAAATGTTAAAAAGAGGAAGACATGTTTATTTCATGCTAAGCCTTATATATTGTTCTTTGAATGTGTCTTAGGTAAAGCTGAAAAATTTCATATGCCGGAGAGAAAGTGTAGAAAGAGGTCTCATTCAAAGAATGCTATTTAAGAATCAGGTCTTGAAGGAGAGGATTTTGGGAAGTGGGCTTCCAGCTAAAAGTTAAGATAATGAATGTTATTTGTTGTTTGCACAAAGCTGCACGCAAATGGCCCCTCATTCTCCAGCCTATTTGTGGGCAGAGAAATTGGGAGGACCATCTCACTGAATTTCTCCAGAGGGAGGAGAAATTTTCCAACAGGACGGACACACCATCTGCAGCAACAGTAGTGCAACGTCTGCCTTTTCCACCTACAGTAGAGAGTAGGGTGTGCTTTTCCCCAGCCATTGCAACTGACAGCTGCAGGACCACAGGACGCTGTCTCCTTCTGAGCCAGACCATTGGTCTATCTATCTTAGTATAGCCTAGACAGGCTGGCAGTAGCTCTTCGGGGCTTCGGGCTGTGTTCTCTCCAGATGTGCAATAGATGCTCTAACACTGAGACCCGACACTTCCACCCTTCCCTACCCCTAACAAAAAGAGAAAGGAACTACAACTAGCAGCCTAGCTACCATTCTGCATCATCCACAATGGTCCAGACCTAGTGCCATTCCAAGACAGTGTACATGTGGGTGTGTTTCCGAGATAATTGTGCAAAGTGGCCTTTTTCTAACGGGATGAGGAAAAAAAGAGAAACATCTCAGAAATTTTCTTAGAAAAAATTATTTGTAGAAACCTTTGGCTCGATTCTAGTTTTTAAGGCTAGCGGGGGAGCCATTGTGGTTGCTGACAAATGACCGAGCCCAAAAGGAGTGGAGCTTTCCTCAGCTTTCATGGCAGAAGTAGAACGATCCCACTGAGATTCTGAAAACTGTTTTGCCATCACCGATGAGTGCATGTTTTCTGTAAATACTGTTCAGAGGAAATGGATCATTAATTGCTGCAATAAGCACATTAGCTTCTTGAATTACTATAGATCTACAGGCAAGGAAATTGGGTCTTCTGGGAACGGAACATGAGCACATGACTCGGTTTAATGGCTCTCAGAGGCAGTAAGTGAAGAACAAACCAGATAGGCGCATAGGCAAGCATCACCAGGCATGATACATCTTGTCTAACCTGACACTTAGATTTCTGTAGGCATTTTGTCCTTTGGCTCTTACAGAAATTCTGAGGGTGCAGAGATACAGTTCAAAGGGCTCTGATACTTTTGGTTCATTCCCTGGATAATCTGCAGAAGTATCAAAGAGAAGCAGGTTGTAGATATTAATGGACTGGCATATCTATCTATCTATCTATCTATCTATCTATCTATCTATCTATCTATCTATCTATCTATCTATAGGACCCCTGTAGGATTCAGTCCCACAGTCCTACAGGACAGATCCTGAAGTTGAGGCTCCAGTACTTTGGCCACCTCATGAGAAGAGAAGACTCCCTGGAAAAGACCCTGATGTTGGGAAAGATGGAGGGCACAAGGAGAAGGGGACGACAGAGGATGAGATGGTTGGACAGTGTTCTCGAAGCTACTAACATGAGTTTGGCCAAACTGTGGGAGGCAGTGAAGGATAGGCGTGCCTGGCGTGCTCTGGTCCATGGGGTCATGAAGAGTCGGACACGACTGAACGACTGAACAACAAGGATTCAGTCACTCTACTGTCTACTGAGTGTGGAAAGAGCACCATGCAGAATACATAGCTCATGCAAGTCACTGTAAGTCATGTAGTGACCACATCAACACCCTACATATTGGGGCAGTGAAATAAATAACAGGGTTGCGCGAAATTTGATACACTAAATCTGAGCTGTGTGGACATGCCTCAAATGGCAAGGGATGGTCACAAAGAGGGAAGATGAAGAAGCAGAGACCTCATCAGAAAAGGGTGAGAAAGGAGAAGTGGGAAATGTATGAATTCATAATAACATGAACTCAATAGGTTTTGAAATTGGTATCTGAAATACTGAAGGGCAATTGCATCAGAAAGAAGAGCCTTTTACAAGCACCATAATCAAGTGTATCATGAATAACAAGTTATGTGAATTCTCATCTTATGGTGGCGATAAATGGTGTTTCTGGTACTCATATGGCTTTAGAAAATAGCTAGGTTTGCTTGCTCACCTGTTTGACCTCTATCACAAGATGTACATTATCTGAGCAGCACCTTACAGTGGGAATTAGGAAGGACACACACAAAAAAAAACAAATGTCTTCAACAACTATTTCTATGCCATTATATATCCTTGGGGCAGGGTAGGCATGTAATGACTGCAGAATGCAATGGTTTATCTGACCAAGTAAAAGGATGTGACAGCTGGAAATCGCAGCTTTTGTGAAACTGTTCATTACTTAAGTCTAGATCAGTTGGTTGGAGATGTTATCCCTTCCCACACTCCATGTCTGTTCCAGCTATGATCAAAATAAAGGATCAGCGATGCTGGCTGGGCGGTGAATTACCCAGGAATCTTTCCAGTAATGTTTCATCTGTCGCCCTGCCTTCCCCCATGGTCAGCATAGCTCAGGGGTAAAATTCTAAAGCAAAAATGTTGACAGAGGCTTGCAATCACCCCATCCTTGTTGCTTAGATGTCAAGGTAGGAAAGAAGGAAAGGTTTGCCTCAAAGTTCTGCAGACAAAGGAGGGGCCACCATGTAAGGGTCTTCAGAAGACCCTTGCTACAATGCCGTTTCCTGTTGGCTGGGGGTCAGCTGATAAAAGTTAAATGTTTCATCCAATGACCCAGACTACCCTATTCCATTGTAACATAAACAAAATGGGCACGGCCTTCTGTCTGGACGCTTCTGTTGTTTTGTTCACAAGCAGTTATTCGCAGAGTTTAATTTGACTAACAGCTCGTGGGACTAACTACCTCCGAAAGCTGTTTCCTCATCTCGGCCCTGCAATGTGGAGAAAGAATGAAGCAAGTAAAGCACATCTATGCCTAGCAAGAGGAAGTACCGTAAATGCTACAGGAAACGTACAAAGTACATCCACGTCACCAAAGAACCAGGCCACAAATTAACTAGAACTGGTAAATAAGAGGTTCTATGCAGATTTAAGTCTTGGGTCCACTTGTGTTAACAGTTTATATTTAATGTTTTTAAGTAGAAGAGAATCAGGGCTTAAAGGTAATCTATTCATTCTTGCTATTGCACCTGATGCTGAATGTGCTTGCAGCATCAGTCTTGCAGCTCCTTTACGAACCCTGGTGGTGGCTGTAACTCTTAGAACTCTTAATGGGTAAGGATGCTTAAGGAGCCGCCTTCCCCATATGAATCCCACTGCCATTTCATGTTATCTAATGGAACCCTCCTGTGTGTCTCTGCACTTTCTGATATTTGGACTTCCTTCTATTGTGGCACCCAGAATACAGAACTCCTTACCTGGGAGTCCACCTGGCCATGCCCAGCTGCCCTTCAAGAAGTTTTAATTTCCAGAAGCTTTTAGCTTAAATGTAGTGTAATAATTTTTTTCACTTTGATTTTTCTCAATGTTATATTAAACCAAAGCTTTGTGTTTTTTGTATGGATTTTAAACTTTAAAATTGTCATTTGCTATTATTTTTCCAAAGGTTTTTCTGAAAACCAACTTGCGCACCTCCATTTTATAAGGTGCAAATACCTTGATGAATACTGATATAACCCCCATCACCGCGCAATAAGCTTGCACAATGCACAATGCATATGATGCAGCACATGGAATGTGAAAGGATCTCGAGCATCTGGACACATAATCTTTGTTCTGCCCGGGCACTGGGGTCCAGCTCCGAGGGCCTTTTGGCGGTTCCCTCGCTGCGAGAAGCCAAGTTACAGGAAACCAGGCAGAGGGCCTTCTCGGTAGTGGCACCCGCCCTGTGGAACGCCCTCCCATCAGAAGTCAAGGGAATAAACAACTACCTGACATTCAGAAAATACCTGAAGGCAGCCCTGTTTAGTGAAGTTTTTAAACTGTGATATTTTAAATGTATTTTAATGTTTGGTGGAATCCGTCCAGAGTGGCTGGGGAGACCCAGCCAGATGGGCAGAGTACAAATAATAAATTATTATTATTAATAATAATAATAAGTCTAGGACTCTCTTCTCACAGCGGCCATCCAGATGCCCACAGGAAACCTACAAACAGGATCTGAGTTAAACTGCACTCTCCTCACCTGTGATTTCCAGTAACTGGTCCCCACAGACATACTTCCTTCAGCAATGGAGGAAGAGCACAGCTCCCATGGCTAGCAGGTATTGATAGCTTTTTTAAAAAAAGGTAAAGGACCCCTGACAGTTAAGTCCAGTCGCGAACGACTCTGGGGTTGCAGCGCTCATCTACCTTCCTGACATTAAACTTATTCTACCTTTAAAGCCATCTAAATTGGTGGCAATCACTACATCTTGTGGAAATGAATTCCATACCTTAGCAGTACACTGTGTGAATAAGTCATTTTCTTGTCTGTCTGTTTAGAATTTTCTGACTTTCCGTTTCATTGAATGGCCCCAGGTTCTAGTATTATGCAAGGGGAGGGAGCGTCTCTCACTCTACTTTCTCTACCCCATGCCCAATCTTATACACCTCCTCTACTCACATTTTACAATCCTGTTTGGGGAATATGCTGTTATTAATAAGGACAGCTTGCATCCTGTATGTGGCAGTTCCAAACATGGCCCTTCTGGGTCTAGATTTCTACATTTTATTGGCTGTCACTGCCACAGTTTCATAGTGCTGCCTTCCTTTCTCCTTCCCCCCTGAAAATATGAAGAGCATATCAAATCTCACAATGCTATAGACACACTTTAGATTGAATTTCAAGAAAGAGATGGACAGAAGCAACCCTTTTAAGTGCAGGAATATATTGCCTGGAATAAAAAAGGATGAATAACCGGCAGCTAGAATCTGTGAATTGGCAGCAAAGTCCAAACGTGACAACCAAGGTAGGAGAATTCAAATAAGAACTGACTTCTCCCTTATAGGAGCAAGCCAAGAAGACTGGGCAGAGGAAGGAATAGAGGAACGCAGACGCCTGAGTGGCAGCAGGCATCTCTAATGGTCACAGCTGCTCTGCTTTGGATAAATTGACTGTAGCCTCTGGTAGCAGTAGAAAATTTCGCTCAAGGTCTACAGCTGTCAGCACATCAATCACAGGGTCTTGCAAGATTGCCTCCAATAAGTCTATCAACCTTCCAGAAACCCAAGGTGGTTTATCCTTGGAGAACAGGATAAAACTCAAAATGGGCGCCTGTGCCCTGAGTAGAGAGGACTAGAAGGATGGGATGGAGATTCTTATATAAATAAAATAAGTACAGTCGTACCTCAGGACACGTATGCTCCGGGTTATGTACTTTTCGGGTTACGAACTCCGGTAACCCGGAAGCGCAACCCGGAGCGTGTGCGACACGCAGAAGCATTCTGCGCAGCTCGTGCATGCGCAAACAGCTACTTCCGGGTTTTCCGTGCGCTTGTTCGGGTTGCGTACTTTTCGGGTTATGTACGTACGTAACCCGGGGTACCACTGTAAAAGCTTCAAAGGCTTCAGAACCTTGTAAGAGAAGATGGGTGCTTTAAGGTTTTTAAGCGTGGAATAAACAGTGCACCACAAAAAAATCCATCCACAGCTGATTCATGGTTTTTCATTTATTAATCCTGCCAGAAGAAGTGACAACATTTCTACCTCACTCAGCACATTAATCATTCTCTAAAAAAAAAAAAAAGCCCAGCACAATATCTTAGTCCAGTTGGTGGCAATTACAAGGAAGAATAATGACAGTCGAGGGGAGGGGGAAGGAGAGAGATGGATGGATGGGTGGGTGGAGAGTTAAAGTCTGTGAATCCAACCTCATTTCTGTCTTGCATGTCTGCTCAAGTCCCAATATCCTAATCCTGAAAAACTCTGCAAGGGACTTGACTACACTGGAACCTCAACTCACGTATGGCTCTACTTACGTACGATTCCAGTTACAACCTTCAGTAGGTGCTTCAACTTATGAACTTTCCTCTAGATACAAACAGAGGCCTTGCCGGCAGCCCGGAGCTTGGCCGGCCGGCTGCGGGGCAGCGCTGGGGCCTCTGCTGCCAGGGAAAGGGCCCCCATTCTACCCCCAAAGCTGTGGAAGTGCCGCCTGCAAGAAGCACAGCAGGGCGCACTGCAGCCCCAAACCCCGCCGAGGAACTAACCTGAGGAAGTCCAGAGAAGAACCTGGCCTGGCAAGGAAAAAAAGTGACCCTGGCCAAAGTGAATCAGCTCTTTACTGACCCTTGCCCCATCCCCCCAGCTTGTAGCCAGGTAAGCCCACCCACCCTCAATGCACGTAAGGAAAAAAATAAATGTTATTTTTTAAAATCTACAATACTGTCTTATTTATTTTATAGTTAAATAAAATATATATATAGTTAAAATACTTAAAATTCGTTCCGGAGATCCGTTCTTAGCCTGAAGCGTACTTAACCTGAAGCACCACTTTAGCTAATGGGACCTCCTGCTGCCGCTGCGCCGACAGAGCACAATTTCTGTTATTAAGCGGAGTTCTTAACCTGAAGCGCACTTAACCTGAAGCGTATTTAACCCGAGGTACCACTGTACAGTACACTGATTATTGCCTTCATTTTATGGATCTATGGTCTCGTTAGACAGTAAAATCCATGTTAAACTGCTGTTTTAGGGGGTGTTTTTCATCGTCTAGAACGGATCAATTCACTTTTCCATTACTTTCTATGGAAAATGTGCCTCTACTTATGTATGTTTCTAGTTATGACCGGACCTCCGGAACGGATTATGGTTGTAAGTAGAGGTTCCACTGTATTTTGTTCCTCTTTTGGGGAAGAGCATTCTGCTTAATTAGGGTAACAGTTGGTCTTCCTCCAGCAAAAAATAAATAAATCTGTGCACGAAAAGGATGTTGCTGATGTGAGAACAGGTAACCTCAAACATTATTCACAAGGAACCATATGCATATTGTCATGCGATGAAAGCACATCTGTGTGTGGAGAAATAAACACATGTGCACTTGTCATGTGCAATTTATATGTGGGTGCTTTCTCACTCTCACACATAGTGCTGATAGACAAAAGTGCTAGAAAATCATATTAACTCATCAATGCATGAGTGTATGCAACAGAATTGTATTGTGGTTTGATGTAACCCAGGAGATGAGCGTTCTAGTACTGCTTCTCTGGATAACGCCAGTATTTTCAGAGATGAAATTCCCATAGCATTGGCTCATGGTAATTGTTCTTAGGGGTGGGAGTAATCTCTTTATTTCAGAACACTGCAAGTCATAGAAGTGTACAAGACGGAGTTGTCCTCAAGGAAACAAAAAAAGGAAGGGAGCAAAGAGCTGAGTTTTTAAATGATCTCTGAAGAGATGGTGATTGATGGGGTGACACTGATGTCCAGAGGTATGAGAGTACAGCCCTAATGTTAAGGAGCAGCTGAGTAGTATGCATGCTGACTAGGAGAGAGCGGAGGCGCTGCAACAGAGGACCCGAGAGCCTAGTTGCATGTTAAAGGAAGTACAGGAGCAGAGGTACTGTAGAGTCACCATCTTTCACCAGGAGGACTAAAAGAGAAATCCAAACCCCTGATCTGCTTCAGTGGAGAAAGTTTGGCTGCAGCAGAGGTGTCAATCTCCGCCACTGAGGGTGGGGTGGGGGGATCTGCAATTGGCAGGGAAGCCTTGGAGAGCAGTGTTGGGAATTCCATTCCACCCTTGCTGCAGATATGTGGGATTGTTACTTGTCACATGTCTGTTTACATTCCAGCACAGATTGCTGGAGTCCCGTGAGCGGAACATCCGCTCTGTATTGCTTTTGCTTTCTCTCTCTCCGAGAAGAACGACAAGGAGAGAGGCCATGTTTTTCTTTGTCCTGATTTATGTATAATAAATGCGTAGCTTAGTATAGTATCCACGCCTCGAGCCTGATCTGTTGTGTGTTTACTCTGCTGAGTAATGTGTGCTCTTGCATGCACAGCAGCATGTGTCGCGGACGCACGTCGGAGGATGACTGATGGATCTCCGCAGCGGCAAGGTTGAGAAGGGAGACGCTCCGTTTGGGGCCAAGCCAGCTGGCTTTCCATCCCTCGGTTCTGACAAGCAGCGCCCCAAACTGCCCACCCAAACTACAGGCAGCAACATCCCTACCAGCAATAGGCAGCAGAAACCCTCGACCTGCGGCACTTCAGTAGGGGTGGGGGCAGCACAGGTTCTGCTGAATCCTGAGCAAGCCTTGCTGCCATCATGTGATGGAAAAAGGCCTAATTTGGGCCTCTTCACTGTACCAGTCTGGGAGCTGGCACAATGAAAGGATATTTCCCCCCTTCCTTCTCACCTTCTGCCCTTGCTAAATACAGGCAGTAAGCTGTGAATACAGTTTAATTTTGACGCACCTTCCAGGGGCTAGGACTGCAGCCTAAGAACTACCATTTGAGCTTCTCAGTGTCATGAAAACCACCACGTCTATCAGAGCATACATTCCATTTAAAAGATGGATCTCTTGGGCCTTCTATACTGAATTAACCACATTCAAAACTGACACACTGCGATAATAAAAGGCATTTGTAACCTGCGCCCGTTGCACCAACGCAGATTGTTACTACAATGGACTAATCTCAGCCCATCAAAACAATCTCTAGGACAGCTGCTGAATTTATACCCTTAAATAAATTATCTCGGGTGAAATTACCTCGTCATGGAAAAGGAGTCCCTCAAAAGTTAAAAGTAGTAAACTGGATTAATGCTGTTTAAGCAACCATGGCCACAGCAACTGCCAATGCTAAAGACGAACTGGCCTACAAATCAGGACACCCCAAGATGTGACAGGAAAGCTGCAGTTTACGAATCAGCTTTCTTACTATACAATCGGGCAACAAGCTTGGTCTCATGTAAACCTGCCTTTACTTATCAGCACATTTCAAAATTCCTCTAGCAACAGGACTTCTTTTCAATCTCATTATATTTCCTTCAGACATCCTACTGTAGGCTGTGACGGCAGGCTCTCCACGTGTGAATTGCTTTGGGAATGCCTGCTTTACAAAGACTTTTTTGCAGTTAATTTCTCGTTATTTTGATCCGCCCCTCTCCCTTTCATCGCTATCTCTTTGTGGGTCACACACACACACAACTATGGGTGAACAAATGAGATAAAAGGGTAAATCTGAACAATGTACATGTTCGAGTCCTAACACTGATATGAAATGTGACTCTTTCTATACACAATTATGCACAGGTGTCAGCTTATTATTTAAGCAAAATGGTGACGGAATGGTAGATTCATATAATTGTAAAGTTGGAAAGGACCACAAGGGTCATCTATGTGCTTTCTACAATGTCTGAACAAAGACACTGGGGAAAACCTAGTGTATCTTTAAGAAGGTCCCGACTTCACCCGAAGAAAGCCACATGCAGATAGCACCAGCTGATCCTAGTGTGCCCTGAGCCATATCCCAAGCTGGTATAGACAGAACATGGTTTAGACAAACTCCTTGCTACTCAGCAATGTTGTGAATGGCAGCCCAGACTTTGAAGGACTCCAAACACAGGGTTGCCAGAAAGCACTGGAGACATTTCATACAACTACCTTTTTGTCATGGGATAATCAGTGATTTAAGGTGACACTGAACATGCACAGGGATGTCTGAAGGAATGTGCTTCTAAGCATGAATGCAAATGCTTCTCCCAATTTCATGGTCCCTTTTGAATGGAGAAAGTGGGGTCCAGTTTACTAATTTTTCACTAGGGATACAGCATTAATTTTTTTTAATTAAAACAACCCCTTTATTTTACTTTACGAGAACATTTTTGGGGGTCCTGATCACGGATAAGTGATGGCCCAAGCAAGGGGGGAATCTGTAGCCCTGGGGTTCCAGGAAGGAAAGGCAAAGCAGGATCAGCACCTTGGAAAGAGTCCTAGGTATGTGTTTCAGGGCCACAATTAGCAATCCTGCAGGTGAGGTAGAATATGCAAGTTATCTCAGCAATTGTTCTGGAGCAACTGGAAGATCTATACTGTATAGCCTGGACTAAGTATTCATAGGCAAAAGGCTCCACTTCCTGATTTCTGCAACTGACCTTCCTTACAGCTGTTCATGTTTTCTAGGCTCAGGAGTTTTAAGCAATGGGAGTATGCTGACATTCCTGCCAACAAACTTCTCCGGGATCTGAGGGGGATGAGCTCCGCTTCCTTGGAAATGCATTTGCTATCAGGCAACAGACAGAGCTGGGAAAAACCAATGCTATGAATATGCATCGCCCGGCCATCCTATGGTTGCCTATTACCGCAGACAAATTGCCTCCTCTAATTTTGTCCCAACAAATGTCTGCAAAGGCTTCCAGGCAGCAGAAACATTTGTTTAATCATAGTCTTTGGAAAATTAAATGCTCTTGTTGCCTCTGATAGATATTATCCTCCCCTCCCCTCCTCTCTATGCTATTCCAGAATGTCAGGAGTGGCTATTTCTCCTCTTCTCTGCAGCACAGCAGAGAATGGAATACAAATGAACACTTTAGTCCCGACCAATCAATCTCGTTTTAATCATTTTCTCTTCCTACAGAGTTTCCTTCTGCAGCTTCCACTCCTTACCTCCTGCAGTACTGCCTCAGTGCAACGAGATTTCTCTCTCTCTTCTCAAGCAAAATAAATTAGCATAATTACTATCAAGGCTTGCACAGCTGCTTTATGCAATTACTGGGTACTAATGTGGACATTCTGCTGTAAACACCCGCTTGAACATCGAAGTTTGCCATTCATTTTTTAACATATTACTCTTAATCCATAATACATATTGTGTGCATGTGTACACACACACACAATCAAATCAGGGAGACACGATTGAGCAATTAAATAATTTTGTATATGCAGCACGCTGCCCAATTTTGGGCAATATTGCATTGAGATATCAACTGGTGACTATCCTAATGAAAACAGCTGCTTTGGTGGTCATACACAAAGATAGATACCACTGGACATGATATGTTAGATTACTGCAAAAGCATTGGATAAATATATGATTTACACCAGAGGTCAGCAAACTTTTTCAGCACGGCGGCAGTCCAGTCCACTGTCCCTCAGACCTTGTGGGGAGCCGGACTATGAACAAATTCCTATGCCCCACAAATAACACAGAGATGTATTTTAAATAAAAGCACACATTCTACTCATGTAAAAACACGCTGATTCCCGGACCATCCGCAGGCCGGATTGAGAAGGCGATTGGGCTGCATCCGGCCCCCGGGCCTTAGTTTGCCTACCCATGATTTACACCATTAATTTTCTTTAAGTCTTGATTCCAGGCTACATTTTGAGTTTGAAGAGGCCTGCGCACATGCTCATCAGCCATATTTTTTGCTAACTCTCTGCAATTGTGGTTCTCTCTCACATTCACCTAGAAAATTGCTGGAGATCTCAAACACAGAATTAAGGGCAGATGCAGAAACTCACACCGGAAGGTGGCCATAAACATCTCCATGGCAAATGAGCGGAATGCATTGAAACACAGAACAGTTGCAAAAGGAGCAGGCAAACTAACCCCCCCATCCCCCAAAACAGGGAAATGAGACTGAGGAAGAACATAGTCATTATCTGATGAGATGGAAATCTAATCATGTGGATCACCCCAGCAATCACATTTTCTACTATGCATATAGCTTCTGAGGGTAAAGATGTTGACTAGGGATAAAACAAAAAACAATTTAACTTACAAGCAAGCCCTTTGTTTTCATTGCTAAATACTATTACGTAGGTTAAAATTCAATTTTTTTTTTACTGAAATTATCAGTGAGCTTTTCTCCAATGGCCTGAGTAGTATATAAGCATTTTGAAGCTGGCCTTGTCCCCTCTTCTCTTACCTAAAAACAATGAAGGGTCTTGTGACAACTTTCACACATTTTTTTCTATGGCTGCAACAGCTACCACTCTGGAAATTGCTTTTACCTGGTTGCTTCAGAGATCTACATGTACAGGGTGGTATACTTACTTACTTACTTACTTACTTACTTACTTACTTACTTACTAAATAAATAAATAAATAAATAAATAAATAAATAAATAAATGCCACTAAGGGAGAGGCTACCTTGGCAAAACAAAGAACTGCTGTAATTGTACAGTTAGGACATTTATATTTGAAAATAGCAATGGATAAAAAGGATGACTTCTTTGGAGGAACATCCAAGACTGATGAGAGAACAAGCTTTGAAAAATACTGTATTGGCCTGCATATAAGCCTCACCTTTCCCCCCAAATTCTGACCATGAAAAGTTAAAGTGCGGCCTAAATTCGCGACCTTAGAAAAATTGGCTTTTATGATATCGCTGCTGAAACAGACATACGATAAAATGGAACAGGTCTGAGTGCCTGCGAAATTTTAAGGGAGCAGCTTATATTCGGTTATTGTCTCTCCCTCCCCTTGAATTTTAAAGGTGCAGCTTATATTCAGGTGTGGCTTATATTTGGGCCAATACGGTAGCTGTTCTGTGTGCTGGGAAGACAGATGAATGGAAAATGTCGGAGCAAATATGCCAACAACCTTCCCTGGACTTATCTATCAAACACTTTTATCTTTAGAAAATAATTTTTTTTAAAAAAAGTAAAATGTTTTCCATCATATACCTGACTTTTTCAATGAGAACGAAATATTACAATTAGTCAAACACATTCTTCCTTTGGACGTACCCTACAAGTAGAAAAGGCTAGAGAGTGTTTCAGAAACTTACTTTAACAATGATGGCAGCCTAAGCCAAACTATATAAATACTGGTGTGATACTGGCCTTACTCAACAAACATACTGGTCATTATGAACATTAGATGTTAGAATTAAGGATAGGAAAAACCTTAACATTGCTATTGGACTGAATGATGAGAACTAATTTGTAAAAATTGCCTTTTGGAAATCTTTATCAATAACTTTTATGTCACTGAATTTACACACACACGTATACTTGGACACCTTTGACTTCTTCTCAGTTATCAGTTTTTCATATTAGTGCTGTGAGTATCAAACCAATCAGACACAAATACAGGATTTGGTGCTGTAAATGTGTACCAAACTACAAGTTGGATGCATGAAGGAATCACACAACTGTGGTCCACATGCTGCCTCAATCAGATGAATCCATATGTACAACATGCCCATTTAGACTGGCAAATTCACTTTAGGAAACTGGAGTTCAGACTGAAAGAGCAGCAGTATATTTGAACAGAAGCCCAAATGAATACGGACCCATTTCTTCCAAAACAATGTGCATCAGAGGAAGCAAACACACAGTCAAGAACTCCCACTGTGATTAACAATTCATTGAGTGCCTAAAAAATCTCATTGACAAAGTATATGTTCTGCCACTACTTTTAGCATGCTGCATTCAGAGGTTATGCTAGCAGATCTATTCTGTTATTACTGCTTCTGTGACATGTTGTGTTAAAATCTCAGTCATCTTGAAATCTCAAAAACTCTTTTCCATTTTAATTTCCAGGGTAATTTCTGAACCAAAGCCAAATAAAAGAAAAGATTGTATTAGTTGTCCCGCACCTTATTTTATCCAGACTTTCCCTGTCTTGCCACATTTCCATAAGGAGCATTTTGTAATCTCATAACACATCGCCATGCTCCCCCTTACTCAACAGATTTAAAAAGGTAAAATTGTTAAAGGATAAGAATATAACTTTCATTTAAAAGGTTTTGAAGTATGCCCCCAACAGGCCAAAAGTAATGCCACATACCTCTGTAATTTCCTGTAGCTCAAGATAGCATATTTTCACACTAAGATCTCACATATTTTTCTCCAATACACATATGATCCTTCCCACTATTTATCCAATATTTCCCTTTCCTCCATTAAATATGCAACACTTTATAATCTACCAGACAGTAACTCACCTTGGTTACTATCGCCACTTCATAGGGGGACAGGCTGTGCACAGCACCTGCCAACATGATGAGTTTTAGCATACCTCAACACTAAATTAGAAATTTTGGGAAACAGGAGAGCCACATAATTATTACCATGTGCTCCCCACTCACCTCACCTCTAAAGTCAAAGAAACATTGGAAACATTTCCTTAGATTCTCAACTAACCACTGGGAGATGTAATTACTTTTGACTATAGTTTATCCAAACAAGCCAGGATTATAAACAATGGTTTGACGTTAACTCGTGTGGACAAGCCATAGTTAAAGCTGACCACAGTCTGTCTCTGTTTCACCAAGTTGGAGGAGGAAAAGGGGAGGAGTTCAGAGTCCACGGAATGGTCACAGAGTACTAAACTAAATGCATGCTTACTACTATGTCCACAGTGGGCACATAGGTTTCTGAGCGGGAGTTGATCACAGTAAGGGTTTGCCAAGTATGCCTTCCACTTAGCACGTTTCTCCCTTTTCGTCCTGAGTCTGAGTGTCTTCAAAGCCCATGTTACCTTTGGTAAAGGCTGTTCTCCAACTGGAGCGCTCGCAGGCCAGTGTTCCCCAGTTGTTGGTGTTTATACTACTTTTTTTTTTTTAGATTTGCCTTGAGAGTCTTTAAACTTCTTTTGTTGACCACCAGCATTACACTTTCCATTTTAAAGTTTGATTGATGAATATGTGAAACAGCACCAGCCTAAGTAGCACCAGATCTACCATAACAAGACTGCTATGTATTAGGTGGGCATGATCCACCTATTATGAAGGTGTAACTAAGGCACAGTACAAAGTACCCTGAGTAAGTGGCACTATACCACTCACGAGAAAACTAAGGCTAGCACACAAGTCCAATTGGGATAGATGGAACAAGGAGCACCATTAAATCTTTGTCAAAACTTACGTGTGTAAAGCAGCCAAAGTAGGAAGAATTTATAGGAGTGTTTTTCCAGTACAATGGTGCAGTGCATAATTTCAGTCAAGATGGCTATAAAAATAAATATACTACACAGGCATATTTCAAGATTGGCGTCAAGTTGGAGGACCTACATCTTGGTGCCTACCCATGTGGTTCATGGGTTCAGTGAGCAATTGGCTTCTGTACCTTGTCAAAATGTCTTTAGAGAAGCAGGCAGTAGGTTTTTTCAGTACAACTAGTTGAACCGTGGAAAATGACACATTTAAGCAGGCCTTCAAAATTTCCTTCCGCAGCAGAAGAAAAGGGTGTGTTGTTGGGGGGAGGGAATTATCTTTCCCTGGGGACTTGAACAAGTACTGTTATTTTCCATAGCTGAAAGGCTTCAGGCTCAGCTGAAATGAGGTTGCAATCTGTTAAGTGTTGCTGCATCTGGAGCCTGCCTAAGAATATTGATGTTACAAAATATTTCGATGGCACCTATCACAGGTACAGCAAGGTGCATTACACAAATATTAAAGAGCATTAATTTTTTTTTAAAAGCACTCTTTTTGAGTTCCTGTTATGATTTAAACCAGAAGTATAAGGATGAATGTGAAGAGATCAGTAATCATGTGCAGTCCTAAGGTGGTGGAACAGCTGAGGTCAAACATGAAATAGTTTTCAGGTTCAAATCCAGTGTGACATCTCATTGGGAAAGGCTGAGAACCATGGCCTCCCTGACACACCTGAGAGACTATGGTGCTGGGAGCAATCAAGAAGAAGCCTGCATGGGACAATAGTCTAGTTTCTGCACTGGCAAACTAGCCCCTTAAGAAAAGCTTTTGCTCAGTGGCGGAATGCATGTCGTGCATGCAGAAGAGTCCAAGGTCAATCTCCAAAGACCATTAGACAGAATAGGGTTTGTGGATGTACAGAAATCTGATGGGCAAACACACAGTGGAAGAACATTTGCCACATTTGTACAGTCTTCTCCATTATCAAGCTGCATTCATTACGGCAGAAATCAACTTTGCATTGTGCTGATTGGCTGAACAGTGATGGTGTCACACTTCACTTTCCTCTCCAAAGCAATCTGACATTTTAAACATTGTTTCCGGGGTTTTTTTTGGAGGGGGGAGGGTGAGTGGGAGACACACAATGTATATTCAATAGAATAAGTTTACATGTGGCACATGAAATCTTTTTTTTTAAGTGGACACATTCCTTGAAGCACGAGAGAACAGCATGTGAGTCGCTCACTGGACAGTACATCTATCAAACGTATTGCAAAGATGTGGGAAGCTGGGCTGAAACTCTGAGTACTCATTTGCATGTACATTTGTGTGCACCCACAGACAGAATTATTTTTGTACAGGACACATCTAAACATACCACAAAATATATAAGAATTTGATGTACAGATAACATGGGAAAAAATAAAATAAAGGCTATGGATGTGAAATCATTACAGTGGTACCTTGTTTTGCGACCGGGATCCATTCCGGAGCCCTGGTCACTAGCCGAAAAGGATGCAGGGCAAAGCGCCGCATCTGCGCATGGAGTGGTTTGCGCTTCTGCGCATGCGTGAAGCAGGATTTAGCGCTTCTGAGCATGCACAAGTGGCAAACCCCGAAGTAACCCGTTCCGATACTTCCAGGTTTGCTGCCGACGTTCGCCGAAATGGATGCGAGACGAGGCGGACGTTCGCGGAGGTATTACTGTATTCCCTCACATTCTAAAATAAGGCTCCATGTTTTGCTGCCGCCACCTTCCTTCCATTTATCTCAAACAACGACAAGTGGTAGCTTCCGTCTCTATAGAGAGAAGCTAAGCGGCAAGTGAAACACCCTGCTTCCCCCGCTGGCCTAAACATCCCAGCATGCAGTGGCCTGACCGCATACAATACAGGAGGCCTTGCAAATGAAATGACTCAAAGGCAGCAATAAGAAACGGGTGCCTAACAAAAATCTAGTTGTGACCATCACCCATATTGCAGATGTCCAGAATTCCTGTTACCAAAGTGTCCAAAATCCAAGTCTAGAGAAAGTGAGGAGAACCTCACAGAGTGCCTTTACTGGCAAGCACTCGCTCAAGTAGAAAATATTTCATGCTGTAGACATGAAATGATTATTGCCTCTGATGAAGAGTTATTTTATGCCCAGAATGTGTCAGGCACAATAAATTTTCTGGAGTCCCTCAATAAATAGGTGCCTTAGTACCAATTGAGATTTGCCTCACTTTGAGAGATTTGGAGTTAGCGCCGCTGCTTCCTTTGCTTCTCACGTGCCATTGTTCCTAAACGAGATCATTTCCATAGGGCAACAAGGAAACACTGTCATTTGTGAAAACGGCAGAGTGCACATTTTGTGGCAAAGACACACGTTTGAAACGGGAGGCATACAAGCTGCAGTATGTGGATCACTATAAATGCACCAAGGAGGCGGGAAACACAGATTTTGCTTGTTTTACAGCATACAAGGCACAGAATTAATGCTGTGGCAGATCCGGCCATTGCCTCTTGCACCCTAGTGACACACAGATTTGAGTACTGCAATGCTCTCTATGTGGGGCTCCCCTTGAAGAGCATTTAGGAAACATGGGCAGAATACAGTGACTGGAGTGGTTTCTGGTGTCTGCTTATCAGGACAGGTTAATCATAATAATGTCATAGCCATTCTTTTTCATTGACACTTGATTTCCAGTACAATTTCAAAGTGCTAGTTATTATTTATAACCTCCTGAATGGATTGGGACTACCTTAGGTGAAAAAATGTCTCCTCCCTGCTGGACTGACATTTTAAAAAACGAATATATTTTTTTTTGAGGGGAGGAGGCATGAAGCTTGCTTGTAAAATATCTATGGACCTTGCTGTTGTTGTTCAGTCGTTCAGGTGTGTCTGACTCTTCGTGACCCCATGGACCAGAGCATGCCAGGCACTCCTGTGTTTCACTGCCTCCCACAGTTTGGTCAGACTCATGTTGGTAGCCTTGAGAACACCTTCCAACCATCTCGTCCTCTGTCGTCCCCTTCTCCTTGTGCCCTCCATCATTCCCAACATCAGGGTCTTTTCCAGGGAGTCTTCTCTTCTCATGAGGTGGCCAAAGTATTGGAGCCTCAGCTTCAGGATCAGTCCTTCCAGTGAGTGCTCAGGGCTGATTTCTTTCAGAATGGATAGGTTTGATCTTCTTGCAGTCCATGGGACTCTCAAGGGTCTCCTCCAGTACCATAATTCAAAAGCATCAATTCTTCGGCGATCAGCTTTCTTTATGGCCCAGCTCTCACTTCCATACATCACTACTGGGAAAACCATGGCTTTAACTATACGGACCTTTGTCGGCAAGGTGATGTCTCTGCTTTTTAAGATGTTGTCTACATTTATCATTGTTTTTCTCCCAAGAAGCAGGCGTCTTTTAATTTCGTGACTGCTGTCACCATCTGCAGTGATCATGGAACCCAAGAAAGTAAAATCTCTCACTGCCTCCATTTCTTCCCCTTCTGTTTGCCAGGAGGTGATGGGACCAGTGGCCATGATCTTAGTTTTTTTGATGCTGAGCTTCAGATCATATTTTGCGCTCTCCTCTTTCACCCTCATTAAAAGGTTCTTTAATTCCTCTTCACTTTCTGCCATCAAGGTTGTGTCATCAGATCTATGGACCTAGGAGTGCTTTAAAATTAAACAATACAGTGGTACCTCAGGTTAAGATCTTAATTCGTTCTGGAGGTCCGTTCTTAACCTGAAACTGTTCTTAACCTGAGGTACCACTTTAGCTAATGGGGCCTCCCACTGCGCCGCTGCTGCACGATTTCTGTTCTCATCCTGAAGCAAAGATCTTAACCCGAGGTACTATTTCTGGGTTAGTGGAGTCTGTAACCTGAAGTGTCTGTAACCTGAAGCGTCTATAACCCGAGGTACCACTATATGTGCAGTGCCCTACGGAGCCATCATTTCTGGACTAAAGGCCTGTTATCACACCAAATGATCCTCCTCTGCTTAAATCCATATATTTCACTTCAGGGATGGGAGACCTGTGGCCCTCAATGTGTTGTTAGACTACAACTCCCATCATCCCTGACCACTGGGCATGCTACGAGGGATGTAAGTCAGAATCCAACAGCACCTGGAGGAAGACATTTCCCTCATCTCTCCTTTGCATCTTCCAAATCCTCCTCATGTTCTCAACCCACAGCTTCACTTATGCCTTCATAAAACTTGTTAGCATTTTATGGGACTGAATACTGGTTCTCTGAACCCACTCTTCCATTTTTTCCGAGTGCAATCAGTTCAGTGGGTAGAACCTGAGACTCTTAATCTCAGGGTCATGGGTGCAAGCCCCACATTCGGCAAATGATCCCTGCTTTGCAGGGAGTTGGGTTGAATGAGCCTCGTGGTCCCTTCCAATTCTATAAATTCTGATGACCACATTGGACAATTCTGTTTGTCTGATTTCTGACATGCTCTTACTGCCAAATAACACCTTAGGGCTTCCACGCAGTGTGCTGTTGTGCACTGCTTTATTGGTTCCACTGGTGTCATTTTCCCCATAGTCAGGAAGACCAGAGATATCATTTCTAAAGGGGAAAATTGTTATTTTTGCTACCTTGGTCATTTAAGTAAAATCTTGAGGCACTTTCAGAGCCTGCAACTTGGATTTTAAAAGCCTAGATTTATCTGCCATCGTTTTTTTAAAGGGGATGAATAGTATCATATTATTTTAAAGCAACAGGACTTAAATACAGCACTTGAATTGCATAAATGATTTCTGCTGAAATCATTTACCGTATATACCCGAGTATAAGCCGACCCGAATATAAACCGAGGCACCTAATTTTCCTACAAAACCCTGGGAAAGCTTATTGACTCAAGTATAAGCCGATTCACCTTTGCCGCTGTGGAGGAGGAGGAGGAACGAGCAGCCCGAAAGCAGCCCTTTGGGCTGCTCCTTCCTCTTCCTCCTTTGCCAAGTTTGCATTTATGCGAGCAGTTCAGGAATGGAACAAGCTGCCTGGGGAGAGTAAAGAACCGCTGTTCTTGTACACTTCTTAAGGAATGGCTGACTGGGGTGAGCGGGCAGCGGTGGCACGAGTGGAGAGAAAGGGCTTCTTTCTCGCCGCCCCACCGCCCGCCTCACTCAAGTATAAGCCGAGGGCAGCTTTTTCAGCACAAAAAATGTGCTGAAAAACTAGGCTTATACTCAAGTATATACAGTATGCTGTCTGTTTTATGAAAGCCTGCGAATGTCTTAACAGAGGTAACTTGGAACAATCACAATTACGCAACACAGAAAAACAAGGAAGTCAGAAACATCAATTTTATGACTAGTGAGTGCCAAGGGGGGGAAATGTACTGTTGAACAATGCCTCCTATGGCAGAAAAGCCCAGAGCATTCTACTTTCTCACTAATCTATAACCATTAGGATTAATGGACGTCACATGCATTGATCTCCCTCATGCTCGTCCAGTATTAAACCTTCACTTGGCATGAGCGATACTTGGGAGCATCTCTTCACTTCTTGCTCCAGGTTTTTGGATTATTAAATTCATCTTAAAGCCTTTAATATCTACTTAAATAAATAATAGCTAGCAGCACTCAAGCAGAGACCAAGGCAAATTAAACTCATAATGAAACTCAGGGGGTTTGGATGATTCCCCATCACACACTTAACTCACTCTCAAAGGGGAGGGGGAGACGAGAAGAATTTGTAGAGGCAGCCGCCACTGTGTTTCTTAGCAATTAATATGCAGATATGGGGAACACCTTTATATCAGGTATCTTGTTTACAATCGCAAAATTTTCTAGCTAGAAGAAGAAGAAGAAGAGTTTGGATTTGATATCCCGCTTTTCACTACCCGAAGGAGTCTCAAAGCGGCTCACATTCTCCTTTCCCTTCCTCCCCCACAACAAACACTCAGTGAGGTGAGTGGGGCTGAGAGACTCCAGAGAAGTGTGACTAGCCCAAGGTCACCCAGCAGCTGCATGTGGAGGAGCGGAGACGCGAACCCGGTTCCCCAGATTACGAGTCTACCACTCTTAACCACTACACCACACTGGCTAAGAAGCTGTAATAATATTCCAGGAGTCATGGGTCACTACTTCAATGCTTATAAATAAAACTAAATGACAGAAAGTCAGGTGAATTTGAACTAATAGACAAACAATTCCAAAGAGTCACACATTACTAGTTTGTACTAGTCTAGTTCTTGCACTGTAATAATAATATATTTTTACCCTGCCCATCTGACTGGTTTTCCCCATTCACTCTGGGCGGCTTCCAACAAACATAAAATACAGTAGTCCATCAAACATTAAAAGCTTCCCTAAACAGGGCTGCCTTCAGATGTCTTCTAAAAGTCTGGTAGTTATTGTTCTCTTTGACATCTGGTGGGAGGGCGTTCCACAGGGCGGGTGCCACTACCGAGAAGGCCCTCTGCCTGGTTCCCTGTAACTTGGCTTCTTGTAGTGAGGGAACCACCAGAAGGCCCTCAGCGCTAGACCTCAGTGTCCGGGCGTAACAATGGGGGTGGAGACGCTCCTACAGGTATACTGGACCAAGGCCATTTAGGCCATGGCTTTAAAGGTCAGCACCAACACTCCATACATTTTGGAACTGTGCCCTAGTCTGAGTCAGTTAGGCTTAAGGATTGATCCATCAGCTTCAAACTTGAGGTTCTTTCATCCCTTTTCTTCTTTTCCTGCTCTGCGCAAGACCATCTCAATGCCATTCACTAAGCTTGCAAAACTCCTCCTCTTTATGAAGCTGTTCCTGTTGGGAGAACGAAGCTTGCCAGTTGCACAAATAGCAAAAAGCTGAAGCGCAGAGACTGGGGGATATGCTGCCATCAACTTCAAGATTGTTGTTGCTTTTAACACCCAGGAGACTTTGGCACAAAAGACCCTTTTCTCATTGTTTTCTGTAGCCTGATGTTGTCCGTAGCCTTCTGTCCCAGTGCCTTGGCAAGACGTTTGTGTCTGATTATGTAGTTTATCCTGAATTTACTTCTCCAGAGAAGAATTAAGAAATCAATTGATGCCCTCTAAACCCTTCTACTATATTCTGCCTTATCAGCCTTGCATCTTGTTTTGCCCAAATCTATATCCAGACTTCGTGCCTGAATCCCAGCATATAAAGTGATCTAAAAGGTTGTGCATGGTTCTTATTTGTCCTGGAACTTTCCCTAAAGCCTGACCCTGGATCTTTTCTGCTTCTGCTAAATTGTTCCTGAATTTCTATTCCTGCTTTCCCCTCCCAAGAAGCCTTGGAGCAACATGATACAGGGGCGGGTTTAGGGCTGTATGAGCCATGTGCATGGAGGGAGGCTCTGACAGGGTCCTAGAGTCCTCCCACGTCCTTCCCAAAGCCTAGTTAGCGCTTTCCCAGCTTTGGGAAGGCAGTGCGAGGACTGGGTGGGTGGGTGTGCGCCAAATTTTTGCCTTGAACAGGGCACCGTAGTACCCAAGTCTGCTGTTGCCCGATACCTGCATCACTGCCTTGTTTGAAGCTCTGCTACTTCCACACGCCATCTCAAGTCTTACCAGACTTCACCACCAACCAAACTTTCCCACCTCTCCCTTCTTCCCACTTTGTTGTTGTTCACCATCTAACCTGATGAAAAGGTCTGCAGAACTTAAAAAGCTTGCATGCTATTTGGTGACATTATGGTAGACCTAATAAAAGTACTGTAATGCTGTAATCATGATTTGCACTCCCATTTCATTCTAGCCTGCCCTGTTTGATATTTCTAGTTTTACACTTGTACAGTCTAAATGGTCCAGCTACCCATTTGGACCCCCAAGGGACACTTTCTTCGTCCAAGCCCAGATTCTGAAGAGCACAACATTTGAATCACTTTAAGAATGTGACGTATGAGCTTCGAATTAACATCTATACTTCTGGGATCAGCTCTAGTTCATGAATATGGACTTAGCCAATCAGTCCCTTAACTGATTCTAGAGAAAAGAAGCCTAGGAGCAGAGATTCAACAGTCTAACATAGTAGGTAGACTAATGTGCTACTGAGCAATCTACTGCGAAGAGAGAAGAATTAACCTAATTACATGTAAGAATGTAAGCACGGAAAAACAATCTTAGGAGAAAATGTGCATGCAGAGGAAAACTAATCGAAAGCAGCTTTGTCCACCAGTTTCTAGCAATACTGAACCTGCAATTAATTTCCTAATAGGAATATTAGTAATGGTTGCTGTATTACATAATTATATTTGCAGGAGACAAGATCCTTTGTGCACTTATCAGATTACTTTATTACACACAATGAGGAAGCAGGGAAAAAGGTGTTATGATAGCTCAGTGGGGATTGGAGTCCAATGAACAGCTCAGATGGTGACATGTTGTGAGGCCAATATTGGATACTACTGAGGGGCATAGTGGTTTCTCTGAATGCTCATGTACTGGGAGGAAGGGATTTACCTTTGCTTGATTCTATCCAGGCTCCTATTATATGGTTTGTCCCCACCCTACTGTGCAACTGTGATTCTCTTACCCCTATTCAAGACCTTCCCTACTCCTGAATTATTACGAGGAGTTCAGGCTCCGATAAGGAAAACATATAGTCAAATAAAACAGCCTCTTCCAGGCCTTTTAACTTCTTTGCAACCAAGAACAAAATGTAGGACTGAAAAGCTGCTCTGGGTGGTCATATCTACCCCATTTGGATTGTCACCCGGATAGGATTCTGGAAGACTTTTGAAAATATTTTATCTGAAGGGGGGAAATGGCAACAACAGTAAAAACCAGCAAAGTTAAAACAAATATTACTTTAAATTGAAAGTATTATTTCAACTTGCTAGAAACATCAGTCAACAACCCCCTCATTAGTATGAAGCTAGTATGTTATTTCACATACACACATTTCATTTTTATTTTTTATTTTTTTGGCCTTTGGAGAGATAGGGCTGCTTGTTAGTTTCTCTGGGGAAGATGATAACATGAAAAGTGAGATTTCTAAAGAAAACAGACATCTGATTTCAAGGACAGCTCATCATTATTTGGGTTACAGTACAAATGTGAGTGAGAAAGCTGAAGGGTCAAACTGAGATGTTTGCAGGCATAGCATAGTGTGCTTGGCCCCAAAATAAAGATGTTGTTCCATCTGGGTACACTGCCCTATCTTGGGTGGGGGTTTTTTTTTGGTTGGCGGCAAAATGGGAGAGCACCATGTGACATACATAGCCAGGAAATAGAGAGTCTGCGGCCTCATTAATCATACCCAATAGAGGAGAATCGTCATTGATTCCAAGCATCCTCTCTGTGGAGTCTGGGGCCATGAAGCCAGCTGGATGAGGATTGGAGCGCAAGTGGTGCAAGTCTTGCTTTGAGACGACTGAACACTGGTCAGAACACATAATCATGCCTCCCACGTGGCGGTGCAGGCTGCAAAAAAGGCTCATTTTGCAGCTTGCATTGCGTCCTCCAGTAGCCGGCTGGCAAAATTGTTTCAGATGGCCTGGAAGTTACTCAGTCTTCTGCAGCATTTGAAGACCTGCTGTTAAGGATACAGCTGCTCGACTTCAGAGTGATCTTGGCTCTGCACTTGATGCAGAGGAGGGAGAGAAAGGAAAGACATTTGCCTTCCTAGTTTGAATTTCCTTTGACTGTATTGCTGCTTTGATTATATCTGCAGCAGAAAAGGGTCTCCTTCTGGTGCAACACAATGATTTGAATTATCTCAGATAGATTAGTTAATACAGAAAGGGCATGAGACTGTGGGAGGCTAACAATGTTTCTTATAGTTTATCTTTTCTGTTGGCTCATTTTTCTACTATTCCCCATTCAAGGTTTCCTCCTGATTTCCATCAGCTTTTCTACTTGCCTGAGAAAAATGGTAAAACATCTACACAGCTCTCAGCAGGAGCAGCAGTATCCCTCAGAACAAGACCAGCAAAGCTGACAGATGTGCTTTTTAGCACTGAGCACTCTGGCTAAATCAATACCCTGGCAGCCCCGCTGCCATCTGTGGAGTTTCTGGAGCAGACAAGTTATTTATAGAAACTTGTTTCTGCAAAGCCAATATTTACCTGTCGGCTCTGTCAAATTTTGCCATTCATCTTTGTCATTAGCAATCCACTCTCCCCGGCAACTTTTCATACCAAATAGCAGAATTTTACTAGAGAAAATACCCTGCACACATTTCTGAAATTCACTTGGTGCTCTGCACCCTTTAAACAACAGTCCTACAGCACTGCTACCCAGGCTCTGAAGATTCATGGGTTTCTGGTAAACCAATGCGGAGATATCATGGGAATATCTGCCCTGGGCCAAATATCTGTCTAGTCCTTTAGCCACTGCACCATAAATACTGGGAGATAACTACACAGAAAGATGCTAGCACAACCTGGTGGCAACAATGGCAAGAGCTGTAGCTCAGTGGCAGATCACATGCCTTGCACATGGGTGGTTTCAGGTCCAATCCTCAACATCTCCAGGTAGGTCTGGAAAAGACTTCTGTCTGAAACCCTGCAAAGGAGCTGTAAGTCGGTGTAGACAAAACTAAGCAAGATGGAAGAACTATGAGGCCGTTGGATTCTTGAACACTTGATGCCTCACAGCTGAATGTGTGAACTGCCTCCCACTGTAATATTTGAGCTGTTATGAAACCTCCGTCTGCTCAGTCTGTGGAATTTGTTGGCTTTTTCACACATGCAAGTAAAAAACTTGCTGCTGCGGCCCTCAACCAAAAATGTATTTTAAAATGCTGGCTGAGGTTTTGAGTCTTGCCGAATATTTCTTTGGAACATCTAGCCCATGGGTAGGCAAACTAAGGCCTCTGGGCCGGAAATCACTGGGTGGATCGCCAGCATGCACGTTCTTACCATCTCCCTCCCTCCTCCTGGCTTCTCCCCACACTGCCTAGAGAAGGAAGGGGGCTGGGCTTTGTTGGTGCCAGCAGCAGCAGTGCTCAAGTGGCCGCCATTTTAAGCAGCCCCTCTCCGGAGCCCTTTTGCGCACCGCTCATCGTCCCGCTGCCGCTGCCACCGCCACCGCTGCCACCAGCCCCTGCCGCTCATAAGACATAGATAAGCAGCCACCGGGGCTCGTGGTGCTCTTGCATCAATCCCCCCCCCCAAATATACTCCGGCCCCCCCACAAGGTCTGACCCCTTAGCCTAGTGTTTTTCAACCTTTTTTGGGCAAAGGCACACTTGTTTCATGAAAAAAATCACGAGGCACACCACCATTAGAAAATGTTAAAAAAATTAACTCTGTGCCTATATTGACTATATATAAAGTAATTCTCTTGAATAGGAATCAAATAAACACAAAGAAAGTATTTTATAATTACTTTTCAATTTTTCCCACGGCACACCAGGCAACATCTCGCGGCACACTAGTGTGCCGCGGAACAGTGGTTGAAAAACACTGCCTTAGCTCATCCAATCATTGCAAACCACCATCCTTTTTCTCCACAGATTTTCATGGTCCCCCAGCTTGTTTCCACTCCAGATGGGTACAAATTGTAACAGAAGGTCTGGTGTAGGCTACACTTTCAATATGAAGTACAATGTTTTGCTTGTGGGAGAGCTTTCTCTCAACAGTTTTGTTAAGATCTCTAAAGCACCAAACCGAAAGGCAGAGGAAGAAAAGCCATACGTTGAGATAGGATAACAGGACTCCATCATAAATAAACCAGCCAATACATCCTATTTATTGCCAGTGCCTGGTGATTTTAGGAGCTGATGTATTCCAATTCACAGAATTATTGTCTCATAAAATGGATTAAAATATCAACATATCAGAATGTGCTAAATTATGGGAGGGTAGTGAATGAGAAAAGAACAGAATTCTAGAGATGAAGGGAATTTAAATGTGATTGCCTTGCAACAGAAAAAAAAAATATATCAACCTATGTTACCTCACTTAACTATAATTTAAGTTTTCAAAAAAGACTTTTGTGTGTGTTGGCATCCGTCTGTCTCAAGAGTCTCAATGGAGTGCGCCTCTGGGGATGAAGTCAAAACGCTGGAGTATCACAGCACCTGTTGCGGCTGCAGAGACGGGTAACTCAGAACTGCTGCCTCCTGTGTTGTTTTTGCTGTGTTAGTAGCACCAATGTGATCTCTCCAGGGTACAAGCCTGGGCAGTGTGCATGGAGGTCCTAGGCTGCCCAGATGACAAAATCCCCCTCTTGGCTTCACTGATGTGGTCCAAAGGAAAGTCCAGCAATGTGTCTGGCACCTGTTTAGCTGCAGGAGTTGCTGGAAGGAGGCATACAAGACTCCATCCAACAGACTGAGGGACTCCACTCCGAATTTGTGTAAGACTTGCAGTTACAGAAACTGTGCAGTGGTCTTTGTCAATCTGTGCCATGCATATTGAAAAACTTTTCTCCAATATGTGGCTGAAATGTTTGTTCATACTGGAACTTGTCCTAATAAGGGGGGAAAGGGAAGCTTGACAGAAGCAAAAAAAAACAACCCCTTTGCCTTAAGATGGAAACAGCAGATGCATCTGAAGACCACCCATCTTTATCTTAAGCTCTTCCCATGTAATATATTTCCCTAGTATTCAGTTGGTTGCCACCAACACACATACTCTCGCCAGGCTACATTCTTATTCAAACTAAATTTGGTTTAAGTAAATTTGGTTTTGGGAAGGGTAGCACACGCTGATACACTATTTCCTCAATAGGGTCTTTGTCACTAGAGGAAGTAGCCTTGTGTCAAGGGGAACAAGAAAGGGGGCAGATTTTGCCTTATCAATGTCCCAAGTACACTCTTAGGTTCACCTGCCAAAGTGAGTAACAGTTGTTCACTTCTTTGGGAAATACTGGAGTACTGAACCAGGGAACACAGTTGAGTTAGGAACCAAAATTTGTCCTTTGCCACTGACACCAGTGATTCCATTTTTTTTGAGGTTTTGACCCCACATTAACAGATGTCCTGACCAATGCCTGATTATATTGCCATTAAAATTGCAGGTGACACCAAGCTGGGTGGATGGTCGCTAATGCAGCTGAAAACGGAATCAGGATGCAACATGACCTTAACAGACTGGAGAACTGGACCACAACTAACACAATGAATTTCAACAGGGACACGTGTAAGGTTCTACATTTAGGCAGGAAGAACCAGCTGCACAAATATAAAATGGGGTACACCTGGTTTGCCAGTTGTACATGTGAACAGAATCTAGGGGACTATTCTAGGCTGCATGAACAGAAGCATAGGGTTCCAATCAAGGGAAGGAACAGTCCTGCTCTATTCTGCCTTAGTCAGACCACACCTGAAGTACTGTGCACCACAATTTAGGAAGGATATTGACAAGCTGGAACGTGTGCAGAGGAGAGTGACCAAGATGATCAAGGATCTGGAAACCAAGCCTTATAGGGACCAGTTGAGGGAACTGGATATGTTTAGCGTGAGAGGTGATATCATAACCACCTTCAAATATTTAAAGGGCTGTCACAGGAAAGATGGAGCAAGCTTGTTTTCTCCCACTCCAATGGCTAGGAACTAAACCAATGGCTTCAAGTTATGAGAAAGGACATTCCAACTAAACATCAGGAAGAACTTTCTAATGGAAAGAGCTGTTGAACAGTGGAAAGGAATCCCTCAGGAAGTGGTGGACTCTCATTTTATGCAGAGGTGGGGTGGTCATCTGTCATGGATGCTTTAGTTGAGATTCCTGTATTGCAGGGGGATAGACTAGGTGCTCCTCAGGGTCCCTTCCAACTCTACAGTTCTATGATTCTATGAGTCTATAAATCCTCTCCTAGTCATCTTCTCTGAAATAAGCACACTTTTAGCCTCCTTTCACTCTTAACTTGAATTTTTGTTGCTTATCTGCATCCTTTTCAGTTTAGTATGCTTAGCAAAGTATAGCCAAAATACTTTTAAATAAGAGAGATGACTCAGTGCTCAATTAACTTAATTTACCTATTCAGGGTTGGGGAAAGTAAAGGGACAAACAGAGCATTCCACAGGTACTCATACTGGATGCTATTTTTCAGCTAAGTTTTTGGTTTTCCTTCCACGATAAACTCCATTTGGTAAAACGAGTACCAAATGGCCAATGGAATGTGATTTCCCCATCATCAATACATGCATTTCCCCTGGTATGGCACAAGAAAAATCCACTTACGTAACATGGTTTAAAATTGCTTTTGCATTGCTTTTAAGGATGTCAAAGGCACAACGAAGCTATTTCCACACTTAGAATAGATATATAAATGGCTGTAGTTCAAACATTAGGGACAGCCTCTAGAGAAGTTGCTCATTATAAAAACTGAATATAGAGTTTAGGTTCTCTCTTTTCTGAGGGAGGGGGAGTGGCCAATACGTTGAATTAAAGCATATTTAATAACACAAGCAGCACTCAAACACTCTAGGGATGGGTGGACCTGCCAATTTCAGTTTCTATGTTATTTTTCCACTCTTAAATTCCATTTGCCCCAATTCTGCATCAGTTTACAAACGTCTGTTTAAAAAGTCTGCACGAAAATTCACTTGCATTTTTGTGTGCATTTCTCTTGATATACACATTTCTGTGCCATTAATTTCTGTGCATTTAATGTGTTACTTTAACCAATATATGAATCATTGTGTGCATGCTTCCATAATGTATTTTTGTACACATTATTTGGTTGGGGAAATGCATCACAAACTTGGGAGAAGTGTGGATTTCAAAGGATATCTGTATTTCAGTTTGCGAAGTGTGAATTAGGTAAGTATGCCTCAGGAGCAAGCTTCAATGGCTGAACCATGAATTCTTTAAATGGAAAAAACCTAGACATTGATCTTCTATTAGTGTAAACCAAATTACTATTACCAAATTACTAGGTGCTATTTTTGTAACAAGCAATCCTTGTAAAAATGTAAGAACCCAATTTACGACTTGATTCCACTAAACAAACAACACCTTTAAATCAATCCAATTTTCTTAATAGGTTAGGAAAAGAGGGATTGGCCTTGAACAAGCTGTTTATAATCTGCTAGCCTCTAAACCTAGAAACTGCCACAGGAACAGAATAATCATAGCCTCCTGTCACTATATTTTTCCATCTATAAGATGCCCCCATGTATAAGACACCCCCAAATAGGGGGACTCAGATTTAAGAAAATGGGGGGAGATGTATCTGTGTATAAGACACCCCCTAATTTTTGACATTATTTTTTAGGAAAAAAACCTAGTCATACACAGAAAAATACAGTAATTCAGGAACAGTCTCATGCAACAGTGGGTGAATAATAGGTGAATTAAATTTGCTTATTCCCCCTAGTATTTCTCAAAGACCACAGATGCTTTAAATGGTTCCATATTGCAAATACTGTAAGTGTACTCCACAGTGGTGGTGATTTAATAAATGTTGGCTGAGCATCAACATTACCCTAGTGTAACCCTCCAGTGGGATGTGCCCCACTTCTGTCTAAAGGACTCAACGTTGACTCTCTTTAGAGAGATTTCCTCCTTCCCTTCAGTCCTCAGCATTACATGCACATCAGCACAAACCATGGCTCAGAAACCCCACTGAAAACCATGCTTTCATTCTGGCTATTACAAAACGTTTCCCAAACTTATCTCACCAATCCTTTAAATATCATTACAACAAACCAGGTAAGCCAGAATTATTTCTTCCCCTACTTCGTAGGGGCAGGAAGGTGTCACTGTTGCTAAAAGCTGCAAGCAAACCTTATTTGAAGGCCCACAGTCTGCTTTTGGCCAATCCTAAAAATGTATTCCAGATGAAAATGCTAAGCATTTTAATGAACCTCCCTTTACGCTGTATAGTTACATGTGCTGACTGCCAATGTCCATTGCTCTGTATTTAATGTTTCAGAAAGATATAGCTGCCGTATTCTAAATGCAACAGACTCAGCACACAGAATCCCATTACTTTACCTACTGTTACTGTGAGATTTTTTTGTGGGGGGAGACTGGGAGGAGATGAGGGGATGAGGTTATGCACAAAATAACTGCTGGAGGAAGAAACTACATTTTTTAAATATATAAAATCTCCATTCCCCCCACGGTACTTTTCGTTAATAAAGCACAGTTCAAAACTGAAAAAGGACAACATAGGAAAGCACATCTAAATACACAAGGTGGCTGCAAATAACACAAAAAAAGAAGAGCTGAAGCAATCTGAGCTGAAGTGTCCAACATTCATAAATGGGAATTTGTTGTTGGTGAGAAAAAGCAACTGCTAAGAAAAAAAATTAAGGAGGAAATATTTTCCATATTAATCTTCTAAAACACTGGACTAATGGAAATCCTCCTTATGTATTTAAATTGAGTTAAAATATTGCAGGTGATTTTAATGAAAGTGGAATTTTAGCTCAAATGATCTTGGCATATGTTTCTAACCCAGAGAGAAGGAAAGTGTATAACATAATCTTATTTAAAATAATAATAATTAGGAAACAATACCCAGCCAAACGAGGTAGGCCCCAAAGAGTCGGAATGCTTTTGGGCAGCTTTATAGGCTCCTGAAAGAGATTGTAAACATGCATGCCTGTGTGTTGTTTTTCAAAAGAACTATAACCACAGATATCTAGGAGGTACGCACAAAGGCAATGCTAGTCCCCAAATGCTATTGCTTCCAAAGTAGCAGAAGTCAGGGTTCAGCTCCAAAATATGAGAACTCAAGTCAAATAATACTGCTTTTGTTCTAGGTCTCACCACCACTTGCCACAATCTGATCTGTCAATCCAGTTGTCCCAACCTGCATGCGACTATAAGTTTGCTATTCAAATAACTGAGGTGATCTATTGTCTTGAGTTTTCCATTAATTAGCATGCATTATTAACAGCTCTTCATTATTAAGTCATGTCAAAGCTAAAAGAAAATCTATGATCAAGTGACAACATGGCCCAGAGTCTGCCCCCCCCCTGGCATTACTCAAGGGCACACAGTGCTGGCACCATTTTCTTCCAGATCTTGCAGTAAGGTAAATGGAAGGCTGGGAGAGCAAACAAGCAACAATGGCTCAAGGGGGGACTGCGAAAAGCAGAAGGCTAAGGTGGCAGCGGTGAGGAAATGGAGGCCCTGGTTGAGGGTTGTAGTTTCCACTCTCGGTCAACATTGTTCCCCCTCGGTAATGCACTCTCCCTCCTAGAGGTGCTGCAATTCCGCTGCCTCGCTGTGCCACGAGCGGCCAGGTGAGCATGTCTGCTGCTTTCCTTTTGTTTCTGCTCGCTCTTTCCATGCCTGCTGATAGCTCTGCCGTCCTCGGTGGAGGAAGCCACTCGGGTGCCTGGGGCAGTGCGCCCAGGGGAGAGGGTGGGGCGCACCGCAGAGCCTCCGGAGTCTGCCTGCCTCCTCCCACTCAGCCACCCTACAGCTGGGGAGGAGGCAGTGGGCAGGCTGTTTGGGCAGCGGGGAGCCTGCATGCGCCCAAGCCACCAGTGGCTCGGACGCCCCCCCCTTCCTCCATTCTGTGGCTGGGGGAAGCTGTAGAAGCAAGTGCAGAGGGTGCGGCTGGGAGCAGGGGAAGGGAGAAGGGGAAGGGGAGGGCAGGGCAGGATGCTGTGTGGGTGTGAAGAGCAGATGGGGCAAGGTGGGGGGGGGGTTGAAGAAAGGGGAGGGGCATACAAAGTGGGGCTTTAATTGAGGGGGGGTAGGAGAGATTGTGTGTGTGAGGAGGGGGAGGATCATGTTGAGTACTGACTTCTTCTTTTCTAGAGAAAAAGCACTGGCATGGCCTATAGTAATTTCACGGGGCTTTGGGCACGTTGCTCAACATCAAAAGAACGAAGATCCCTTGATTCCCATCAGTCTGCCATGTGGGTTAGAAGAAGGATCAGCACAGAGTGGACCAGTGACCGTGCTGCAAACAAGGCATGCATTGCTGAGTCAGGGCCGAACTACACATTACTTTAAATGTATTGCTTGAAGAGATGTATCAGGTTGTTGATTTCACAAAACCAAGTGCAGATGGTGGTCTGGGTCAGGACCACAGCACATGTTTGGCGACTGAAAAAAAGGTGACCTGCAGAAACATTTCCATGAAATTAGCATGTGCTGATTTATACGTCTAGATGCAAATTTAGAAACATTTGCTACAGAAATACAGCACATCTCCCCATAATATGGAAGAGTACAACCAGGTGAGGGAGGTTTAACCGTTCCTTTCCTTGGCAATCCTGAAAAACACCACTTCCCTGGAGTGGCAAATAGCAACACTAAGATAGCAAACAACAACACACCATGGTACTAATGAGAGCCTTTTTATTATTGCCACAGGCTGCTTTGGAGGCTCCGGTTTCCTTTTAGAATTGTAATGGAGGAGGGGAAGGTTAAAAACCCCACCTTGCCACACATATTGGTCCCTATATGGATTGAAGCCCTAGGTTTCATTTTAATTCTTAAAGAACAACAAACCTGAAAGCTCTTCAATCAGCACAATTAAAGTAGTGTGCTGTTAATGCCTTCAGAAACCTGGCAAAAACAGTATTCAGGCATGCTCTAAGAAGAGTAGCTAAGGGAGGCTGTTGTGGTTTAGTGTTGGACTAGGTCTCTTGCACAAAAGCATTGAATAAGAGCAGATTTCACTGTCTTTCACTGTCAGACATGCTTTAATCACCATCTCATGTACCAAACAGCAGAGCTTTCCCATTATTATTTTTAATGCCACATTGGCTTAAATAAAAATCCCTAGGACTCGATGGCACTTTAAAAACAGAAACAAAAGTAGAGTGGCTTCTCACTGTTTTCCTCCTCTAGGCCTTTCAGCATTCTGTATTGAGACCTTCAAATTAGATATTTTTAAAAAACAGCTTCTTAAAAAGCCACGAAATATTATCCTTGCTAACTGGGGTACAAGAGAGAGCTGGAAGGAAAAAGTGAGATCTAGATCTATGCATTTTGAAAGAAGTCTTGCACTTCCCCATGATAATGGCTCACATTAGTAAGCAGGTTTCCTGCACTGCGGGACATAATAAAAAATCTGCAGAGTTAATGGATTAGTAATAGCATTTACTTTACCTTTAATTAAAGCTCCTCTGCTTCTCAACTACATTTCCGTGCCAAATATTCTGACCCCCCCTTTTTTGATAGGGGGGAATCTTCCACCCCATGGCCCAAATCCAATGTGCTATTTTAGTCACAACAAAGGCCTTGAATATGTTCAGTAGAGCTTTCCTCCTCCCCGTTATTTTTAAAAATTAAGAAATTCAACACAACATCAACTCTATAAACAAGCATTGCAGGATATAAGCGTCATTATTACTTTGTGAGTTTCCATTTTCCATTCAGGGTTAACCAAGGAAGAGTTCACTTCAACCAAATGTATCCCTGCAAAAGGGCTGCAGCGGGCACAACCCACTGGCTGGATGATTGACATGTATAAGAAATGGGGACCAAGTACACAAAATGTGTTTCTCCTCAAAGCGCATGAAATATATTTCTCCCCTCCATGTCAAAAGACATTTGCTACGTGGAGACATTTGAGAAGCACAAGCCCAAACCTCCTCTGGATCAATGGAACTACATGTGTGGTTCTGAGCAGTGGCGGAGGAAGGCTCCGCGCTACCCGGGGCGGCGAAAAAACACGTCCCAGGGGCGGGGCGTCGTGAGCCACCGCCACTTCCACAGCCCCCTTTTAAGCCACAGAGCTCCCCGCCAATCGTGCACGGCAGCCCCATGAGCCGCCTTTCCGCTCTGCGGTTCAAAAGGGTGCTGCGGAAATGTCGTGCAGGCGCACTCCGTCGTCGGGCCATGCGCTGCTGCTCCAGGGGTGACGGAGGGAGTGGCAGCGCGTGGGAGTGGCGGGAGGGGCTGCCGCTTGTCACCCCCACGTGCCGCCGTTCGCTCAGTTGCCCCAGGAGGAGCAGCACCACACACACCGTGCACTGCTGCTCCTGGGGAGACGGAGCGAGCAGCGGCGCGTGAGGGTGACAAGCGGTGGCCCCTCCCGCCACTCCCCACGCACCGCCGGTCACAGCAGCACTGCACGGATGGGGTGCTCGCTCGGCTGTGCGCTGTTGCTCCCGGGGTGACGGAGGGAGCAGCGGCGCGTGGGAGTGTTGGGAGGGGCCGCTGCTTGTCACCCCCACCCTCCCCTGTCACCCGGGGCGTACCGCCCCCAACGTCCCCCCTAGCGACACCTCTGGTTCTGAGGATCAATGGCTGTAACTCAACAGATCAACAATTCTATTCCACTGGACTGGAAACAGAAGCTCTATTAAAATATACACAATCTTAATCTCTTCCTACTTGAATACCCTTTGTATTCACGGGGGCAAAGTTTGGAGACAGCTTTATCCTGTGTGTGGTTTTAGTTGAGGACAGATCCCTCTGAAACCAATTCTGACGTTCACTCTCCATGCAAAAGTTTGTAATTGTGCTGTGTCCCACCAGCACAGAAATATGCACGTGAAATAAGCAAACCAGTAAATTCCTGTCATTTCCACATGCTCCCCAATAGCATACTTTCAAAGGATAGTTGCAGAACTGTCTGCAAACCAAGCAGCTGATTCCTGCACCTGTAGAAATGCACGTTCATGGGAGAAGCAAATATATGAAGATGGCCTGAGAGCGGGATTAATATTGTTAAAAAATACATGAAAGATAGATGCTTTTGCTTTTGTCCACACAATAATAATTCGGCATATGCAGTTTAAAGCGCAGGCTAAAGGAATTCAGAGTGTCAGGAATAACTGCTAATAATAATAATAATAATAATAATAATAATAGCTCCAAAAGGAGCGGAGGATGTATCCTAATGATCAGAGGAACTATGTGCTGTGATAATCTCTTGATAGTCGCAGCCTGTATCAAACAGTAGCAGAAACCTCTGGGAGTTTTGGTTCAATGAATCTTTTAAATCATGTCTCAACCAAGCATATGAAACATGTAGTTCAAGTTTTAATAAGCTATATTTAAAACTGATGATGTGCTCTCTTTGGGGCTTTGAATCTATTATGAGCTGCTTCTCGTTATCTCCCTTAATGTTTCAAGAAAAGGCAATTTGGTCAACTTACGAAAGTGAGAGATTAAATTAATAACTGGTTTAATATGCAGTGACCAAAATGGTTTATTTAGTTTATTATATACAAAGGTCAAAGTAATATCTATTGTTACACTAAATTGTACAATCCATCCCAGATAATAGTTGTTATGTAATATACATTTCTTTCCCTAATAATTGTGAAAGAAATTGCAGGCACGGGTTCTGCACCAGTGTAAAGCCTGGTTTGGAAAACTTCCTAACTTCCTAGAATTTTGTCGGGGGTCCTGCCCCAACTCTGCTCCTTCATTTTCGAGGCTGAAGGGGCAGTGGATTCTCTAGGGAGCCAGCAACTAGTGACACAGAAGGCAGCCCCTGGACAGCGGGATCTTCCAAGGTAATGCAGGCCCCCAAAGAGGAACTGTGTCTCCCTGATGATGGCATCTGGAATGGAACAGCTGATGGAAAATCCATCAGAAAAGCTGATGGTGGAGCACGCTGCAAACAGATCTTCAAAGACTTTCGTATCTTTTGGATGGGCTTGCTCATCAGCTGGAAGAACCTTCCCCTAAAGAAGCACTCGCTACCGTGATTCTTCCATGCCTGCCCAGTAGAGGCTTAGCAGTACTGACAAACGTCTCGTCTATGGGAAATAATATGGCCATTCGTATGGGAAGAAATCAATCGCTGCAAAAGAGATCCTTGCAATAGCTCAAACAGGTGGGAAAGAAAAACCACAGTCAAGAGGGTGACCACTGAAAATGAAGATGGTCCAAGAAGAATAAAAAATTAAAACCAAGGAATAGAAGTAGTTTGTAATAAGAGCCTACTACAAAACAAGCTGCCTGGAAGCTACCAATGTGGCAGTCAAAAGAGAAATGAGCAGAAAGGGATGATTCCAACTTGAGAAGTTTCCCAAATAAGGCTTTGTGCAGCTACAAAGCCCACGTGGCTCTACAGAAACCCTGACAAACACAGAAATTGATACTGTTTTGGCTTAGCCTTTAACCAGATTATTTTATGGAAATGGAGTGGCAAATTAATTAGCAGCAAAATTCTGTTACAGTTTTGAAACTAATCATATATCTCATTATTTGTGCATGTGTTTGTGTGCAGAAATATGGGGTCCTGCAAACCTAACGTGTGCATTTGGGGAGGCAGTTTTAAATATATATATATTTATATACACAAATAAGATAGGGAGATAGATGTTGATAGATGTCCTCTAGGCTCTTGGCGCAGAAATCTTCTGTCTACCGAATGTTTGCTGTTCTGTGGCCTGTCTAATCAAAGGCCCAGAAAAGTGTTGCAGGAGCTATTATGGACATCCAAAGGCATTAGGGCTAGTGGTCAGTGCCCCTTCCACCCACGTGCCAGAAGTTCCACCCTTTAGCGGCGACACGTTTCTAACAGCTCCCCAAAGGCCCCTGTCACCAGCTCCCAAGGCCCAGAGGCCTAAGGAACATCCCTCAACCTATTAGCATAACCAAAAGTGACTTACAGAAGGATCGCAGAAGCACTGCAGTCCCTGTACGAGCTCCATTGCTGAAGGGGAATTGTTGAGAGATGGCAGTTTTGTGTCCACGGCTTCCACACTTGCATCTTGGTGTGGAAAACAGAGAGGTACCTGGCCACCTTACTGTTTTTGCTCCTCCACAGACTCAGCTAGATTGGTAAAGAAAAAGCGATTTATATGTGTTGTATATGCGATATAACACTGTGCCACCAGATGGCGCTGTGGAGTCCCGTGTTTCCCTACTGGATTTCTCTGTTTAAATTTACAACGCGTTTAGCTGAAACACCTCTTTGATGTGTCTAGATCCAGCCCATGTTCAACCACATCGGGCCACTATTCTTTCAGCCTCCATGCTCCCCCACCCCTCTGTATTCACAATGCAGTATGGGGAAAATAATACAGCTTATTTTATGGAGTTGATCTGTTTTCCTGCATCGCAGGGCGCTGGAATACATGACCTTTGGTGGTACCTTCCAACTCTATGATTACAGAGAGAATTACTTTGAATATTCCAACGCAACATATAATTTATTGTTTTAGCTAGGCAATTCTCAGCATGTGATCACCTTAAGCCTTTGAATCTTGGTATTGTCAATAGCATTGGCTGAAAAACTAACTTGTCAGTTCAGAGCAGCCAAGGGCAAGCATGACCCTTATTCATTTTATAATGTATGGCAAAGGTTTATTCAATATATAAATTGTTCAGATTGTGGAAGGAGCCCGCCCAACACTCGTGGGAAAATGTGCTGTGATCTTAAGAGTAACCAAATGAAATTTTGCTATATAGCATGACAAATGTTTCTGATTTTATTAGGGCAAGTTATTCCCATAAGAACTGCTTAGGGATTTTGACAATAAAGGAGTATACAAATGCTAAAAACAGATTTTTAAAAAAATAAGATTGACATGCATTGTAAGAGGCAATTTCCCTTTTAAAAATAATGTATATTTTGAACTGACGATGTTATGTATATCTGAGTTATATTTTTAAGGCCAACTTGTTTTTGTCTCCTGACTTTTACTGAAAATCTTGGCATGTATTTATTTATTTGGCATTTATTTGTGTGTTATTAAATACAGTGGACGCTCAGGTTGTGAACGTGATCCGTGCAGGAGGCATGTTTGCAACCCGCAGCGTTCGCAACCTGCAGCACCGTTTCTGCGCATGCGCCAAAACCCGAAAGTACCATTCCGGTTCTTCCGGGTTCGATTTGAGCACAACCTGAAAAAAGTAACCTGCAGCATTCGCAACATGAGGTATGACTGTACACCGATCTGCTCATTTGTTTTAAGAATAGCGACAATTATTGGTTTATATGTGCTATTTTCTATAATAAATTGCTCTTTTAAACAAGTTATGTTTCCCCTGCTCTGAGTCCTACTGGTATGCAGTGGGTTACAAATAGTTTAATAAATTAATAAAATACAAACACGATTGCTGTTGGTACCATGTTGCCTGTTTTTTGACAGTCTATATCTCAGTGGCATGTTCCAGCAAAAACAGTGGTGGCAATGAAACCAGCACCGAAAGGGGTACCTTTGGTCCTTGAACATCGTGAACCTCTTAAAGATGAGCAGGAATGTGCTAGGATCATTCACAAAAGAGGAAATTGCACTCTGGGCACACTCCAAGGCTCTCCTTTCACTACTTTGCATGTTGAAAGCCAATGCCCAGAAACAGAAATTGATTATTTGGCTGTGCCCTAGTTCAAATAAATCTCAGTTGTCTCCAATAGATTGCTGTGAATATATACATGCATTTGTCAGCTACGTCTAGAAAATCCAGCAAGTTTAGGGGTCACTGAAGCAGCCTTGCTATCACTTCATAGGCTATTGGAATGGATTCTCCTACTTTGTGAAATATAGTGTTAGTCTGTGCATTGGAAAGACGGTTTTAATGTAACTTACTAGAATGTTCAGGGGTCCCTTTACCTTTACCTTACTAGAAAGGTAAAGTGTTATTCTCTCAAATATCTACAAGCGCATCTGGTTTCTTCTATGAAACTGAAGCATAGTGTTCCAATCAAGGGAAGTAATAGTACCCACTCTATTCTGCCTTGATCAGATCACGCCTGAAGTACTGTGTCCAGTTCTGGGTAAAATAATTTTACTGACAAGCTGGAACAGTGCAGATAATGGAGACCAAGCCATATGAGGAATGGTTGAGGGAGCTGGATATCTTTGACTTGGTAAAGAAGAGAATGAGGGGAGTTAAGATACCCATCTTCAAATATCTGAAAGGGCTGTCTCATGGATGATAGAGCAAGTTTGTTTTCTGCTGCCCTGGGGTAGCTTCAAGTTACAAGGAAAGAACAAATTAAGAGCAGCTTGACAGTGAAACACTCTTGTGAGAGGTGATGGACTCTTATTCCTTGGAGGTTTTTAAGCAGAGGTTGGATGGTCATCTGTCATGGATGCTGTAGTAGAAATTCCTGCATAACAGGTTATTGGACCAGTACAGGCACATCCCACTCCCAAGAGACTGCGATCTACTCCCAGTATATATTAAAAAAAAAACTGGCGGTGATCTACCCATTGTCATTGGAGGGAGGCGGAGCGTGGGGTGGGTGGAGTGCCCAGACTTCTACAGCTTTTATTTGTTAACTTTCAGTAAACTTTATTTAATCCCACGATCAATAAGGGTCCCGTGATCTAGCAGGATCAGCCTGGGATCTAATGGTTGGACATGCCTGGACAAGAAGACCCTTGAGGTCCCTTCCAACTCCACAATTCCATGATTCTATACTCCTATTGACATCACAGTCCCTTATCACCATACACAAAAGTGCCGCTTTACCAACATTTAGTATGCAAAAATTCACTTATCCGACCACAAGGAATTGGTACCCAACCATCGCTATACACACCGCAGATTCAGATGTCCAAAAAGAGAGCATTGTTTATTTTTTGTTTGCCTTTTTCTGGTTTGCTGAGGAATGGAGGGAAGGAGGGGGAGAGATCAGGGAAATCAGACAGCATTTTGGGGGGTTTATGTGGGGTTTTCTTTGCTTTGGGGGGGGTGTAAAAATTGGGGGGGGGGGTCAGGAAATGCATTTGATGTTTTCCCAGAGGAATCAATGAAAATTGTTGATTCATTATGCGGACACTCGCCTAATGAATGATTTCCAAAGGAACACATTGTTTTAAAAGGATGCTGTTTTTATTTTTAATCCTGTTCAACTATTTTAGTAAGACTAGTGGAAAATTAAATCCAAAAATTCAAACTCACCCAGCCGATTTGCAGCAATAAGGGCTTGTTGCCTGAAGCAAACGCCATTTATTTTTAGTCTCCATGTGTGCATCTCCACAGAAAAACTGATCCAATTTCTCACCATCTTACTTGCTTTTACCACCCATTCTTTTACAAATCTGCCTGAATAAGTTGCCTAAGCTAAAACACAGGCTTTATTTTACTTTTATACTGAGGAAGAAAAAATCCAAGCAGCACTTTCTCAGAAATGTAGATCCAAACTGGGTTTCAAAGCCTAAGATGGGAGGTTACCAATATTTTAAAGCTTGTTAAAGAAATATTTTGTGAAGCATCTAATGGACCCTTGAATGCGATACTAAATAATAATACATGGTATAAAGATATGGTGCACATATGCACACATGTAAACTGATGAAATATTTTTTTTTTGGGGGGGGATATATGATTCTGCATCTGTAGCAATAGAGAGGTAGTTACCAATTCTTCAGCTCAATGGATGTTGTTTTATCTATTTGTTTCATGCAGTGTTTCAAAATTAAAATTATTATTATTGTAATGTGAAATTAAATTAGCTCAAAAGAATATAATTAATACCCAAACTTCAGTGGCACTGATGCCTTTTGCTGCATGAAGGTCGGTTAAGCTCTCTTGTATATAAATAGAACATTTTGCATTAATATACACAATAAACACTTAAGAGTGGTTAAAACTTAGGCAGCTTGTACTAGACTATATTCAAGAGAAGAGATAAAACCAAGATATTTGAAGTGTTCCATCTAGGATCACTCTTGTTTCTGCAACAGGCACTGCCCACACTTTTGAGTCACAAATGTCTGAGACAAAAATAGGTTTTAAAAAGGAAACAAATACCTATACATTGTCACGAATTATTGGGCGACTTTATATATACAATTATATCAGGTGTTATGTTAGAACCAGGAGGTGATTGTGGGCTGGGTACAGATAAAAAACAAACAAACTGAATCTAGACAAGATGAAGGTGTTACATGTTCTGAGTTCTTGGCTCTGCTCCAGAGTGAAGTGCTCTCGCCAGGAAGCAGCAAGTATGTAGATTGGGGCATTCCTGGATCCAAGACCATCACCGGAAGCTCAGGTAGTTTTAGTAGCTAGGAGTGCTTGGTTCCAAATCTAGCTGGCAATGGCCACTTTTGAACAGAGATGACTTGGTCACTGTATTCCACGCAGTGCTAACCTCCAAATTAGACTATTACAATATGCTCTGCATGGGGCTGCCCTTGAAAACATTTTTGCATGTAGAACCTGTAATGTGAACCTACTCCCTAAGTAGGCTCTACTCAACGTGAGTGGACGAACAAGGCCTATTTGCAAAGGTATTTACACAAACATTTATGCATGTTCAACATTATAGATTCTACACTACATGCAGTGGGGAAAGATTCGCAAGCTCATAAAGTTCCCTCTTGTATTGCACTGCATGTGTCTCCTACACAGTAGGGCTTATTTCAGTAAAACAATTACCAAATTCGTATTAAGGCCACACTGCAAACTCTGCAGTGGGATTAAGTCGTGCATATTTCTATACTGTCGCTATGCTAGCTGTGCTCATGAAGTCAGCATGCACAGGGGCATAGCAAGGGGGGGCGTAGGGGGCGGACCGACCCAGTTTCCATAATGGAGGGGGTGACAAATTATCAAGGAACAATTACTGCCCTACTAGGGCGGTTCATAAAACACATTTTTTAAAAAAATGCCTGCTCCAAAGGTCTTATCTTACTATACTAGGGATTATATAGCTATACAGTATATGAAATTTCATGCGTATCGGTTAATATCTTGACCCTCCTCCACCAAAATAGCTGTTTACTTGGCTGTTTTCCTATGTTGTGAAGGCTGAAATTTCAGTTCAGTGGAGCACTTACTGTTCCCAACCCTAACCCTGTGGAAAGCCATCTAATTAGACTTTAATTTGATTTTGAGATGTTTTTAGGAGGTAATTTAATTCTTGTTTGATTTTATACCAATGTTATGTATCTGATGTTAGCCACCCTGAGCCCGACTTCAGCCGGGGAGGGCGGGATATAAATAAAAGTTTTTTTATTATTACTTGTTATTATTCCTTTGTAGGAAAATATGAAATAACGTAAAACCATTTTTGCAAGGGGGGGGGGGAATCAATGGGGGGGTGTGACAAGAAATTTTCCGCACTGGGTGCCACCTGACCTTCCTACACCTCCCAGCATGCAAGATCTATGCAGGCAAACTGGGGTTTTCACCAATCTTCGGGAAAAAGGAGGACAGAAAAGTTTTGCAATCACCTTCTGCCATGATTTGCTTGCACAATCCAGCAAATCACTTTCAATAACCCTCAAGTGATAATCCTGTCTTGAGAAAGATTAACCAGGTGTTAAAAAGCAATTTAGTCACTCGCACAAGCTGTTGCCATGAAAGGGGTGCCAACATTTTCTTTCTCTCATTTATTCCCCCTTGCAGTAAACTTGGGAAATGCATCTAAACTTTGAATGCCTCTAACCCTGCTCATGCGGGATCTGGAATTGTGGCCACACTTCAGAGAAGGTGATCTTCTGCTGATGCTCTTTTGTGTTAAGCAGCCACCAGAAATGGGTAGAATCAAGAGCATTAAAGGCAAAAATCCTGATAATGTCACAGTTGCAATGTGCTCCTGGAGTCTGCATTCTACTTGTGACAACAGCACAGAGGTAATAGTGACTCTTTGTGACTAGACTATTCCTGAGCAGCTGCCAAAAGAAATTTCTACTTTGCATGCTACATAGAATGCCAAGACAATGCAAGAACAATTGTGGGGCTGTAAAAACTGTCACAGCTGACAGTTCTTATTGTTCATGAAACTTAAATGGAGTGCATAAAGTTTTCATATTAACACTCGGGGGGGGGGGGAATCACAGAACAAAAGTAAGCGCTGGCATAATCAGAGTACTTCCATGGTCCCATCTACCTTGCTCTCACCTGTTTCATCTTAATTTAGTGTTATCAGTTTCTACCCACATGTATTGCAGAAGGAAATGGAAATAATAGATTGATGGGAATTAAGAGTCTGTGGCTACATTTCAATTGTTTAAAAAAATTGGACGTAAAAGGGATCTTCTATTTCCCAGCAAAATCTACCTTACGTACACTAACTGTAAATTAATGTTTGGCTTAATAAAAATGAACACGGCAAAGTGGTGTTTGTTATCCACATTCAACGTCCAACACTAACAGGTGAGCAGAATGCCAAGTTTTGTAAACCTGGGAAACGAAGTAATGCTTATGATGCTGTATTTATCAGTTGGGTGACTTAAGGCGTGCTCCGAAAATATACCTGAATTCATTGAGCCCACACCTAGAAACCACAGTAAGAATGTTCCTGCCACTGAAAGGGCCATACTCCTTTGGAGACACACTCTCTTCCTTTTTTCTAAGTGGAAGTAGCCGGTTGAAAGATTTCTTCCTTATGCCAAGGAAGCTTTTATTACATTTAGATCCTTCTGTCATGTAACTCAAGTCAGTGTAACACAGGATTCTCACATGGTCTCCAATCTACGCACTGAACAGACTCAGACCTGCTTGATGTCAGCAAAGTTACTGCAACAATGGCCTTCAACTCATGCCCTGGTACGCACCCATTTACCTTCCTCTAAAACATGAGGGTGGATCTAGATTTAAATAAAAAAACACATCACTGCTAATTAAAATCAAGATCCCAGTACAGTAACATTATTAAAAACAAAACAAAAATAAACCATTGTGTGATGTGATTTCATCACTTTCCACAGGGGTAACTGTGATAGTTGGGGGGGGGGGAGAGAGCAGTCTTATTGCACCTTAAAGACTAATTAAAATGGCCTGGAGCTTTTGTGGACTGTAGTCCATCACTCAACTTTATTGGCTGCTTCTTGGGGGGCATAAAAACTCAGAACATAATGATGCCATGTCATGCATCGTGCTTTACTAGGTGTTATCCAGAGAAGGCAACTTGGGACTGCTATTTTCAGCAGCAGGTTCATGCTTCATGAAGCAAGCAAAGGATTGCAATGCCTGGAGACAGACAGGTCATGTATCCACAGGAGTGACCAGAGGAAGAATGACTGCTCAGAGGAGTGGAAAGAGAAGGAATACACATGGACTGCCTCACCTGGAACAAAACGTTCTCTCCCACATCAGTCTCTACAGCCACAGTAGGCACTGTAACTCTCCAATGGTTTGACTTCACCCCTTCAGGTGGACTCTTCCATTGTCTCCAGAGACAGACAAATACCAACAGCTGGAGCAGCAGCCAGAAAGAACATTTTTGCCCCAACTACCATTTCCCCTTGGACTTCAGAACTGAAGGGATTCCCACTATAACCCCATCCATTGGCCAGGGGACTCTGTATTCATGTTTGTGCCATTGCAAGCTAATGCTAGCCACCTTGAAAACCATTGGATTAAAAGACAAGGTATAACTCTTGAGAATGAACATACAAATTTTCATCAGTTACGAGATGGAACGAAATATTGGGTGGTCCTTGGCTGTGTTCAGAAGCTGGTGAAATTTTGGAGATCCTTTGGAGGCACATTTCATATTCAATAAATAAAATTCAGGATTTGCTGTGTTTGGGGGCTGGTCAAACCACTAGCAACCTTTGGGGACAAGTAGCTTCTCTCACTTCCTTTAGGGAGCTGGTTACCAAGTGCAAGGCAACTATTTCAGTCATGCTCTATGCTTGTGGCATTCTATAACTCAAGAACACTTGTGTTGACCTTTGTGGTGGGCATGTGCCTTAATTGCAGATGTTGCTGCCCTGGGCAAATAAGCTTTGAATTGCTTCATCTTGGGACCCGTCCAGCCCTAAGACCCCAGTAAGAAAATGGAAGGGAGAAAACAAAGTAACTAGCAACATGTAGTTATGTAAAGGTCTAGAGTGGCAGATGATATAATTATTTCCTCGCCAAAATGTAAGAGTGAATCCATCATAAGTAATCTAAAGCCTATCAGTCAATGTGAACTTTCAGTGATGAATCTGGCAGCTAAGTATCTTTCATTAATGAACATTATCATGTGTGTGTGGGGTTTACACCCTTCAGCCAATTATATTATTCAGTTTGTCAGCTGAATACATACCCCAGCTTCTCACAAAGAATATATATGGCAGAATTTATCAAGGTCAGTGAGATTTTTGTATTTCACAGTAGTACATCAACCATTTGGTTCATAGTATAACATCAAGAATTTCTTCGACATGAAGGACATGTCCTGAGAATAAAATAATGTTATCACTGTAGTAGAAAAAGATGGATTCCTAGGAGAAATTGGGTACAACAAAATTCATCTTGTCCTTCCCCCAAATCCATCTAATCTCATGTATGTAAACCCAACTGAAAAACCCATTCCTGTTTATCTAAATATTAAAAGTTAAAGAAGAAGCAAGACTCTCAGAAATTGGTATGGTGAAAGCAAGAGCCAGGAAGAGAGGCTTACACACAATAAATATAAAAAGACTTAGATCATGCATGAATAGAAGCTACCTGCACTCTCAGAATGATACCTTACCACACAACTCTCAAGAGAACAACAATGGCATGCAAGGAGTGTAGGTGCAGGATATTAACCAGGCATACAGACTTTATGCCACTGACCAGCAATCACACTTTTAAAAGCAGGGGCACAGAAATCCATGTCACAGACAAATTTCTTGAATGACATTCAGAGCATTGCCCCACACAACTATAAGCCTGGCTTGCTAAGGTAATTAACATTTTAGAATTTTATGTATGCAAATGCATCTTTATAAGAACTAGTCAAAACAGAGACGAGATAAATAAATGGCTTAAGGAAAGAAATGTATAGAGGTTACAGCCGGCTGAGTCAAGACAACAGCTGGAAGACATCTACTGTGTGCTACCTTCCACGCTGTACTGTGTGTGTGCCTTTACTAACCATGCTGATTTTGCTTCAGGGAAGATAAAACTAAAATTCCTTGCTATGAGGGTTTCTGAAGGAAAACTAGAATCCATATGAATCTCAGTTTGAATCCGGTCTTAAATTTTGAAGGGGTTAGTTCATCAAGTAAATTGATTTCTACAACAATGCAGGCCAATGAAAGGCACTTTGAAATTGCGCGCGCGCACACAAACACACACACAAAAATACACACAAGGACTACAGTATAGTGTATCCCAATTGCTTTTCCCAAGCTTTCACAGTTGCAGGAGTCAATCGGCTTGCTCAAAGCCTTGTAGCTGATGAAGCTGAAGTCTAATACACAACAGTCCTGTACTGGCAGCAAATAAAGCATTCAGCCCCAATCTGTAATTTATAGGTGGCTTAAACTGCAGTGTTGATTCTTCTAACTCTGCCATTGCCATGGCTGAAAACCAACAAGATAGTCAGAATCCCCGATCCAAAGCTTAGCAGTTAAAAGCCTGCCCCCCTTAATCTCTTTGCTGTTCAGCTGTTAATGCAGAGAGAGAGAGAAATAAACAAATTCCTTCAAACAAGGTTATGTGAAATGCTCAGATTCTAGCAGTCAAACAGTATTTAGTCATCAATAGTAATTGAAGCTGACAGATTTATATTCTGTTTGAATTACATCCCCAAAGTGTCAGCAAGAACTGAAAGAATGTTTTTGCACTATGAAATAGATTTCTTTCAAGGATGAACGGCAAGAGGTAGAAAGTCAAGGTTTTGAAAGCAGCGCTTTATTTTACAGTTCTGAAGGGTGTGTTCCCTACTATCCAAACATAATGTAGCAGTAACAAATGCCACTCAAAGGCTTCCTTATACATTTCACCGCTAGGAGTCCGAAGTTCAGGAGGTGTGTTGTGACTCTACTCAAAAATACTCTTTGTAATAGACTATTTAGTGGAAAGGGTTCTGATAAATAATTGTATTGAACAAACAACATCTCATTTCAAGGCTAGAATTTCCATCATTTCCATCAGAATTTTCCCAATAACCACAAAATGACTTGTTCCCATTAAATTACAATGCATCGCCTAACAGCTGGATAAAACCTGAATGAAGAACACCCGGAACTTAATACCAAATTTAATAAATATTGGTCAACAGCATACACAAACACTACCAATCTCTTCAAAAATTCACTTGGGAACATTCACGAGCACGTTAATGTGCGCCATCTGTATTACAGCTCCTATTTCACTTTCGTATACAGAGAACCTCAGTGGGGTAAAAGACTTCATGTAAATATTCAACAGCTCATCAGTGATCAGACTCCATTCAAACAGCTCATATATCTACATGGAAAATATAAGGACCCCCAAAAGTGCATTAAGAACAATGGTGGGAAAACCAACCTCAAGTGAAGGACTTAAAAGATGCAGAGTATGGCAACTTACATATGCCTAATTTTAGAGCCAAAAGCTCAACACATCACAACACTAAGAATCCAATATCTAGAAACTACATGGTTCACAAAGATTTCTGTATCTGATGATTTCACTGAGAATCCCAAAGTCTCTATCTTGATGGAGTCTGAAAAGTGAAACATAAACTTTTCCGGACTCATACAATTTCTCAGTTTCATGCTCTTCCTGAGTCTGTGGTCTTTGAAAGGTTAAAAAGAGATCAAGAACATTGTTTTGGCTGAATGCAAACAGATTCATTCTTGGGTGGAACTCAACAGATTTTTACACACACACACTTGTCATATGGGGCTTCTGAGAGTATCTGCTTTAGGAGGCTAAGCTGACAAGGCAAGGAGAGTTATAATCCAGTATCCAACCCAAAGAAGTCAAAAACAAAAAATTATCTGAATTTCCACTGTGCTGACCTGTCCAGTGTAGAAACATGTAATATATCCATTAGGGCTAGAATTATTATTTTTAATCTTAATTCTGAATTCCAATTTTTAAAAAAGTAGTTAGAAAGAGAATGGAATCATGGTTCTGAGAACAGAGATCAGCAAATATAGTTACCTGAATGAACTTTAAGAGCAAGCAACCAAAAAACAGCCATAGTAAAACCTGCATGCCTTAATGATGCAAACATTAGAAATCACACTGTGGCAGCTTCTTCTCTACCCCCATTTTAATTTCATGTCGTTTGGAATGAAATATTAACTTGTGTACATTTGTAAAATCTTTGGAACTGATGGAATTTTAAAAAGTAAACCATCCATATCACTAATCATGAGCAACGGGGCAAATCAAGGTAACAGCTACATTTATTGTATGTTTGCATATTTGGAGCCATTAAACAAAGTGCAATCATGCTACATTTAAAAATAAAATCCTCAATAAAGGTTGCCAGCTACTGGTAATAATCCTCACTGCTTCTCAAGCTGAAGTAGCAGGTTAAATAATTCAAAGATGCTCACTTACAGAAATCCAGTGGCTCCATCATGCACGGCAACCAATTTCCCTTTGGTACTACAGCAAGAGAATGACTTAAGGCTTTTTCTGCGGAAGGAACAATATTCTCGAACAGCAGATGGCCTCTGATGAAGCTGTTTAATGAGATCCGTTTTCAGTTCGCCATAGGAAAACAAGAGCCCCTTTCTGCACACCTTGGCTTGGCGTACAGCTCAAGTCCAAAAGAATAAGCATGTAGCTTTGCTTATGTTTAGAGTGCTGAAGCCCAGTTGTGCTCTGATTGGCAAGCACCTAGCAAACGGCAGCCAATCAGAGTGCCTGCTTTTTTCCAGGGAAACTCCTGCCCATTTATTTAGCATCTTCAGAGGACATATTTCCTAGGAGGATAAGACTTGCTTCCAGCATCTTTAACAGGAAAAATAACAGTGCCTTTCCTCTCTGTATATCCCTCGCCCCATTAGCCCTTCCTGATATATTTTTAGGGCTGAGGAATTGCCTAGGGAGGGTTCAGATTCATTCCCAGCACCCACCTTACAGGCGGAAAGAGGAGGGAGAGAGCCTGAGCTCAACAATTACTGATTCCATCACCATGGAAACTGACTGGATGCAGTGAGCTGGATTTGTGTAGAACATCTGCTGCAAGGCTCATAATCAAATGCAATCTCATCTTCCACCCCACCAACCCGACTGCTTATCTGATCGGGAGTTTACTTTATATGCACGCTATGACAGCTAAAACACGAAAATATGTATGTGTGTGTGTGTGTGTGTGTGTGTGAGAGAGAGAGAGAGAGAGAGAGAGAGAGAATAGGCACATACATCTGCAGCTAAGGACATGCTCGTACATCCTGCTAAATACTCATGCACATGGATGAAGCTGTAAACAACAGATGGGTAACAACTGTACATTTATAATAAATGCTAGGAAAGCCCTTAAAATAGAGGCACGGGGAGCTCATTGTATGGTTGCCACGGCGAATTCCAAAGCTTTAGTATTATATATGAATAATTTCTAATGTCAGCTGATTTGGGCTATTGCATTATATCACACTCACATTTATCATTCTCTCTGACAGCAAACTCAGGTAGCAAATGCCAACAGGGCTGTAGCCCAAATGGGGTCACTGAGAAACAAGAGGACAATATCAGCATGCTCTGGTGAATCACGAGACACGTAGAAGTACAAAACATTATGGAAAACGACAGGAGTAAAAACAGCCCAGTAAGGACTGAGCATGCTCAGTAGCCATGGATTTTTGAATTTCATTTAGAAAAGGAAAATGGGAGGAACAAAACAGAGAATCCTAGAAAATGGCATGGGTGGTTGAGTGACTGATCACTCCTGTTAGAAGGTGAGGGTATACTGCAACATTTTGTTGCACGTCCCACCTGTAACTATAGATCTATTGAAGAAGATTGGAAATGCACAATCAGAACCATAACAGGGTGCAGCTTTTATTTACCATTTTTTACCAGAAGAAGAAAAAATCACATGGTTAAACGCTCCAGCATACAACATATTAAAGTCTTCATTTGAAAGGTCATGGGAGCCTCTAAAGCACAAGTTGTCACAAGTTCATATAAATGGGAGCAACATTCACTTAAGTTTAGGGCACAAAGAAAGCGGGTGGTGTGTGTGTGTGTGTGTGTGTGTGTGTGGTTTTCTTCCCCACTCTATCCCAGGACTCCCTGACAATAAAATGCACCCCCCCCCAGTAACCTGGGGAAATGTACTTAATGTAGCTGATATATTTATGCTCAAAGACAAGCCTAAGCCAGTCTCTCAGTGTTATATCCAATTAGAGGTCATTATTTGAACCAGGACAGAGAAGATAACATACGACATGTAAAGAGCTAGCATACGGTCCGAATGCACATGAGGACACCTTGCTGAAGCTATGCAGGCCTGGTCAATGCCTAGATGGCTGGGTTCCATGATTCAAAGAAGGCAGAATATAAATGAAGGAAAAAACATTATAAAATCCCTGGGAGATAGGCAGAAGTAATGTACACAATGGGGGACTCAAACCAAACACTCATGCAAAAATAAACAGTATGTGCAAGTCGGGTTGTGTTGCCATGGTCGTGGCACCAGCAGGAAGGGGTACACCCAACATGAAGAGGTGGGGATGCACCACATTTATGCTGTCCGCAATGTTTTCCTGGCATGCAGGAGGCAGCAGCCACAGAAGTGGAAGAATCTCTCTCAGCAAGCCAAGGAAGCTTGAGGGTGAAGGCCAGAGGTTAAAGAACCTGAAATGTTTTGGTCATCTGTCTGAAGCCATAGCCATGTGAGGCTGCAACCACTCTCTTAGCAAGCAAAAAGGCATGGCTGTTTAAGTGCTTAACTCCAGCTGTGATAGTTTTGAGAGTCTGGCAGATCTGCTCACCTGGTGCCAAGGTATCGCCCACATGCTCCCATCATTGCTGTGACCCGTAGTGCTCAGACAGCACGGCAGGCCCATCTGTACCGTGGTATTTTTCCTGTGCTGTGCAAAGAGCCAACTTATGATGCCTGGGCTGAGGATGTTGACCTCAGAGTTAATGTGCGCATGAATGTTGGTAAAGCTCGTGGATTCTTCAAGACTGGTGATCTAGTCATAGTACTTACTAGATGGCATCCTGGTTCCGGCTATACCAACACCATGCGCGTTGTGCCAGTTCCATAAAATCAAACCCAGCAATCTCAACCCTCCTTTTGTCTCACCACCTTCCCCTTGCATTAGACCAGCAAATTGCTTGTAATATTGTCTTTGCCTGTAGAATGGATAGAAGCTGCTAAAAAACTTCTTATCTGAAGAAGTGTTCATGCACATGAAAGCTCATACCAGGAACAAACTTAGTTGGTCTCTAAGGTACTACTGGAATGAATTTTTTAAATTTTGTTTTGACTACAGCAGACCAACACGGCTACCTACCTGTAAAAAACACCAAGTGCAGTTATTGGGGAAAGAGAGACTAAGTCTAGAAATACTTGAAATAGTTCTCGGATAATTAGAAACCCTCCCCAAACCGTCCTGCCTTATTTGTTGAGAACCCGTGTAAAATTGTCTAGCGTGCCAACATTAACTGCCCAGTGTTTCTTCTTTGGCTCTCTAGAGTCCAAAAAAACAGGAGGGCCTTCCTCTAACTAGTAAGACATTTTATGCAGTGGCAACTCCTGCCATGTTCCTTTTTCCCATCCCAAAGGTCCATTTTCTGTAGTTCTGTACTGTCAGGTCTCCACCCAAACACTCCAGATTAGGATCTACATAGACCGCCATAGCTCTCCTTTCTGTAACATCTCTAGTCTTGCTGTGTCCCTGTGGGTATACAGGGGTTTTTGGTACACTGTAACCGAAACTCTACAACACTGATCACTTGGATATCTAATAGTGCACTCCAATAGGTAGTGACAGAAAACATCACATGCTTGTTCCTTGAAGTTCCAGAAAAACCTGGTTTAAAAAAAAAAAAAAACTTGTTGCTGTATCTTATTGCCAGCACAGCTGGAGGATAGCAATGGAAATGAGGTTCTACAGGGTTCTTTTGCACCCAGAGTCTACTCAGGTACAGATTGCTTCAGGTTTCATATGAAAACTAAAAATAGCAGATTTTGTGTATGGAACTTTAAAAGGCTGAACAGTGCGGTCAAAAATTTTTCACCTGATGCACTCTTCACATCTCAAGCTGCTAGGAGTTGCTTGTTCGCCTGTTGCAGTGTTGTGCTTTGTGTTGAGTTGTGTTTCCTGAGCACTATCCTCTATAAATCGGGATGATTTACCTACCATAACAGGTATATCGGGTTGTAGAGTACAACTTTGTACATCAATAAAGCAGAGCTCACATAAAAAAGAAGGCAATCCAATTCAAGGAGGGGACTGCACAACCATTTCCCTCCTCTGTTTTTCTCCATCCCAGCTTTATTTACCTCTGCTGTTGTTTAAAACCACCATCTTCCTTTGTGTTCTCCCATCCCTGCTCTATTAAAATCTCGGCTGTTCAAAAAACTGCCATTTGACTCTCTCCACCTCTGCTGGACCCAGGTGACGCTGTGGGTTAAACCACAGAGTCTAGGGCTTGCTGATCAGAAGGTCAGCGGTTCGAATCCCCGCGACGGGGTGAGCTCCCGTTGCTCGGTCCCTGCTCCTGCCCACCTAGCAGTTCGAAAGCACGTCAAAGTGCAAGTAGATAAATAGGTACCGCTTCGGCGGGAAGGTAAATGGCATTTCCGTGCGCTGCTCTGGTTCGCCAGAAGCGGCTTTGTCATGCTGGCCACATGACCCGGAAGCTGTCTGCGGACAAACGCCGGCTCCCTTGGCCTATAGAGCGAGATGAGCGCCGCAACCCCAGAGTCAGACACGGCTGGACCTGATGGTCAGGGATCCCTTTACCTTTACCTCTGCTTTATTCAACCTTCTATTCTGCCTTGGACAGACCACACATGAAATACTGTGTCCAAATATCTAAATGGCTGTCACGTGGAAGATGGAGCAAGCTTGCTTTCTCTTACTCCAGAGAGTAGGACTCGAACCCATGGATTTAAGTTACAAGAAAGGAGATTCCGATTAAACATCGGGAAAAACTTTTTGACAGTAAGAGCTGCTCAACAGTGGAACAAACTCCCACTGAAGGTGATGGACTCTCCCCTCCTTGGAGGTTTTCAAGCAGAGGTTGCATGGCCATCTGTCATGTATGATCTGGTTGAGATCCCTGCATAGCAGGGGGTTGGACAAGATGACCCTTGAGGGTCCAATCAGTTACCATGCTCCAGGTGAGCAATTTCATCCCTTCCAACTCTACTGTTTTATGATTACATGAAATTGCCCATCTGGAGTATGGTAACTGAGTGGATGGTAGAGCTTTATTTACCCAGGAATGCTCACATAATCAAACGCAAGGGTAAATTTGAGTTAAGGTTATGTAATTCCTAGAAAAAAGTAAGAATTTTAAAAAGTCCCATTAAAAAAAATGACTTGATACTAATGCTATGCAGCAGGTCTGTTGTCACTTTCAGATTTAAATGCATTGTGTTGTGGCTTCCCAGGATGAACGCATATGGGGAGCATATTATATGACAAAGAATGTCCAGGGTTACAGGTGAAGCTTTCCATCAATGTTTTCCACAACAGCAGATCTCTAGAACGGCTGCCGCTCTCGTCTTCAACATTCTGGGTCCTGTTACATATTGTCACACAAGAGTTATCCCTGGCGGAGCACATGGAAAATAGTTCCGAGACTCCACTGACCTTTATATGTGTATCTTTCTGCTGGATCTCTGTGCAGCAGCAATGAATTGCAGGAGGCAGCCTTCTGAGTGAAGAACCTTCTGGCACTAAAATGACTTTATCTAAGCTGGCTGTTGACTGTTACTGGGCAGGAAAGACTCTAAGGGCTTCGTGTGTCATCTAAGTCTTGCTTGAGTATGGAGGCCTTCACTGATGTGTGATGTGCTCCTGTCTCTTTTGGTCCTGTCCTCTGGTTCACTGCCTGATCCTGCCTCCTGGCTTGTCGTTCAATCCTGACACGCTGGCTGGCTCTCCAGCCCTTAATCAAGGTGTTTTTATTTAAAGATCCGTTTATATCTCACTTTTCCGCTAATAAAATCTAGCATTCAAGATGGCTTCATTAGTAGTAGCCAAGCATGAAGCATTCAAATTGCAACCTCAACCACCCATTATCCCCAATAATTTGAAACATACCCCCCCCAATGACAATGACAACAATTGCCCCCACTAACAAAAGTATTATGCCTAGTCCTTACTTGACACCAGGTATGGTGTCTTCAGAGCATGAGATGCACACCCCACAGGTAAAAGACCTTGAGAAACAGATTGATTCACTGTGCTCAAGCTTAGTTTGTATGGAATGGGCTGCATCTGCAACTCTGTGCTCGCTGGTGAGGACTTTGGTGGAAGCTTATATCTTCTGTAACCCAAAGTCACCCCCTGGAGCATAACACTAAGTAAACAAGTGATGTGATAACATGTAGATGCCACCAGTTGTCTTTTTTTGCCCCCCCCCCCACATTTTTTCCTCTGTATAATGTTCAAAAAATTACAAGTGACTGCTGATTCTGTTCTTTCTAGCAGGGAAGACCGGCTGTTGAAAAGCACTCTCTGAACCTCCTTCTCCAACAAACCTATTTCAGATTCAGCCCACACAGCAGGTCCGATTCTGTCTTCTTTCTCACTCTTAATTCTCAAGGCTTTTGCATCTGTTCAGTGCTTCCTCTCATTTAATAAGTCTCCCATGAATGTCTCTCCTGAGTGCTGCCTATGTCTCTTAGCCATCCCCATGCTAAAGGTGCCATGTACTCCATAGCTGTTGCTATGACCAACATCTCAGTAACGATCCATCATGGAATTTTGTTCTCCTGAGCTTCCATTTCCTTCAAAACCTCGGCAAAAGGATTGTTGAATGAAATGTACAAGAGCCACCCCTTTGAATGTCAGCTATGTAACATTTCAGTCTACTTGGCTCCATGGAACATTTTTGGGAAGAATCTTTGTCAACACTTCTGAAATTCAGTACAATCCAAAAGAAGGCCGCCAAAATTACTGTACTACCTTTTTGTCACTTGCAAATTTAGAAACCAATGCAAAAAAGTAAACATTTAAATTCAGTTTCTTATAACATGATCCATTTTCACACAATAGCTTGCTCAGAACTACCGTACGTTGGTTTTTTAAACACATGCAAAGCAGACATTGGCGAAGCTTGTGTTAACCAGCACTGTAACCCAAACATTAAATCAAAGGCCTATCAAGTCATTATGAGGAAATCAACCTCAGAGCGTTTTGCTTTTACTCACTTTGAAAAAAGTCCTGTTAATTAGCAGTTTATATATCCCTTTCAACCTGACTTTTGGTTAGGTTTTAGCACTAAAACTGCTTTAAAGCTGGTGGATGCTCGCCTCTGAAAGAGACACAGGCCTCTTTTTACTAGGAAAATAGTCTTCTTGTGGTGGCTCACAATGTAGAACTCTTGTCTGAGAAACTGCCAGATCCGTGAAATCTGCCTTTTCAGTAGTTAAGGTTTTTTTCTGTTTCACAAACATGTGGGTAATAAATAAAATGCTGGCTTCAATGTTATGATGCTTCCTGCTTTGTTATGTTGTTATGCTCAGTTACTTTTATTACCATTATTTTTCAGCCGGAACTCAGTTCCAGCACCTCTCAGGTGGGTGCCATTGCCATTCTAAGAGAACGAGGCTGAGTCCTGGCACCATTTTTTTCTAGAAAAAACAGCACTGTTTATTACTGACCTTGTTGTTTCAAGCCAGGCCTCCCTCTGAACTTTGCCACCACGTCAAAATAACAATGGCCCTGCACATGATTTGATTTCCATCTTTCTGTGAACTATTTCCCCTTTCCAAATAGTTACGTAAAAGGCAAATTAGGTCTTGGGAGGACAAAGCCATTGTTAGGTGTGCAATGAGAATGGTTGTGCAATTACACATATGGAGCACGACCCTCCTCTCTCGGACTAACAGAAAATGAGAGAGGATGAAAGGATCTATGCACAAGAGTTACAACCATTGCTTGGGCAGCATAAATATAATATTTGGGGTTTGGGTGGTGGACTGTTTTGCCCTTGGGCGTGAAGTTGAATTCTGTGGACGCTTGGTCCCTTTACAGCTCTTTGGTTCCATAAAAACTGCATTTCAGCAGCAGTCAATTACATCTGTTGAAGCTGAGAGAAAGAGAGGGGGGCAAGTTTCATAGGACAGAGAACTCTGCATCAAAACAAGACATTATCTAAAGGACTCCCCCTTCACTCTCAGAAGCTGCCACGCTATCAGATTATACTAACTTAAAAGTGAAACAGCAGCAGTGGCACTGGAAGCCATAATAGTTCTTTGGTTAAGAGGAGCTATAAAAATCTCATTGTCAACAGCATCATTCACTGTGATAACCGTATTTCAACTGAAACAAAACCTCTGGAACATTATACCCCAGTCTATTCATCTATAATGAGGTCTGTAGTCTAGGGAGCTTTCAGGCTGAATTCTATGCATTGTGACTCGCAAAATGAAACCCTGGTATTATATGCTTACTGACATTTAAATCAGCAGGGATTCATGCAGCAAAAATCGTATGCCATGCATTGCTAATTTAGCTAAAATATGAAACAAAACACACTATGAAGATATTATCTCCATCAACACTTTAAGCAGGCAATGACCGACCCTTTCAGTGCAATAAATTATGCAAGTTGCAATGACAGATCGAGTTAGAAGCTATCACTTCACTTGCTGATAAACCAACCCTGCTTCAACCTATTTTCGTATCTGTGTCTGGTTGAAAAGCCGAAACCTAATATTTTCTTCTACTGACTTTCAGCTAGCTTGTTATCCATGGGAGATGACACATATGGCCAATGTTGGGGGTCATTTTGCTACCACTTTTTTTTTTTAATCAGCCCAGATTAAATGTGGATTGTAGTGAAGCAGTAATCTGAATCCCAATTTAGCAATGCTAAAGATCTCTTGGAATAGTGATATGGGCTTTAATATGATCCCTACTAACAGAAAACTCGGGTGCTCAGTATCTATTCGTTAGGAAGTGAGTCACCCTGCAAGAAAGTAATGGTTCTTCACAGTGCTATTTTTTTTAATAGAAAATGAGGTGCAGGAATTCACCCTGAATGCCTCCCTTGTTCTCTTATAAGGGCAACGGCGTGCACCATGGCGTTCACCAGGTGCCAAAACTGAGTTCTGCTAAGTTCTAGCTGAAAAAAAGCCCTGGTTCTACAAACTCACGGTATTCCTTAGTTGTGAATAAATATAACTGTATGTAAATTAAAAGAGAATTTTTATTTTTACTTTTAAAAAGCAAACCCAATGGCTTGGCAAGTGCCTGTCTTTTTACAGGATATATGGAATGTTGAGGTGTCTTTTTAGAGGTGTGAAAGAAACAAGAGGGTGAGGGAAGAAGGTGGGAATAGGGTTGAGGGGATTTGTGCCAGGAGGTTGAACCCCACTATACAGCCGTACCTTGGTTTTCAAACACCTTGGGAGTTGAACGTTTTGGCTCCCGAACGATTGAAAACCGGAAGTGACTGTTCCGGTTTTTGATTTTTTTTGGAACCCAAACGTCCGATGCGACTTCCATGGCTTCCAATTGGAAGCCACACCTTGGTTTATGAACGTTTTGGAAGGCGAATGGGCTTCTGGAACGGATTTTGTTCGACTTCTGAGGTACTACTGTACAGAGATGTTTCAGGAGGAAGAAAAGAGGGGCCCTTTCTATTGTGTAGTGTGCAATGAATGCTTACTTGAATTCTTGTCCAGGAATAGTTGAACAAGGACAGACAGAAATAAATAATAATAAAAGAATGCTTTGGAACGTCATAACTGCAAAAGCTTGAACTGTATGTATGTACAAAATATTGACATCTGGGGCTCTGCACCTGTTCTTAGTACACTGGAAGGCTCATAAGGCAAATCCCATATATAATGAACTAACTCATGGGTAGGCAAACTAAGGCTTGGGGGCCAGATCTGGCCCAATTGCTTTCTAAATCCATCCCACGGAAAGTTCAGTAATCAGCGTGTTTTTACATGAGTAGAATGTGTGCTTTTATTTAAAATGCACCTCTGAGTTATTTGTGGGGCACAGGAATTCGTTCATCCTCCCCCCAATATAGTCGGCGCCCCATAAGATCTGAGGGACAGTGGACCGGCCAAAAAGTTTGCTGACCCCTGATTACTAACCTCTTTAGTCCTTAACAAGATGTTCAACCACTTCTACAGTGTAGCGACTAAAATCTTGCACCATGAAAACCTAGTAGTACATGAAAAGCCGTAGATAAAGATCAATAAAGATCACAACACAAACATTAGCAAACGGAAGATACTGATTAGATCATGATTAGACCTGTGTCGTTGCTGCAACGTGACGTCAGCAAGAAAGATCCACCAGAGATGCCTAGAGTCTCTCAACATTTGCATTTATTAGGCAGTTGTGGTTTTTAAATCACAACACCAATGAACAAAATCAAAGACAGAGACTAATAACTCTAACATCAAAGGCAGAGCCTACATATTTGCTCTAGATTTTCAGTGACTTATTGCAAACAATTTACTTATTGACTCACGGCATCGTCTTCTTTTTGCTCTAGGGGATCCATCTCTTCTTTGGCTGTGCCCATTATGCTTTCATGCAAAATTCATGTTTCACTGGGGTATGGCTTATTTTTCTTACAGAATAATGCACCATTAATTCCACACTACAAACGCTTGGTGTCTACCTCCCCCCCCACACACACACTGGGTCAACTTTCTGTTTTATGCTCATCATCTCTTGAAATCAAGACACCTGGTATCTGCTCAGGCTCAGTTGATGGAGCTCTCTGGCCTCAGTGGGGGAGCAGCAGCCCACTGAGGATGTGAGAGTGGAGTCAGGGCATGGATTTTTTTACTGACTTCAAGAGCAGAGTCCATCTGAGCAGGAACAAGTAGATCCCAGTGCATACATGCAGGACAGGTATGGAGAATCTACAGCCCCCCAGATGCTGCTGTACTATAATTCCCTAGTAGCTCCAGAGAGCATGACCAATGTTTAAGGATGATGGGAGTTGAGTCCAACAACTTCTAGAGGGCCACGGTTCCCCATCCCCGATACATGTGATGCAGTTTTTTTTTTTTTAAAAAAAATGTAGTTTCCCCTTGTTTTTCTAGTAACTGGAAACCCAGTGAACAACAAAAAACCTTCCTTAGTCTGAAAGCAGAGCTTTAGGACTCAGGCTGGCAACAACTTTATGAAAAGCTGTAAAAAAGGTAAAGGACCCCTGACAGTTAAGTCCAGTCACAGACGACTCTGGAGTTGCGGCACTCATCTCGCTTTAAAGGCGGAGGGAGCCGGCATTTGTCCGCTTCCACAGACCGTTTTCCCAGGTCATGTGGCAAGCATGACTAAGCCACTTCTGGTGAAACCAGAGCAGCGCACGGAAACACCGTTTACTTTCCCGCTGGAGCGGCACCTATTTATCTACTGCACTTTGACGTGCTTTCGAACTGCTAGGTTGGCAGGAGCTGGGACCAAGCAATGGGAGCTCACCCCGTCGCGGGGATTTGAACCGCTGACCTTCTGATCGGCAAGCCGAAGAGGCTCCGTGGTTTAGACCACAGTGCCACCTGCACTGTGTACTAAGGTACTCAGCAGTAATATGAATTGTTGAAATAAATAAATATCTAGTCAGATCCCTATAAACACAACCACTTTTCCGTAGCCCTTGCCTTCCTCCTTCCAGCCCAGATCACTAACCATATTGAAGCTGAAGTACCTGGAGTTGAATTTGTTCACTTTTATCACTTGCTACCCCGTTTGCTCCAGGCCTTCCCCCTTCTGCTGTCTTCCTATTGTCTGGCAACTGTAGTAAATGACTATTGAATTTAAATGTTCTGTTGAAGATGCAGCATGTTAGAGACAGCGTTTTCTGACCCCCATATATCACCCTCCCTAAACAGGGCTTCCAGTATCTATGTAAATAAAATTACTTTGTGTGGGGGTTAAGGTTGTCAATTCATCATTGACTTGAGCCTTGGCAGATCTCGATAGCTTTACTAAATCTTCATGCCAACACCTTCCTCCTATTGGGCAACAGGTGTTTTGACAAGTGCCAGAGGGAATACCTGCACCAAATGTGTGGTTATTTGCAATATAAAGATGTTCTCTCTTAAGTTAAAGTTTCATATTAGTGGTAAAGGTCCCCTATTGGCTGTGGCTGACTGCTCCTTTTTAATATTGTTCTTACCTTCAGAAAAAATCCAACCCAATGGGTAGGTTTTCCAAAGCAGCAAGATATATTTATTAATTCAAAGGGCCTATTCACTCATTACTTTCTGTCAAGAAATGAATCTCACACTGAAGTGAATCTCACACTGGAATCCATTTAACTAAGTGGGATTTAGCTTTGAGTAGACAAACTTAGGAACTCTTGGGCATATGAACCCTCCCCTACCACAGGGACAAGTAATCAGCTGAACCAGGTTGTGCTGTATTTATTTGAATGCAGTTGGCACACAGACCCAATTCTACCCAATAAAACATGTAGCAGTCTGGAAAATACTGTGTTCAAATAAAGGTGACACAGGCCACTTCATTTGTTGCTTACATCCTCCTCACCCCAGTGAGTCAAATGCACCTGTGACTCCTTCTAGGTTGAATTTTCTTCTTGGAAAGTAGCAACTGAACACGTCAGCTGCATTGCAGGGGGTTGGACTAGATGATCTTCAGGGTCCCTTCCAAATCTACAGTTCTATGATTGTTGGATACACCCATTCTAGGTCCAAAGCTATGAATGCAGACTAGCCAAATGTAAGAAAGATTATATATATATATATATATATATATATAGAGAGAGAGAGAGAGAGAGAGAGAGAAAGAAACTGCATCAACCCACTTGCTAAATTTCCAACAAGCTAAAAAGAGGGTATTTCTATAAAAGATTAAATACGAGATGTTTCTTAAATTAATACAATCCCTGCAAAAGATGCCAAACAGCATGAAATTCCAAAGTCCATTGAAACAAATGGATTCTAATGAAGTAGAGCCGATAACCCTCAGTGCACCCAATTATTGTCTCCTAACAGGTTTTCACTATAACTCAATGACTTTTTTTTTCAATTAGAAACCACTCTCATTTTACAAAAAAATGTGCAGCAGTGAAACAAGTTAGAATGACGAATGAAAATGTTTTAGTTATGTGCCCAGAATGCCTAATGGATAGGATGTATTTATAGGAATCATCTGTTTGCAAAACTATGTCATAAAGGTCTAATGACCTCAGCAGCAATATGTGGAATTTAATATGCACTAATCCCAAGAGCTGGAAAGGTAAAATTTACTCTAAAATTACTTTATTTTGTATTACCTCTCAGTCTGCTAAACCTGTCTTCGTCAAAGGAAATTCCAGTTCCGTGGCTTCACCCCACCAGCCACTCCTGATGGAAACTGTAGTCTGCAGGTTCCCCTTCCCTGGTGTACACAGGATTGCTGATGAAACACTTCTCACACATTTGATTTTACCTCTTACAATTGTCACTGTTTACTTTGCAGACTTCCAGGCAGATTCTTTATTATTATTAAATTTCTATCCTACTCTTCCTCGTAAAGGCTCTAAAATTTCCTGTCTTTAGAAGTCAGTCACAACTACTGTCACCTGCTTCAACCTCAAATAGCTCTGGCTCTGCCTCTATGTGCATACAAGCAGTTACAGAGCTTTTCAGCCACGCTCAACTCCATTGGGTCATGGTTCACTGTATCTGAAGAAGAAGAAGAAGAAGAAGAGTTTGGATTTGATATCCCGCTTTATCACTACCCGAAGGAGTCTCAAAGCGGCTAACATTCTCCTTTCCCTTCCTCCCCCACAACAAACACTCTGTGAGGTGAGTGGGGCTGAGAGACTTCAGAGAAGTGTGACTAGCCCAAGTTCACCCAGCAGCTGCAAGTGGAGGAGCAGAGACACAAACCCGGTTCCCCAGATTACAAATCTACCGCTCTTAACCACTACACCACACTGGCTCTCAATCTGCAAAGATTTAAATTTTTACCTATGCATATCAAACATCAATCCTGCTGCTGTTTAAATTGTCACTTAGAGGAGCACACCCTGGTTTATTTCTTTTATCTATTTCAGCTGTTGATTTGCCCGAATGAATGTGTAAAACGACTTCCTACTGAAGAACTTTGAGTTAACCCAGGATATCCAACCGGGTAAACAAGCCTTGCTCCCCTCTCTGAATAATGCATTTTGAGGGTTGGGAATGTATTCTGCAAGGAGCACTACATAATTTTGTCCTCCTTACATTTGGATTCACTATTTAAGCTAGAGCAGCTACCTTCAGAAATCCTTGTTAGCTCATGTTATGCTCCTGAAGGTAGGAATAGCAGACACCAGGTAGGATTTTTCAAGTTAGAGACCTTGCGTATTTCCAAGCAATTGCCAGGTAAAGGCAGTCATCCTTGGTATTGCTATGGTGACCTCCAGCAGCCGACATGGTTTCTCCTGAACACCTGTATCTTACAGCCCAATTTTCAACTAGCATATGATATAAAACAGCCTCAAGGTGCTCTTTTTCTTTTCTTTTCTTTTATTAAAGATTTTCTTGGTTTACAAAGTGTGTGTAATGTCTCTCATATTTTTCCACAAAACATTTTTACAGATCAATTTTAGTTGTTGAGACATTAGGGGGAGAGGGGGGGGACGGAAGTGGGTGGGATGGGTGGGAGGGTGGGGTGGGGAGATGATGTTTCTATTTTCCTTAATATATGTAGGATTTGGTATCAGCGCCGCTTGTGTTGGTTCTCTGTTGTTTGCTTGTGTTTCTTTGGCGGTGAGAGTTCGCGATTGGCGTAGGGTTTGATTGTTCATTTGTGGTGGTCTTTGGTTTCCTGTGTGAGTGGGGTGGGTGGGTGTTTTGGATCAGGTTAACCATATTGATTTGTATGCTGTCGGTAGATTTTTGTCATTGTCTTGTTGGGCTGCGTGAGCGATGAAGGGGGACCATACGGGGGTGAAGGTGTCTTCTTCTGATTGTCCCTGTGCTAGTTTTAGGTTGCTGGTTAATTTTTCTAGTAGGGCTGTTTCACATACTACTTGGTACCATTGGTCCATGTTGACTCCTGACAGGTCTTTCCAATGTCTGGTTATCACAGTTGTTGATATACTATTGGACATTGTTCTACAGAGGAAGTAGCATATGGCATTATTCATGTTTAAAGCCTACTTTTGGGCAATCAGTCATTTGCTGTGAACAATTATTCATCCTTAACTATGCTGCCATGAGAAGTCACTGGGGAAAGGCAGCAGAACGGTATGCCCAAGTCTTCATCAAGCTGAAAAGGAACCCTTTTTATATTTATGTCCTGACTTGTTGCAGGCCAGTTAACTTGTCAGGAAATTCATAATGCAAGCAATAAACCCTTCTTTTCAAATATCTCAGCATTCACTTTGCCTTTGCATTTCAGTAGCATATTGTGAAAGATATAGCTCAGGGGTCAGTAAACTTTTTCAGCAGGGGGCCGGTCCACTGTCCCTCAGACCTTGTGGGGGTGGGGGTGTCGGACTATACTTTGAAGGGGGGAAATGAACGAATTCCTATGCCCCACAAATAACCCAGAGATGCATTTTAAATAAAAGCACACATTCTACTCATGTAAAAACAGCAGGCAGGCCCCACAAATAGCCCAGGGATGCATTTTAAATAATAGGACACATTCTACTCATGTAAAAACACGCTGATTCCAGGACCGTCCGGGGGCCGGGTTTAGAAGGCGATTCGGCCGGATCCAGCCCCTGGGCCTTAGTTTGCCTATTCATAATATAACTGCTTAAACTTCATGTACATAGGCTTGGCTAAGGTTTTATGTAACAGGAGAAATATTTTTCAAAGCCATGAAATAGTTAAAAGCGAATAACTGGGTACATTGGACAAAGACTAAAAAACTGAAATTAAAAAAACCACAGATACCAACAGTATGCAATCAGTATCTTGCTTAAAGAGAAACTAAAGTGATTTATTGTCATTTGCTGGCTATTTATTTCATAAATCATTGAAACTGGACTTAAGGACAAACTGCCAAAATCATCCTTGCAGATTTGGATATTATAACCTCCTGATATAGACACTTGATGTCTTATGTGGTTGAAATTGTGCATATAACCCGTTTCCTATGGGTTCAACTGGCCTTCTGAACATTAATCTCTCTCTCTCTCTCTCTCTCTCTCTCTCTCTCTCTCTCTCTCCCTCTCCCTCCCTCCACATAACCCTTTATCCTGTATGAAGAACAATTATGAGAATTACAGCCTGATACCACTAGTGGGGTGAGGGGATGACAACTTGGGGGATGTCTGCTGTAGTCTCTATGTTTTTTGTATGTGTATTGTATCAATAAAAACAAATAAAAAATTAAAATATTGATGGATTATTCTTACTGTTAATGAGAGGTGACATTGAAAGACGATTAGTTTGCCTTCTCCCAACCATTCTAATTTTAAAATATTTTGAAAAAGATACCCTGAAAACCTTTTAATTTTAATTTTAGCTACACTAATTCACTCCCTGAGGCCAAACAGGTAAAATGTTCTACCACTTTATACAGCTGAACAATTCTAGCCAAAATTATGAATGAAAAATGTCCACGCACGCTAACTGCAAACTTCAGTGATTAGAAATACTGTGTTTATGAAATCCACAGACATACCTCCTTCTGTAAAACTGGGATGGTAAAACAATCTCTTAGGGCACATTCAATATGCATGGAAAATCTTTTACAACTTTCTTTACAAAACAAAACAAAAGTTTAATGGCTGCAGAAAACCAACTGCATTTTTGTTCTCCTATAATACCCAAATGGTATGAATAATTCATGCAGCCAGGTATGCCAAAATAAAACGGAACCAGTGCGGAGAACTAAAATAGGGTTATATAGCAAAAGCACAGGTTAAGCAAGAACATGATCTTACCTCCAAGGGCCCTTCCAGACGGGTTTTATTTCTAAAATGCCACTGGTACAATAATAATGCACTCATGGTGGATTTATGTTGGACCGCCCACAAATCCTTCTGCTTAATTAGATTTTCGGTGATAGCTTCCCAGTGTTACCATATTATTGCTCTCTGGAGGGACACTCTTTCTAGAACATCTGTGGCACGGAAAAGATAGCAGGAAACTACAGGCATGTATGTATTGCAAATAATTGAGTACGTGCACCTCAAAACATTTGCAGGTGCAAATGGTCTCGAAAGTGTGATCATGTATAATCACTTCCAGGGCTTTTTTCAGGGGGAACTCACAGGAACTCAGTTTCAGCACCTCTCCGGTGGGTGCCATTGCCATTCTAAGAGAAGGAGGGAGGTGTTCAAGGTGAGTTCTGGCACCTCTTTTTCTAGAAAAATAGCACTGATTGCCTCAATAACATCATGAGCATACTGAATGCTCAGTAAAAAGGGGAGATCCTAACAGGGAGCGAAGTTATGTGCCTCTTTCTAGTTCATATTACCGTAATAGCACCAGGGTAAAGAAAATAACAAACTTGGTGAAGGGGGATTTTAAAAAGTCTATTTAAAAGGTAGAAAATTTAATGAACTTCTCCACAATGAACTCTATAGTTGTTCCTTACTACACATAAAAGTGGTTCAGACTGTACAGTTTATTTAGAAAAAGTCAGCTAAGATTTCTTCCATTTATTACAGCATTGGGAATAAAATAAAAATAAAAAGTTGACCTAGTGGAGAAGTTGACAGTCAAACTATTGAAGAACCATAACTGTGCTCCAGCAGAGAAAGCCCTCAATGCGTATAGCAGCTCCAGCCAGCTGAAAAACTCCTGCTACCTCTAGATTAGAATATACAATTTACTTTCATTAATGAAAAATTAAATGAAAGAGCTCTTCCTTCTTCAGTTATGATTAAAGACGAAAGCTGGCTGGGGAAGCTTTCGGGAAGATATTTGGGTCCCAGGAGCTAAAATCCAATACACTGTAATTGCTATACAATCTCACATCAGATTAACATTCTCTCTCTCTCTCTCTCTCTCTCTCTCTCTCACACACACACACACACACACACACACCTCACAGGAATAAGAAAATATATGAAAGTGGCAGTTAAATATATACAGTAAGGTTGCTGAAATGAAAAACTGATCTTAAGGATGAGAAGGGAAGGATCAAAACAAGAAACCAATGCTAACAATTGCCTAGTTTATACATTATGGTAAGATGCGGTTAATGGCTTGCAATGAATGAGAAGCCACGAAGCTTCGCTTGTTGTGAGATCTGAACCCTAGATCGTGTTTTATACTCCTCCCAAACAAGGAACAATCATGAAAGTCAAGTTTTCTTCTCAGCCATCCAGAATTGACCAACTTGAAAAACACAGCGAAAAAACTCGCTCAGAAAGATGATCCAGCAAACAGGGTGAAGGAGAGGACTAGACAAAGGGAAAATCCACACAAAACAAGCACTCAAGTGAAGGAATGGCTGCCAGGTGTGAAGCACACTTCCGCCCACAGACAAGCCACAACTGTCTAAGTGCCATGTCCTCTTGCTCTGTCTGAACGCCATGTCCTTTATCTAACCCCTTGCTCTCTCTGTGGTTTGCAGAGGCAGGGCTCACTTTCCACTTGGTAGGAACATGAGGTGGTGGAGCAGGCCTCGGAAATATCAGAGGAAACATATGTGTCAGCTCATGATGTAAAAGTGCTAAAGGTCAGGCGGTTCCTAAACGTGTGCATATTCTTGCCAATAAAAAGAGCCTCTGCCAAGCTAGCAATCAGCTTGCTTATGCACAGCTCACCTGCACCATCAACTCCTAAGCTTCACTTCATCTGGCGCCCAACCCCGTGGGGCCGGTTTTACTCACTACGCTCGGCAAGAGTTACAGACATGTCCTCGCATCCTTTACGGATCCCGGTGAGTATACGAAGGAAGGAGCATGAGTATGGAAAGTTCCCTTTCTGCCCAGTAGGTACATCATCATAAAGATCTCCAGTATTTGCTTTTAAAAGCACGGCATCCTTGTTCTTGCAAGGCACTTAATGGTCTCTTGCGAGACATTGATGCAGTGTCCCTGGTATCCAGAGAGCGGGTCTCTCCAGCTAGGGGACTGGGAGAAAATAGGGCAGACCCTGTACTCGGAGCCTCAAGCTCCGGTACAGGTTCTTCAGACATGGCACCTCTGCCGAGATGCTGTTCATTGTTTCGCCCCTGCAGAAGTTCAGCTTGTACTTTTACTTGACAATTCTCCATCTGTTCCATCTGCCCCACCAGGTCTGGCTGCGGTAGCACTGCTGAAACCAGCTTCTGAGCAACCAGTGGTTGAGAAGCCAACTTCTGAGGCTCCTCAGGTTTCTCTACAACCCCTTCCCTTACCCCAACCCAAAATTTCCTCTAACAATCCATTCAAGGCCTCATGTATGCCTGCCTTCGCAGACGTAGAAGTGCCTCCTGAGTCGGTAAAGGGTCAGAAGGAGACCCTCTCTGCTGTCCAGCAAATGGTTAGAGGCTAAAGCATCTTCTCGTCTTACTGCAAAAGAGCTTGCTGACCTACCAATGGTTTGCCCGGTCACATGGTCACCAGACGCCCAGGGCAATCAGGTTAGCTGTTGGGACCCTCTGCCTTATTCTGTTGTCAGAGAGGTAATGGAAGCTGGCAATGAATTTGGCTTGACCAGCACTTATGTGTGAGGGCTCATGGGAGGCTTATCCTCAGGCTATGCCCTTATTCCTTATGATTGGAAATCCCTAATGAAAATGCTCTTAAATCCTGGCCTATATGTGATTTGGTTTAGCGAATTACGCCAGGCTGCAGAACATCAAGCCCAGTTACACGCTGCGTGTGGTGTAATCTTTGACCATTTGGCAGGGGAAGGGCAGTTTAGTACTGTGGACATGCAATGTCAACTGCCTCAAGAGTACTTTCCTGTAATTTCTGCATGTACGCTGCAAGCGTTTAAGAAAGTTCCTGAATCTGGAAAATCCACCAAAAACTCTGCCGCTATCAGACAAAGTGCCTCTGAGTGCTTTCTTGATTTCACTAAATGTTTGCAAGAAGCGGTAACGCAACAGATTGATACCCCTGATGCTGCAAATCAGATCCCCTTGAAAATATCTATGGAGAATGCAAATGAACTGTAAGCGAGTTTTACCGACAGCACAAGCCTCTGAGATCTTGAATCTTTCACATACCGTTGTGTGCTTACCAGAATATAGGTTCCCAAATTTACAAAGCAAATGTCCTTGCAGCTGCTTTGTGGCAGCCAGATAAGGTCAATCAATGCAGGAGACTCTTCATCAGGCCCTCCTCTAGCCCAGGGTCAAAGGAGGATGTTTCCTGTGCAAATAGTCTCACAGCCAACAACAGGCAGCAGAAGCCAGTAACGTCTGTAACAGCTGCCGCCCAAGGCAGTGAGGAGCTGGATTTAATTATGCACTTAGATACCACCTTCCATCTGCCAGGAGAAGTTCAAATCATTCCCACTCAAGCCCAAGGACCTCTTCCTGCTGGAACAAAGGATTTGACTCTCCCTGGGTTCCGCGCCGGACAAAAAGGATTTTCTATAATCCCTGGTGTGGTTGATGCTGTTTGTAAAGGCATTCTTAAAGTGCCCACTTTTTGGACCCTCAGCTTCCACAGTCTCTGCAAAAGAGACAGTCCGGGGCACTGCTAATCTGACCTTCTTTTACTGTTCCTGCCATGGCAGGGCGCTTGCCGCCAACGGGGGTTAGACTCTACCCTCCCTGATTCTCCATTAATTGCGCTCACACCTCCCATCCTGAAGAAGAAGAAGAAGAAGAAGAAGAAGAAGAAGAAGAAGAAGAAGAAGAAGAAGGAGAAGAAGAAGTGGAGGAGTTTGGATTTGATATCCTGCTTTATCACTACCCGAAGGAGTCTCAAAGCGGCTAACATTCTCCTTTCCCTTCCTCCCCCACAACAAACACTCTGTGAGGTGAGTGGGGCTGAGAGACTTCAAAGAAGTGTGACTAGCCCAAGGTCACCCAGCAGCTGCATGTGGAGGAGCAGAGATGTGAACCCGGTTCACCAGATTACGAGTCTACTGCTCTTAACCACTACACCACACTGGCTCTCTGAAGGAGAAGCTGCAGATAATATTGACCCTAAATAGTCTTGTTTTTGCTGGTGCGGATGTCATTGTGATACGCCAAATGGAACAGCCCTTCACCTGACCAACTATTGTTCTTAAGGAGCTTTGGGGCATAGAGGGGCTTCAGCCTGGTCACCAAAGCTGGCATTGGCTCATAGTCCATTTGTGCTCCCTGGTCATTTGAATATTTGGGGTAGAGATGTATTACAGAAAATGAATACTTCCCTTGAAATCCATGTCTGCTTCTCCCCCTCACAGCGTTGCCTTTAAGGTGGCTGCCGCTTGAGGTTGCACAGCACCATTACAGCCCCTGTCTGAGTTGTTAAAAGGAACAAGCCCGGCTAGCTCAGTCGGTAGAGCATGAGACTCAATCTCAGGGTGGTGGGTAAAAGGAACAAAAACCCCTCTGACCTCGGTTCCATAACTGACATCATCACTCTTTGTCACCCCATGGACCAGAGCACGCCAGGCACTCCTGTCTTCCACTGCCTCCTGCAGTTTGGTCAGACTCATGTTGGTAGCTTCGAGAACACTGTCCAACCATCTCATCCTCTGTCATCCCCTTCTCTTTGTGCCCTCAATCTTTCCCAACATCAGGGTCTTTTCCAGGGAGTCTTTTCTTCTCATGAGGTGGCCAAAGTATTGGAGCCTCAGCTATTTCCCCACAATTATTTAGAATTTTAAAGGTGGACACAGTCCTAGCAATTATGTAATCTTGTTTCCCCTCAGAAATGTTTTATCACACTTTCTCCAAACTCTGGGGTTAAATTAGGCCTTATTCTTATTTTTTAGATGAATTTAGTCTATGGGTACTAAAAGCTGGTTCAAAACTCTGGTTTCTCTTCAGATCGTATAAATTTTTCGCCTTTTACATTTCAATCACCTTCAAAACTAGTCCAGAGACACATGTGGAATCATATTAGGTAGAAACCAAGAAAACAAAGGGGCTTTGCTTCCAAATGCTACCCTTCCCAAAATCTTGCCTTGTTGAAGTCTTCAGAAGTTGCTCTCATCTCTTTCCATGTCTTATTCAGCAGCTGGATGCAAATGCAGAAGAACTCTTCAAATGACCTGTCGTGCGTGAAGAACATTGGGTGGAAATCATTGCAGGTCTCACTTGCTAAATATGAATAAATTAAAACAAAAAAGTATTAATATGTGATTGACGAGGAGATCCTCCTAGAATGATATACAGCGACAATATAATTAACTGGCTTGAGGTAATAAGCAGTGAGTGAACAGGTCAGAGCAATTTGAGAATTACTAAACAAATGGCACCACCTCTTCTGGGGGGAAAAGTGGTGGTTGTTTTAATTTATTAACCCGTTCTTCACCCTAAATTTCCAGGGCAGGTTATAACAATATAAAATACAACATTAAAAAGTTTTTTTTTTTAAAAAAACTCAGAATTACAAAAATTGCAAAAATTGGGTGGGTTCTAAAAATATACACCCTTTAAAGTGTCATTTCTTGAACTACAACTGCACAAATATATATAAAAATAAAAAAAATTGTCCAGTAGCACCTTAGAAACCAACTAAGCTTTTTCTTGGTTTAAGCTTTTGTGTGCATGCACACTTCTTCAGATACCTGAATCTACAACTGTACATTTCACCTCATCACAAGTTTATTCCTCTTTTGAGGCTCCTCAAAATTTATGGAATTTATGGAACCAGATACAAGTCCAAAGATCCAACAGCAAAGCAGGCCTTCGGAGTAGCTCACCTTCTTGGTGGGCTCTACTACATGTTGAAGGGTCACCTCATAGTTCTTCCATCTAACTAAACTAGGCCAGAGATGGCTACTGTGCCTCCTGAACCAGGGCCTAATTCTCACAAGCAGTGATGGTGCAATGGCCATCTGCTTCCAGGCTATGTTCCTCTTCAGAACACATGTGGGAGCTCATGATTGAAAACTCTCAGTTCCTATGATAAAATCCCTACACACACAAAACCAGATGTTAGAGACATAGCTGTCAACCCTCCCTGCTGTTCCCCACTGCTATATACATAGCTGTCAACCCTCCCTGCTGTTTCCCAATGCTATAATAAGGGGATTTGCCACAAAAAAGGGAAAGGTTGACAGCTATGGTTAGAGAGGAGGGACCAAGCCTAGCCTTCTCTTTGATTTTCTACTAGTCTTTGTTCAGGGATTTTTAAAGAGTATTCTTCATGCATGTGTACTCCCAACTGACATTCCAAAAAGGTACAGATTAGAAACTACCTAAATTTATTGCCCATCTGTTTTTTGGAACGACAAGATCTGCACAAATTATTTTGGAGGGGTGTTTGGCATACTGATGGTCAGTTGGATTGGTCAGTGGTGCAACTGGACTTGGAAATGGCATGATCTTTGACCTACAGTTGTTATTCTTGCTTATGGTTGGTGTGTGGACATTACCTCTGCCACGGTTGTTACTAAACCATTTTACAATCTGTGACTTTAATCACCAGGGTGCCCTCACGGAACAGAGGCCCAAAACCTTTCTAACGGTGCCATGTTCCAATTACAAAGTTAAATTGTAAATGCAAGTTTTAATTACAATGTCAGATGGATTGAAATCCAATCAATTTCTCCTAGAGGTGTGGTTAGGGTGCAAGTTAATTTAATAGTCTGGGCCCAATGACATTTCATTATTTTTCATGGCTGGACTCTCAAGGGGAGTTATGAAAGTCATTGTATTCAAATCTACAAGTTAGGCCTGAGTCATTAAAATAAATGAGTGGTGTCAGGGGCCTCATTTTCAGGGGCGCATGGCACCTTCAATTTCCATTCATCCTCACTGCAGCTGTGACTGAACAGCATTTCTGATAATCAGACCTTCCGCCTGTAATTGAACACAACAGTAGCAAAGCCCAAGGGACATGTGTAGTTGCCATCAACACTATTAAGAATGAGCAGAAATAAAAGGCACTGCTGCAAACATGGGAATGAAACCAGGCAATGGCCTTGAGATATCAAGGTCTTTTTAAAATTAAATTTCTCACATCTTCACAGCAGCTTAGTTTTGCATCTTACAAATGCAAATGAAAACAAATGAAAACAGAAAGGCGAGGGAAGTAAATATAAGAGATACTGGAAAGGAATAATAATAATAATAATAATAATAATAATAATAATAATAATAATAATAATAATAATAATAATAATCCAAAGTGTTATGGCTCAAATGAGTCGTCCTCAGTGGCTTATTTCACATATTTCCTTATAAGATGCTCAAAGACCATCCATTTTAAGGGACCTTACAGGGCAAAGCTTTGAGCATCTTATAAGGAAAGGAGTAAGATAAGCCCCTCGAGAAGGCTCAGTTGAGCTGAAATGCATATGGCTTACATAATAAACATTCACACTCGGAAAGCAAATAGTTTATGGACCAGCTCAAAAAAATAATAATTACTGGTACTAAATTGGGGGGGGGGGCATATTTTGCTAATGAATCCTTAGCTGACCAGTTCAATATTCTTTTGCTCAGAAATTGATTCTTATTTAAACCGTAGAACTTACAATTGGAAAAGTGGGATTGAGGTACCTTAAAATAATGTCTCGCCATGTTCAGAAATGGTAGACATTTGATACAGCGGCTGGACTGGAGGTTGGTAAAGGGAGAGGAACAAACAGATGCTCTTGTCTGCCATGTGTAACTAAATTTATATAAATGCAGGCAGAAATTGTAGACCATCTTTCCACAGCATACTAGCCAAAGCCTAAGTCCAATTCAACACCAACATCAATTTCCAGACAGCATCATTTCAGATTTCAGCTGTGTGTTGTGGTGGTAGTGGTAGAGGATTGCATTATTGAATGCTCTCCGGTTTGCCATTTAAAAATGCTCCTTGCATGTAGAACACTAGATGTAGGGAGAAGAGCATTCAAATATGGAATTTAGCATCTAATACTATGAAATGGTACAAGCTAGGATAATTGTACCAGATGACCTTCTGTATGTGCACACTAAATCTCAGAATGAACATACTCAGAAGAATTTTGACATAGGACTTGTACTTAGTGGGCATTTTGTTTCATTGAATTTACTTTGAAAAACAACGACTGTTGCCTTCCACCCCACTCTCTTGGCATGAGAAAAGCTAGAATCTTTTTTTTTTTTTTTTTAAGTAAGCAAAACTGCTAGATTGCATATTTTCAAAATAGTTTTTCATCCCAGCACCCCTAAGGTGTCACCTGAAACCTGCATAGCAGCCAGGAATGACTCGTCTATTAAACCTCTTCCCATACTCCATCTTGAAACTGAAACCAAGGCAGAAAGTATGGCTTTAACATGAAGCCATATTTTTCTTTTTTTCTCCCTCCTCCTTGCTTTCTCAAAACCTTGCTCACCGTGTTGTGATGTTTTGGTTGGCCTTATAAAAGTAGCCCTTGTGATGAGCTTTGTGAGTTTTCTTATGAGCCAACCTGACTACCTCTGCTTTTTATTTTCTTGTGTTATTTTTTTCATGCTTTGCCTTAAGCCGCTTCATAGCTAGGGGGAAAACCCTAATTAGGATGCTCTGTGGAGTTTCCTAAGAAAAGTCAGCTATTGTTTCCTATCAAATCAGCTTGTTCTCTGAGTGGTTATTTCATACAGTATTTCAAAGCATGTATTTCCTTTGGTTCCTGAGTTGGAGAAGTCTATAGTCTTCAGCCAGGGGCAGATTTGAGGGTGGTAGGCTGCATTCAGCATGGTAGATCCTAAGGCTGCGCAAAAATCGAGGGAAACTATTTCAATGCGATCGAGGCATACATGAAGCCTTCTGGTGTCGCAGTGTATCATTATAATTGCTACCAAAATGCGAAAACTGCTATTGTCTCGCATTTCACTGATGTCGTAAGGATTCTATAAAGTCTTGGGCTTCAACTGAAGTAATATGCAAAGCAAATCTTGCTAGGATAAAAATATAACAAAAGGTACCCTGAGGAATTTTAAGCATTAACAGAAGGAGGTCTGAAGCAATGGCAAGGAAAGCGAGAAGTGGCATGAACACTATGAAAATTCTTACTACTACAATTGCTTTTATGCAGCTTTTAGACATGTCTCTATATTAAAATCTTGCTGAATTTAGTGGAAGTGGATGCTAATATCAATCTACAAAGACAGTTCCATATAGCAGTAATTCTGAAATAAGATTTCCCGCATACTTCAAAATGACATTGTTTCAAGCCAGAAACAGTCACTGAGGCATTGTTATAACCTGAGTTTTTAATGTGGTCATTTTTATTGCACTGGAACAAAAATTTAACTTAAAATAGAAGTCAATAACTCTTTTAACTTTGATAAGAACATGTGAGCTAGAAACATACTGACCAAATTTTATTCATAAAAAGCTTCTTTTTTGTTAGCTGTGAATCAAGAATAATTAATTTATTCAGAGATTTTGAGCATTTTCTGAAGGAAAAAGAAGAGGACCTGGCTGGTACCAGCAAAATTATTTTGGGGTTTCCTCCAGCACTCGCTCCATCCCAACTTCAGTTATTAAAAATATTTAAAGACTGCTTCCCAACCAAGCGACCTGAAGTGGTTTAGAGAATATAATTACAACACTAAAATGTTATAAACATGAAAAATCAATATGAAAATATATAAAAAATTGAAATCAACTGCGAACAAAAAGTCAGCAATATACACAATACCTAAAATAGGCCAACAAGCTAGTTGGGTAAAATCTGAGCTAACAACATTTGTTCTTAACAGTCTTTAGAAGTGCCCTACTGTGGGTGCCTTCCCTTATAAAGCAGGAGAGGGTCAACTCTTCACACATGTGGCTTGTTTCCTAGGTTCCTTGATTTCTTTAAGGGGGAAAAACACCATCTAGTTTCAAGACTAAGCAAAGAACAAAAGTCTAGGATTTCTCTCTCTCTCATATCATATAGGTATCAGAGAAGTGACAATTGCCAGCAAAGTCTCAATGAAATTTGAAAAGGTGCAAAGTGGCCTAAAACATTATCCAGAGTGGTTCACAGAAACTACAATTCCATTCTACAGACATGGCCTTAACCTGTCCTCCTACTGTCTGATCCATTCACACTGTCTTTGAAGATCAACCTCTTTTACATGACATTCCTGACCTTCAAATTGACCCAACTGCCTAGCAAGCCAGCAACTGGCGTTGTCATGGTTTCACTCAAGTCACAGTAATGATTGTGACAGCAGCAAAAGCCCAGCCAATCCCTGCCAGCTCACCTGCACGCTTGGTTTAGTAAAGACAGGAGGAGACA